>NC_142594.1:42114114-42415009 GCF_965207765.1 Zootoca vivipara | reverse complement strand
TCGACATTCCTTTAAGGGATGTAAATGTTAATGCAATACTAGATTTCTCAAGAGGCACCTAGCTTTACAGTCTTAGAGGTGTTTCATGGGTGCTGCCACCCACATACGAAATTTTATGGGGATTTAATTCCTTAAATACAGGGCAAAGAGATGAAACCAAGACTTAATGATCCACAAAATCAGACTCTACTACTCCTTTGAAAGTCCCGAAAGACAGTGGAATTTTCTAGGATGGTCATTTCCTCACTCTTCTGACTAGATGAAATTGCCGCTGTGATTTTTCCCAGCAATGAGACTGCCAATTCACACCTTAGTAATTCTCTGGATAATGTGCAGCCATTTGCCGTGTCTTGCAGGGTGGACCTGTAGCCCTGCAGATGTTGTTGGAAAGGGTTTTTTTTATCCTGAGGGCCATATTATTTTATTTGCTGCTTTTATTTTATCCGCCACTCTTTCTCTCAAGCGCCCCAAACATCTTATATATTGTTCCCCGGTTGTTCCCCGCCCATCTTACTCACAACTATTGAACTTTATCATCTCTCTTCTGGGATTTGCACTGGACTGGCATGCAAAATACTCAATACTGCACATTGCAGCCACTAAATACAGGAAGGTAGCTAAAGGCAAAAAGCCTGCTGCCTACAGGAATTTCAAGCGCTGACCAGGTGTCCATTAGTTGTGAGAATGTGACGTGAGCTTCACCACAGCAGGCGGTAGCCAATGTGGTCACCTCTGGACTACAACTCCCATCATCCCTGACAATTGTCTATACTGGCCAAAACTGATGGGAATTGTTGTCTAAAACATCCAGCTGTCACTGTATTGGTTTCTCTGGCACCCCACCAACCAAATGTTGGTGTGGAACTAAGCATCTTAAGCCATGCTTGGACCAAAGACTTCCCATAAGTGGATTTCATTTCAGCCGCCATAAAAAGAAACCATTCAGTCAAAGCAAGAGCATGTCCAAGTGATGAAGTGCATACAATTCTAACACAAGATGTGAGGGATCCCCCGTTTCCCACCCCTCACTGCTTTAACAACAGAGGCTTCTCCCTGTGCTTCTATACAAACGGGAGTAACCCTCCAGTGTCCAAATTGGACTTTCCTCCAGGGTACCTCAGGGCTCTGCGTTCGAAACCTATTGCCACCAGCGGGGTCTCCCTCCCATGGATCCCTACTGCTACAATTTGCCTCTCCATTAGGCAACTATGTGGCTCTCTTGGCTTCCCTAACCAGCCCATTGTATGACAGGAGAAAAAGCAAACAGTTTCCTCTTCCACAGGAAAGCTTTGTTCTCGCCTGTTAGTCACACCTCTGAAGGTACAGTGGTACCTCGACTTACGAATAACTCGACTAACGAATGTTTCGAGTTACATACGGAGCTCCGTCCGCCATTTTGGATGTGGTTTAGATAGATTTTTTTTGACTTACGAATCCCCCCATAGGCTTTTACTTACGATTTTTCCGACTTACGAAGGTCCATTCGGAACGGATTAAATTCGTAAGTCGAGGGACCACTGTACTGAGACACTGCCCGAATCCACAAACGTTTAGGCACATTTAACTTTATTATTTAACTTGAAAACATGGATTTCTCTGGTTCTTAAAAGTGCATATCTTCTTTTCATATAATGCAGACTTGTTAACACATCTCCTGCATCTTGATAATAACAGTTATAACCTTTCTTCCCATCCACCCAAACCTATCTTCCTGCACCCTCTCTAACCCTCCACTCCCCAACTGCCTTGCAACGGTTATTCCCCCTCCATTTAGAACGCCGTCCAGCCCCGCCTCCCAGGCAACACCTGCCTATCATGGGAGTGATAGGTTAACCCATGATAAACCAGAATCATAATCAGGCACTATTCCGCCACACAAGACAAGTTCTTTATTAAGCTGGAAGCATAGAAAAAACCATGGTTGAGAGGGAAAGTGGAGCAAGTTTGTGTGAACTGTGCCAAACACACTCTCATTCTTCCTCCTGGCATCAGCCATCCTTGGTCTTTGTGAGGGATGCCAGATACCTGAAGGCTTTGCTGCCGTTCCACAAAGTTCATGAATATGGGATATAGTCCTTGTTGTACTGCGTACATGCTTGCAAATGCCATTGCATTTATAATGTAGCTCCCTGAAGTGGTCCCAGGGCTGTCGATCAGCACAGCTGTTCAATCTTTCAGCTGTTTAGGATCCACCCGCTTGAAATGACAATGATAACAGCAGAACACCAAGCAATACCTCTCCTTTAGGGCAACCGGGAATGTGTAATTTGGCACAAGCCTGCATACTGAAGCTTAGGTGGGAGTTAAGAAGAGCTACTCCCTTTTAAATCGGTGGGAATTTGCACTCAAGGAAGCTGTGGGATGGAGCCTGTCTATCCTCTCCTTCTAATGCTGGGAAATTCAGACACAACAACAAAGAAGAGGAAGTGGATAGGAAGTGGATTTTAGTTCTGTGTTCATCCAGATCTTAAAGGTGGACTTAGCTTTGCACACTACATCCACTAGAAAGAGTCTGAGCTTCATTCTGAGAGCTCAGCACTTTCTATTGACTGCCCCAAGAGGCTCAGTTGTTGTGTTGTGTTGTTGTTGTTGTTTAGTTGTTTAGTCATGTCTGACTCTTCGTGACCCCATGGACCAGAGCATGCCAGGCACTCCTGTCTTCCACTGCCTCCCGCAGCTTGGTCAAATTCATGTTCGTAGCTTCGAGAACACTGTCCAACCATCTCATCCTCTGTCGTCCCCTTCTCCTAGTGCCCTCAATCTTTCCCAACATCAGGGTCTTTTCCAGGGAGTCTTCTCTTCTCATGAGGTGGCCAAAGCATTGGAGCCTCAGCTTCAGGATCTGTCCTTCCAGTGAGCACTCAGGGCTGATTTCCTTCAGAATTGATAGGTTTGATCTTCCTGCAGTCCATGGGACTCTCAAGAGTCTCCTGCAGCACCATAATTCAAAAGCATCAATTCTTCAGCCTTCTTTATGGTCCAGCTCTCACTTCCATACATCACTACTGGGAAAACCATAGCTTTAACTATACAGACCTTTGTTGGCAAGGTGATGTCTCTGCTTTTTAAGATGCTGTCTAGGTTTGCCATTGCTTTTCTCCCAAGAAGCAGGCATCTTTTAATTTCGTGACTGCTGTCACCATCTGCAGTGATCATGGAGCCCAAGAAAGTAAAATCTCTCACTGCCTCCATTTCTTCCCCTTCTATTTGCCAGGAGGTGATGGGTCCAGTGGCCATGATCTTGGTTTTTTGATGTTTAGCTTCAGACCATATTTTGTACTCTCCTCTTTCACCCTCATTAAAAGGTTCTTTAATTTCTCCTCACTTTCTGCCATCAAGGTTGTGTCATCTGCATATCTGAGGTGGTTGATATTTCTTCCAGCAATCTTAATTCCAGTTTGGGATTCATCCAGTCCTGCCTTTCGCATGATGAATTCTGCATATAAGTTAAATAAGCAGGGAGACAATATACAGCCTTGTCGTACTCCTTTCCCAGTTTTGAACCAATCAGTTGTTCCGTATCCAGTTGTAACTGCAGCTTCTTGTCCCACATAGAGATTTCTCAGGAGACAGATGAGGTGATCAGGCACTCCCATTTCTTTAAGAACTTGCCATAGTTTGCTGTGGTCGACACAGTCAAAGGCTTTTGCATAGTCAATGAAGCAGAAGTAGATGTTTTTCTGGAACTCTCTAGCTTTCTCCATAATCCAGCACATGTTTGCAATTTGGTCTCTGGTTCCTCTGCCCCTTCAAAATCCAGCTTGCACTTCTGAGAGTTCTCGGTCCACATATTGCCTAAGCCTACCGGTACCTTGTAGAATTTTGAGCATAACCTTGCTAGCATGTGAAATAAGCGCAATTGTGCGGTAGTTGGAGCATTCTTTGGCACTGCCCTTCTTTGGAATTGGGATGTAGATTGATCTTCTCCAATCCTTTGGCAATCCATTGGAAAACTCAGCAGTGGAAAAAGAGGCTCAGTACCACCATGTTACTGGGAAACATTGGTGTTTCACAAACACTTGAGTTTTCTGAGACAGGTGTAGGCAGACTTCAGGCTTGCTTAATTTTGTTGACTTATAGGGTATATTACAGCTATTTATAACCCACCCACCCCTTTCAGAATACAAAGCCTTCTAAGATGGCTTTCAAGTGGCACCAAAACAAATTAATAGTCTAATGGTTTGGCTCTTAAATTTTCACTCCATTGCTACTTGCAGCTTCAGGGAGATTTGAGCTGGGCTGCAGGATGGGCTGCAACACGGCCCCAGTCATTGCCATCACAAGTGTATTCTGTACTCCTGGGGAAAGCATGTTGCATCAACCTATTTGTCTCAGGAAGTGATGAGGGAAATGTAAAAATAAAGGTGTTTACAGCCAAGCCAAGATAATTTGTTAGGTGGAATAAAGTATGTTAATCTCAGCAACCCTTAACTTTTACAGCTCTCTTAATTGCAAGGATATCAGACCCTGCCCTTTTTCCTGCTCAGCCTGCAGGGTTTGCCGAGGCCAGGAGCTGCGCACCATTAAGTCAAATGACAATGCACTGAAATTAACATGAGAAATTAGGCATAGTTGACAATGTCCCTTGATTTGTGACTATTTTAGGCTGCATTCACACCATGCATTTAAAAAAAAACATCCCCCCAAAGAATCCTGGGAATTATAGTTTGCTAAAAGTGCTGGGAGTTGGGAATTGTAGCTGTGTGTGATATAAACTACCATTCCCAGGCTCCTTAGGGGATATGTGCTTTAATCGTATGGTGTGTTTATTCTGGATTAAATTGGATTTTCTAGATTTAAACATGCTATGTCATCTGGGAACATCCCAAAGACTGGTAAGGAAGGGGCTGCCTTCCTTACCGGGCTCTGGGGAGGTCACCTGAAGCCTTCCTAGAGCACAGCAACAACCCTCCACCTACCACCTTCCTTACTTTGCACACGGACTGCCAGAACTGAACCCTAACTTAAGTGCCAGGCCAACTGTATTGTTACCGTATTTACTTGAATTTAATGCTCACCCGTTTTGGTCAAATTACATTGCAAAATTAAGGTGTGCATTAGATTCGATGGCACATTTACATTCACCAGAAAATACTTTTTTTGGTTTCAAGGTTCTTGAAACTCAATGGCGCATTAGAGTAAATATGGTATTAAGACACACAGCTGTCTTCGGCTGAATTTAAATGGAATTTTCCAATAATGTCCTCCGCTCGCCGCACTGTCCAGCATCATGTATTTCCACATGAGCATCCCACACATTTAGAAATATGCAACCATCATGATGGCTAAGAAGGGATCTTCCATTTTTGAAGGCACTGTGTCTCTGATTACAGGGGCTGTAGACCTCTACCATGCCTTGCTTCTAAGGGACATCTGGTTGGTCCCCACTAGCAACAGAACCCCGGGCAAGGCAACATACCCTCCAACACGTGAGACCAAAAACTGGGATGCATGCCTTCCCCCGGCCGGCTGTGCTCCCATGTGAGTCACACAACCCGTACGAGATTATGAAGCCCAACACGGAGATTACCGAGAGCATGGTTCCCAAAAACAGGACACCCCAATTTAATGAGGCAGTTGAGGAGTATGAGGTAGACCTTTGATCTGATTTAGCAAGGCCATTCTTATTAGGAGACCCCAAGTGCTTTTGATTTTTTTACGTTAAGCACAGAGGTGTTTATATTTGAAGCCATCAGCATTCACATAACAAGATAATACACATTTACCACAATTTAGGCTGCTGGGCTATTCACATTTAAAAGCCCCATTTCTAGGGACTGTCACTCTGAAAAATATAATTGTGGGAAACTGTGTCACCCTTTGCATGCTAAATTACCGGATGCACGATTACGAATAAGGATCGTCCCGGCACATGTCACTATTACGATTCATTAACTTAATCTGCCATAAATTTGCACCAACGGTCCGGTAAGCGAGCTGCTTGCAGGGTGCCCTCATCAGTTGCCAAACCGTGATCAAATAATCCTCAGAGATTCTGGTGAGGCGGGTTTTTTTTTATTTGGGTTTGAATCCAAATGACAAGAGAATTGCTTGGATGCAATGCAATTAAGGCTGTCCGGTCATGATGGCCATTTAATGAGCTCCGGGGCTAGGTGGAAGGGAGTTGGCACCCCTTGTCTAAAAGGAGGGAAGGGGGGAAATCTAATGTACCATAACACTAGCGCGATAAATAATTGAAGCCATGAACGATTGTGGAGCTGAGAGCCTCTCTCACCCACTGCATAATATGGATTGTCATATGGAGAGACAGCGACTGAAAAGAAAGGAGAGAGAGAGAGAGAGAGAGAGAGAGAGAGAGAGAGAGAGAGAGAGAGAGAGAGAGAGAGAGAGAGAGAGAGAGAGAGAGAAGCAAGTGTAAAAGAAAGAGGATGTACGGTAGCCCTATCTGATTACTGAACAGTCCTGAACAATGCTGCCTTCCTCCGAGTCACGGTGTGTCAATACTCCCAGGGCCTACAAGCGGAGCGTGGCCTGTGTTTCATGCAGTGGCTCCGAAAGGTGTGGCCTCCCACATCATGTTATTAGAAGGCCACATCTCCGGAACAAAACGGTGGCAACTCTCGCAGAGTGAACGTCACGCCTCGCCCTGTTTAAAAGAGAAGCAAACTAAGTGGTCCCTAAATTAGCCCTGTGGGGATTTGAAAGCTACTCTAGATAAGAGATTTTTTCATTAATTCATGAGAATAATTGGATATTCAAGGGAGGGGAGCACGCATGGTATTGTGGTTTGCAAATGACATTTTAAAAAATAAAAAGAGGGCTTGCAGGAGGATTATAATGGTCATCTGTGTGGCTCTACCAGGGCAATTATCCAGTTGCTTTGTAGCAACAATGGCCTGAAACCTTGCCTTTAGGGGAGGAAAGGGCGAACCCTGGCTGATCCTGAAGCAACAGAAGTTTGGCACATCTGTGTCAAGCAGGGGATTGCTCAGCCCACGTTGTTCTAGAAACTTCTCCTGTCACTCATGTCATCCAAATGACACCAGCCGCCAAAGGAGGGGAAAGGGAAGCGAGGGTATCAGGAGAGCAGTACTGAGGGGAGCAATGATGAAAGGACTGTCCACCATTAAGGAGGAAATGAGAAAATTAGCCTTGAGTTGCGGTCCTCCAGGAATCAAGGCAGGGAGTGAATTTTACATCTGCTGTAAAAATTTCCAAGCCCTCTTTCCTGTCGGGGCCAAAATACATAATTCAGTGGCAGACACTCTGGGATGGATGTGTTCTCATTGTCAAAAAACAAAACAAAACACACACACACAAAACCGCTCTGTGAGTGCTGAGGTAATTATATTAGCAATCTGGGAGTGGTGAGGAGAATAAGTGCAAAGGAGGGTGTGCAGGACAAGGGTCTGGAGTGGGGAGGGGGGTTCAGTTATAAAAGGAAAGTATTTTCCAGTACCTGAGCATGCCCAGAGGAACGCTGTCTCTGAGCAGCTGTGAAACAGACCCTTTTTACTTCGGGGTTAGTGCAGGGAGCTCATTAGCACAGCCTTAACCTTCAGCTAAACAGCCTTGTTTGCATATTGAAGCAATAGAATGTGAAGGTGTTTTTAAATAAAAAATAGTTTTTTAAAAAAATGGGAGGAGGAAGAATTGCAGCCGCTACTCCTGACTGACGTGTCTATCTGGGCTCTTGTGTTTACAAGAGAATAAGGAAGCTGCCCCAAAGCTCCTACTGGGCCTGATTATTATGCAGAGGCTTCTTAGATTATGTATAATTGATATCCATTTTCCCTCCAGCTAACCAATGGCAGCTCTCAGGAGTAATGCTAATTCTCACGCATCTTACCAACCAAGCAAACACTGGCAATTGCTATTTTTCTCTCTGCTTAATCATATTTAAAAGGCCACAAATTGACATGTGTTCATTCTTTTTCCCTTTTTTTTCTTTCTCCTGAAGCACAAATGAACATGGTATGGTTGTTTTACTAGTGCTCAAAACAAGTAATCATCGAATCAAAAAAGCAGAGAGAGAGGAGAATCAAGGGATGTCTCGGGCAAAGAGCACCGGCGAAGAGGCATGTACACAGACACAGAGACTTTCAGACAGGGGGCGCATGCATGCACTTAGGGCAATCTATGGTTGTCTGCCAAAGCACTGAACATGCATGCATGCCCAGGGGACTTTCGGCCTTCCCAGTTCAGCAGTCCATATTAGCTGGAAGAAAGTATGAAATGTAGTGTGCTTGGCAGGAGGAGACAAGTGTAGAGTGACAAGTATATGCAGGTCCCATATGTGTGGGCCTCTGATTCACAGGCAATGCATATAGTTCTATGGTTCCCATACAAGTTTTATTGCTGAAATGTTGAAACATATTTTCATCCAGTTTTTCCAGTGCAATGTTGACTTTACAGAGATATCACCATCATCTTCATAAAAAGAATGCAAAATATTTTTCAGGGCTAAACACCATCCCCACACTGCTACCCCCCTCTTTTTGCCCAAACTGAGACACCTGCCCAAATCCTGCTTCGCACTGACCCCCAGCACCCAAACCCCACAAGCATACTCCACCCCACACTTAGACCCACAGTGAATCCTTCCCCATAGTCCCACACATAAGAAACCCTGGATCCCGAGCAAAATTTTGCAACTTCAGAATTTGTGTCTGCTTATTTATTTAAGAAGTGTATGCCCTACTTTTCACCATATGTCTCAAAGCAGCTGTGCGCTAAGGAAAAATCACCTGGATCCATCTGAGTCACTAAAGTAGATTTATATATTGTCCTATTGACATTACTTTCTAGCATGGAATCTGTGGAATAGCAGCTTGCCCAAGACCACCCAGTAATCTTAATGCCTGAGCTGGAACTGAACAATCTACCCACCCAAGTCCTATGCTCTATCTAGCCAACACATGGAACTAATAAACCCAGTCACCACAGCTACCCAATGGACTTCTTTTGACAGTCACCCATCCCCACACACCCCAAAAATTCTAGAAGTTGTAGTTCTGTGTGCAGAACTAGTGCTCTCTAGCTAAAAACTCACAGAAGCAGCGCTAAACTAAACTTCCCAAAATGCTTCAGGAGAAGGCATTATGATTTAAACAGATAAAAACCCGATACGCATTTGTAGTGTAGATACAGGCTGCGAGCACACCGTACATTTAAAACATATGTTTCCCCGCCTGAAGAATTATGGGAATTGTAGTTTATTATGACAAATTGTTTTTCTGTGAAATATAAACTAAAGTTCCCAAGATTCTCAGGTGACAGGAAAGGCACTTTAAATGTACAGCTCATACGCAGCCATAAACAGAGCCCAAAGGCTACGAGCCACAGAGGCTACAAACTCGTCTGACATTTCTTCTTATTCCTAAATACATGCACACACTTTTTCTTCTTTTTTCTACAGCATAACAGACATTAAATCTTTGCGTTGTTGTTGTTTTACTTTTTTTAAAAAAAGTGTTTGCTAAAAAATACTTGCAAGGTAAAATACAGCTTGCAAGGAAGAAGCCACTTACGTTTCCTTCTCCAATTCTGCTAATGCACTTAATAGTGACCTTCAGTCACTTTGCCATTTTTGGTCTTGGATTCCCCAGGAGCACTCCTGGACATTTTATGGAGATTGTATAACAGGCCGATCTTGACAGCCAGCACCACACCAGCGCAATACCTGACTCCTCAGACGTGCTCGCTAATCCTCCGTATCATCTAACCCCTGGCTGCATTTTAATTTCAGTCCATTCCCAGAGGGCAAATGTAAAGGAAATCTATTAGCTGGAAACTCGAGTTCCCAGAACAAGGGGGTGCACACAGCACTCGATCAGCCCATTAGAAATTGCAACCAGCATCAGCAGGCTAGGCAGTCAAGTGGTTGTGTGTTGTTGCTTTTGTTTAAGCCCCGAAAGTAAAATAAAACACGCTTCCAGAATCTACATAATGCCAGCTCAGATTTTGATCAGGGAAGAGTGCTGTATCCATGCTCAACTTCCTGTTCCACTAACAGCATGCCACAAACCCGATAGACTTTTCCCAATGGCATCGGGTCAATTAGGACAACTTAGCCCTTTCCAGTAAGAACCAGTACAGCCCAGAAACACCGAAAAGCACATGTTGCTCATTGTTCATTAGGATTTCAGTAGCCTTCCTGACCTCTCATACTGAGACCTGCGGGTGTAGAGTGGTATATAAATTCAATAAATAAACATCAATAAATAGTGACTTGCAGAGACATGTTACAAAATTAGATTCCTTGTGCAGGGCGGATGCAACCTTCCCCAACACAGCTGTACTTGCTGGTGCATGGGAGTTGTGGTCCAAAATATCTGGAGGGCAGCAGAACATAAGGGGAGCCTGCAGGATCAGGTCAATGGCTCGTCTAGTCCAGCGTCTTGTTGTCACAGTGGCCAACCAGATGCCTGCGGGAAACCAAAGGACTCTGTTAAGAGTGGGGGGTCTCTGCCCCAAAGAGCTTACAATGTGAAATAGATTGAAGAAGGAAAGGAAGGAGAGAAAAGGCAAGGAAATGGGGGGAATAGGCACAACAGATTAATGCTTTTTTAAAAAATTCCCTTCTTCCCCTTCTTCTTTTTCTCATCCAGCAAACACTCCAAATGTTTATGGCTTATCAGGGATGCCAACTTCAATAAAAAAATGGGGGGGGGAGAGCAGGTAATTGATTACAAGACGTGACATATGCACACCATTTGAATGGCAATGCCCATCAACTGGAGGGTGGCCCTCTCATATATTTTATGGGAGGGCTGAAGGGACCTTGGCCCCTAGCAGTTCTGCATTCCTTTTTGCCCTGAACTTTCTAGGTACAGATCTGTGTTTTCCCAGTCTGTCTCTAAGCACTCTGGATTGGAACAAACAGCAAATCAGTTTTCCGTGGAATTGTTTTCAGCCGTAAAGACGGGGAAAGCACTGGGGCAAACAAACAAACAAACAAAAACCACACATGGACATGGAGCTTTAAAGCTCGGACCTGGGCCTAGAAATGGGCCCTGGTTCTTCAGTGGGATGTTTGAGAAATCGTGTCCTCCCTTAAAGAGGGCGGTGAGACCTGGAGACTGACCTCCTGTGTTGTGGGTGGGTAAGATTGGTCAGCCACAACACCCGATTGGTAGGTCCTTGATGTTGGGTTCAATCTGGCCAATGGGGCGCAGTCCAAATGGATCGAGGGACTTATATATACCCATGCACATGACCCAGAGCTTCCTCTTTCAGCACGTGCATTCGGAACACCCGCCCACCTCTCCCTACTTTTAGGGCTTTTGCGCTTCACCTTGCTATGCTAAGAGAGCCAGTGTGGTGTAGAGAGCCAGTGTGGTGTAGCGGTTAGGAGTGGGGAACCGGGTTCGCTTCTCCGCTCCTCCACATGCAACTGCTGGGTGACCTTGGGCTAGTCACACTTCTCTCTGAAGTCTCTCAGCTCCACCCACCTCACAGGGTGTCTGTTGTGGGGGAGGAAGGGAAAAGAGATTGTTAGCCACTTTGAGACTCCTTGGGGTAGTGCTAAAGCAGGGTATCAAATCCAAACTCTTCTTCTTCTATGCCGTCGTGTGTGTCGTCTGTCATTGAGACAGGGGCACGGCAGGAATTTTCCCCACTTGGCTGATTGGCTGTTGCCATTTGGGTTTCTCCTGCCGCGTTGCAAATCATCACAACTTGTAAGGTTGCGGATAGGCAGTGGTTCAGGTGATAGGGATGGGAGAACGCTCTCGCCATCCCTATGTGAAGGGTATTCCATTAAAGGAATCCAGGGACTCAAATGGTTTGGTCAACCCCTAAGAAGGGATTGTGCCCGTGCCTGAGTCCAGGGGGACATCTGGGTGGCGGATATAGTCTGTTCCCAGCTTTTCACCTAAACAGGTGTTCACCCTTGACCGATGCTGGTGCCCTGGGTCAACGCTACCTGCAAGGGTGCAGGGAGCTAGTCGAACCAGAGCCTATGCAACCACTCACTTTCTGTAATCAATAGTCAAGTGTGAATTTATTTAGGGGGGAGGTCTCTGGGTCTGAACACACAAAGAGGATTTTCCCTCTAAGGTTGTTTTTGTTTTTTGGTACTTCTTGTAATATTGGGGTCAGGACCGTCTTAAGATCATCAAGCGCCCTGGTGCAGGGATCCCTCGGGCGCCCCCCACCCCCACTCTTAAAAAAATAAATAAATCTCGACCTCCAGCTCTTCCCCTCCATTAAAAAAAAGGAAAGCTCTTACCTTCCCTGGAGGCGCTCGCCGTCTCCCCCACGCCGGAAGGCCTCGGAGCTCCACCTCGGCTGAGCCGAGAGCCACAGGGCCGGGAAGGGGAGAGCGCGGCCTGCAGAGAGGCCCAGCATCCCGGCCACTCCGTAGTTTTAAGAGAGGGGAAAGGACAGCCCTTTCCCCTCATGGCTCTCCCCCCCCCTGCTGCGGAGCCAGCAGGGAGAGCCCCGCTCCTGCAGTCCACTCGGAGCCCTCCTGCCGGCAGTGGAGGCCATGGGCGCCATGGAGCCAGTGGAGAGAGCCCCAGACTGTGGGAAGGCATCCAAGCCTTCCCGCCAACAGGGATGACCCTGGCGCTGCGTTTCATTGGTAGAGCTGCTGCCATGTGGTGTTGCCTCTACCAATGAAACGCAGCGCCGGGGTGAGGGATGACCCTGGCGCTGCAGAGTGGAACAGGGTCCTAGAGCCCCTGCTCCGCTCGCTTACCTCCCTGCTCTCCCCTGAGCGGCGCGGCTGGCGGAGGGAAAAGCGAGGCCGCCGCGCAGCTCCCCCACTTGCTGGGGCGCCCCTCAGCGCCCCCTGAGCACCCAGGCGCCCTGGCGCCCCGCACCACCGGGGGTCTACCTAGAGCCGGCCCTGATTGGGGTTCTGCCAATCACGCTGATACCTCTCTCTTGTACGTGAATGAAGTCATTTTGGCTACAAAAGGATAAACTCTCAGGGAACAAGTATGCTGTTTGTATATACTCAAGGGATATTCTCTTCTTTTTACCTGCCCCCACCTGAATATAAAGGGCATTTAGTCTGTGAAATAGTCATTGGTCATCTGTGCTAGAAGACGGTTGTATTTAATCATTGCTCATCTTCCTCTGCAGTCGGCAGTTAGTTACCGGGGTCTTTCGAGTCACTGCTTCCATGATTGCGCACGGATGGCACCAGGCTCACAAATGAAGCAACAGCATGAGAAATGACTGCGGGACATGATTATAGTGAGGAATAATTGAAGGTACTGAAACCTCTAGGCCAGAATAAATTTCAGCCTGCCACTCACACACCGCGGAGTGCTTGCACGTGTCTTCATTACCATTCAATGGAAATGCCACACACTCAGGTTTGCAGCCAGCGCTGAGGAAGTCTCACTCGCAGGCAACACAGGCCAAGTGGCAGGTAGCAAAACTGTCAGAATAAATGTTTAATGACTCAATAAAGCAGCAGGATGGGGAGGGAGGAAGCTACTGAGGGGCAGCGAGAGAAAATACTTACGGCTCCTGTGTGAGGTCACTGCAATTCTGTTTTGCAATTCGATAGGTGGAGCCGCTCGTCTTTACTAGGGAGGAACCATCCTGATACACACCTGCAGCTGACCAGACTGATGATGGAGAGACACCCAATGTTACAAACATTTTGCAGTCCGAAATCTGTACCTGACTGCCTGTGGCTATGAAACTAAACTGGTACAGAGTGCCTGCAGATAGAATGTCAAGTTACAAACCCATTTGTAGCTTAAGGCAGCCCTGTTTAGGGAAGCTTTTAATGTTTGATGGATTTCTGTATTTTAATGTTTTGTTGGAAGCCGCCCAGAGTGGCTGGGGGAACCCGGCCAGATGGGCGGGGTACAAATAATAAATTATTATTATTATTATTATTATTATTATTATTATTATTATTATTATTATTATTATTATTATTATTTGGCAGTGTTTTTGTGGGTTATGTTTGTTTGTTTTTTGATGTGATTAAGTCATCCTGAAATTATCTCACTTCATCCATTTCCCATGAATTGCAGTTTGTTTGTTTGTTTGTTTGTTTGTTTGTTGTTTTAAAAAGGAGTTTTCACTGGGAGGAATGAGCTCAAAAGGGAACTTTAATATCATGGGATATGACATTTCCCCCCATAAAATGTTATTGAAGCATTTCACAATACAATACAATAATTTAAAAAACCAAACAAATCTAAATGAAAACAAAAACAAAACAGAGGAAAGAAAACGCAAAGTCCTCTTTCAAATGTAGATCTTAACCCTTGCTTCACAAAGAAAGGGGTGGACTCTCCCAGCTCCCACCTGGAAGCTTCATTTTATTCTTTTAATCAATGTTCATTTTAAATGATTAAACATACATTTATTTAAATAAAGAAATGTCACCAAATAGTAAATGATTGCAATTTAAAGAAACCTGGCATTTAAATTTTAACAAAAAAATGTCCAGAACTCCAAAACATTATTTTTTTCCAAAATCCCAACCATTTAACCTTTCATAAGCCTCATGAACAGACTGATATTGTCTCCTGCATCTGATTGAAAGAAAATGAACAGCAGCTTGGGGTCATAAGAGGCTGCCCCAATCCCATTCAGAGCCACGTTTAGCCATGCGTGCAAGGGCGTACCCACCATGCGGCAAGTTAGGGCAGCTGCCCTACTCTAGAAGCAGGGCTGGTGGGCAGAGGCGGAGCACAGCCCGGCGGAGCGCGAGTTCGCCATTCCCGCCGCACCGCGCCGCACCCTCCCTCCAGCTCCCCGGCGCGCCCTCAGGCAAGGCCAAGCGCGGCGGGGAACCAGGGAGCGCGGCGCGGTGGGCGGGAACGCCGAACTCGCGCTCCGCTGGGCTGGGCTCCGCCTCCGCCCACCAGCCCTGCTGCTAGGGAGGGGCACAGCCCGGCGGAGCGCGAGTTCGCCGTTCCCGCCCGCCGCGCTGCGCCCTCCCTCCAGCTCCCCGTCGCGCCCTCTGGCAAGGCCAAGCGCGGCGGGGAACCAGAGAGCGCGGCGCGGCGGGCAGGAACGCTGAACTCGCGCTCCGCTGGGCTGGGCTCCGCCTCCGCCCACCAGCCCTGCTGCTAGGGAGGGGCACAGCCCGGCGGAGCGCGAGTTCGCCGTTCCCGCCCACTTTGTGGCCCCTCCCCTTCCGTGCCTTGGCCCCTCCCCTTGCCCCCCCTAGTTTTGATCCTGGGTACGCCCATGCATGCGTGAGCTGTGTTATTCTTTTCTGTATGTCACCCCCTGTAAGATCCACTATAAAATTATGCCAGCACACAATTCTTTCAGTTTCTGTTGAGTTGGTGAGAGAGTTGCAATTGCTACCATAAGTTTTTGTAGAAGTTATGGATGACAGCTGGTTAAGACACACAGGCACTGAAATCACTGCCGTGCGGCAGATGATACACCTCAAATATTGCAAGCTTCATCTGCAAACGTACCATCTTACCCTGGGAAAGAAACTGGCACACAATACATGTCAACTTCGGGCATTTTGCAGCAGTCTGTTGAAATTCTTTATGTTTCTGTTTCACATGTCTTTCAGCATTTGGCACTGTGTCCCTCATCTAGATGTCAATATCAAAACCACTTTATAGGCTGTGTGCTCTGAGATACTTTTAAAAATATATATATTTGTTGATTTTTGCAAGAATACAACATAGAAAAACAAAACAATACATACACAACATTACAACAAAAACAAAAATATTTCCAATCAATATAATAATAATAATAATAATAATAATAATAATAATAATAATAATAATAATAATTTATTATTTATACCCCGCCCATCTGGCTAGGTATAAGATATATCACGTATCTTTGTTGACTTCCTCCATTCCCTCCCAACTATGTTTCTTTATATCACTTCCTTAAAAGGTAAAGGGTAAAGGGGGCCCTGACCATCAGGTCCAGTCCTGTCCGACTCTGGGGTTGCGGCGCTCATCTCGCTCTATAGGCCGAGGGAGCCGTCGTTTGTCCGCAGACAGCTTCCGGGTCATGTGGCCAGCATGACAAAGCTGCTTCTGGCGAACCAGAGCAGCGCAGGGAAACGCCGTTTACCTTCCCGCCGGAGCTGTCCCTATTTATCTACTTGCACTTTGATGTGCCTTCAAACTGCTAGGTGGGCAGGAGCTGGGACCGAGCAACGGGAGCTCACCCAATTTGCGGGGATTTGAACCGCCGAACTTCTGATTGGCAAGCCCTAGACTCTGTGGTTTAACCCACAGCGCCACCTGGGTCCCTACTTCCTTAGTACTTTCCAAATCTTGATTCCAATCTTTTTAATAATTATCTAAACTTATTAATGCTCTTAATACCTTATCAATACAATAAATCTCTTATCTCAAAATATAATTCTATTCTAATTAAATCTTAAAAATTCAATACCATAATTACACTTAACTAAATCTTAATACACAATACACTTAACTAACACTCTTCTACCACCTGCTTTTACTTCCAAATCTTTAGCTAAATACTGCTAATCTTACAGTTCTTCTCTAAATAAACTTTAAATTTCTTCCAATCTTCTTCCACCGATTCTTCCCCCTGGTCTCGGAGTCTCCCAGTCAGCTCGGACAGTTCCATGAATTCTATCAGCTTCATCTGCCAGTCATCCACCGTGGGTATATCTTCAGTTTTCCAATTCCTGTGTGCTCTGAGATACTGTCCCTTTGCCCTGCTTTAAGTTTCACTAGAACCCTCGCCAGACGAGTGTCCTTGATTTAGAGAAGCCATCCTGGTTTCTGATTTGATCCCAGAATGTCCCACTTTTCCCTAGTTTCATTGGAGAAATGTTGGAGTTATCCAACCCCCAAGCCGTCTGAAGGCAATTCTGCATAGGGAAGGGTTTTTTAAAAAAATGTTTTGTGTTTTATTGTGTTTTTATATATGTTGGAAGCCGCCCAGAGTGGCTGGGGCAACCTAGTAAGATGTGTGGGGTATAAATAGTAAAATTATCATGATGGAATTGGAAGTCCCTATTTTCATCAGAGAAATATTGGAGGGTGTGTCTGGCCCAAACTTCCCCTGCCAGTCAGTGGTGGTCAGTGAACTGGGAGTTGGGAGAATGATTTACTTTTTATTTTGTTTAAAAAAAAACAGCTTTTCTTCAGGTCCATCTGAACATATGGGAGATGGAACACTGCTTGCTAATAGGCAAACCATACCTGCGCACAGGGAAACCCAGGACAGTCAAGATGAGCCTTCCATGTGCTGCTCATGAGACAGAAACAGAAGCGAGCTTTAAAGACCTCCGAAAGACTCGTCTGTTTAAGCAGGCATTCCCAGGGTCATAAGCTTCAGCGCATTGTTCTGTTTTTATTATTTACTGTTATCTATCTGAACGTTTTATTGATGGCTTCTCTGTTGTACATATATTTTTCTTTTAAAAAATTATCTTATTGCGTTTTATGTAAAGTGCTTGGGGATTTTGCCTATTAAACAATATATAAATATTATTCACGGTGATTATGATTGGCTTCTCACCATCCATTGGGCCGCTGGTCACCTAGGTTTGGACTTTACAGTGTAGCAAGCCTATCTGGGACCCAAGTGTCAGTCTTCCTGGGAAGTTCAAAACAGCAATAGCCTTCCCCAGCCCAAAGCCTGCACTTTATATGTTTAAAAATGCCTTGTGGTGAATACTTCTTGAGAATACATCCCATCAATGATGACAGCTCGTCTTTTTCATATCAGGGGAAAGTCTTGAGAACAAGCTCCCCAAAATAAATGCTGGGCCATGTGTGGCTGGGTGAGAAAGAGCTATTCTCTGCTTGAGAATTATCTGGGAAAATAATCTCAGGAGTACTAAAACACAGGGATGGGGAACATGTATCCCTCTGGATGTTGCCGGATTCCAGCTCCTATCAATGAGGGCCAGCATGCCCAATGATTAGGGGTGGTGGGAAGCAAAGTCCAACAACATCTGGAAGAACACCTCTGCATCAGAAAGGAAGATTTCACCCTTGGGCTTGGGTCTGAGTCCCTGAACTCTTTGAAGCCTGGAAGACATTCTCATTCAGTTTTATCTGCAAACTGGGAATAATAATAAGAGCATTAGAAGGTCACTGATGGATCAGGCCAAAGGTCCATCTAGCCCAGCATCCCGCTTCCCATAGTGGCCAACAAGAGGCATCTTAAAAGCTCTAAAATCAGGAAGCGAGAGCAATAGTCCGTTTCCTCTGCTGTTCGCCCTGGCTGGTGTTCACAGCTATTCCAGCTTTGATCCTGGAGGCAGCATGTAGCCAATATGACTAGGGGCCGTTGAAAGCTTGACCCTCCATGGATTTGTTTAATTGCCTTTTTAAAGCAGCAGTGGTGCAACCAAGGTGGAATCTACACACATATAGAAAACGTTCTGAAAGTGCTTTAAAAAAAATACATTGAATTTTCCATAAGGCTCACCATCACCATCTAGTGACACATTGTATATTGCACATAAAACACACTTAAAACATTTTATTTGCTGTATAGCTGAGCTGTATAGCTGAGTCCCAAGTGAAGGTCAGTTGAATGGTGGCACCCCACCCCACTGTCCACTACTGAACACCACCCTGCTGAGGGTCCCCCAAACCCTGGAGGCAATGCAAAGGAGAGCTGGTGGGAAGACCGGAACTCGACACTCATTTCTTTCCTTGACATGCCACCTTAACAGGCATTGGATGCTATCAGCAAGCCAGACCTAGGATGTTGGTGAGATATCAAAGCCCATCATCTCCTCCTTTCAAGCTTCCAAAATCCTTGCCAGCTGAGCATGACAGAGCAGGAACTCGATGAACAAGAGAGACAGAGGGGAACTTATCAGAGCAATGCTTTCCTGTGCAAAGGGAGAGAGGGGGAAACAGGCAACTGAGGATTCTTGTTTTACGTGAACCTTCATTGTCATGCCTTAGGCCTTCGGCAAGTCAGAACACAGCACTACTCAATGCAAGTCACACAGAGCTCCTCCCATGTGCCAGCAGGCCACCCCTGCTGCTAGGGGTGTGATTAGAACTCGTGCCAAGGGCATCTGAGTTGATGTACAAAGCACATCCCCTGGTTAAACAAAACACACTTAAAGCAACTCCTTGTTTGTTTTCATTCTCATTCATCTCGAGAAAATCTTGACCTTCCATCCAAAACAACCACTTGCTTTTAAAATATTCTGCAGACGAATAGAAAGGGAGGAACCGAAAGCCAAAATGTGCTTTCGTCCGGGCAGCAAACAGTCCCGTTTCAAGCAGCACTTCATCGCTGCAGCAAATTAATCGCAAATGTCCTGGGTTTCGTAATGAAGTGTTATAGATTTTTAAGAGCTCTTTGGTCATTCCGTCTTGCTTGAAAGAAAAACGAGGCGAGCACTTAGCATTTTGCCTGCGCATTTCATCAAGCCCAAAAGACCTGAAACGGCAGCAGCCTAATGATTATTACCAAAGAGCAAATTTCCCAAGGCTTGGAGGCAGAAGCAAATTAACGCCAGGCTAAAGCAAGCCCAGCTCCTAGCCAGGAAGGTCCCTGAGTATTTATTTCCTACTTACATCCCAGCCTCCCTTGGGAAGCAAAGGTTCAAACTGAACATTGTGTTCAACAGGCATTTTTAAAAGCCTGCTTAGCAGACTCCTTAAAAAACAAAAGTCATAGAGGATCCCAACCTGCAGATAGGACATGTCGCACATGGAAGATCTTTTTCTCCCTGTGCTGTTTTCTTGCCGCTGACACCCCTGCACACACAAACACACAACTCTGCTTTAATTTGCTCCCACATGTGTATTTTCCAGTAAGGCATGGGCAGAAGGGCAACTGAAATAAGGGGACGGGGGGGGCAGGAAAATGATTAGGGGAGAAAATGTTGACCCCTCTCCTTTCCACACATGCTGCAACCCTGAACTGGATTGGGGTCCACTCCCACCCCACCCCACAACTGCTGCTTGAATCAGGAGGATTCCATGTGCCAGGAGGCACACAGGATTGGCTCTGCCAGTGCGTTTGCACCACAATGACCTCGCTGCCGCCACGCACCTCCCGCTCTCAGTCCCTGTATGCCAGTCACATGGAAGTCAAGTGAGTGCCACAACTCCACCAGGCATATATTCACGTAAATCTTTCCATCCTCCTTCCAGGCATGGAAGAGGCATTTTCGCAGTTTAAGGACACATTCTTAGCCAGGCAAAAGCACCTAAGGAGGGTGTGGCCTATGACTTGGCATGTGGCCTGGGGAGTGTACAGAGGGCCATACTGAGAGGACAGGATGGCCCCGCTTGGCCCCCAAGCCTAAGGTTCATAGCTGCCAAGTTTTCCCTTTTCTCGCGAGGAAGCCTATTCAGCATAAGGGAAAATCCCTTTAAAAAAAGGGATAACTTGGCAGCTATGCTAAGGTTCCCCACCCCTGGCACCATCATTATATATCTTTAGGCACTAGGCAAAAACTCCTTTATAACCAGGTCTTTGGGGTTTGGCCTTTAACTATTTCTTTGGTAGGTTGTAAGTCACTTTGGGTTGCCTTGGACAAGGTAAAGTGACTAACAAATTTAATAAATAATAATACTACAGTATCAGGTTACAAAGCGAGATTTGGGCCAGGCGACCATAAAGAACAGGTCCATTAGCGCCAGTACCTCATTGCCTGAGAGGAACTTAATTAATCCCATGATCCAAATCAGATTTGTACACTTTACAAAGGCCCTCTGCACATTTCCAGACTTCTACGATGCAAACTATTGCTTTCTTTTCTCTTTTGTGGCAAAGAGGGTTTACTCATGTATGTTAAATCAGAAATCTATAAACGTGCCACACTTAAAAGGCTGAGCGAGGCCTTCCTTAAGCCTTGTGGAGGCCGCCATTCAAGGCAGAGCCATAATAATTAAACAGCTGTGACAGCCACTTCACCCAAGACAGCACAGCTGCATTTTTTCATTGTCTGTCAGTTTGGTATAGGAAGGCAGCATTTGCAGCTATATATTCCCCCCCCCCCTATAAAAGCTGCCACTTTATTCTTCCAGGCTATAAAATTAAGAACTGCCTTGCCAAACTGCATAAGACAGTCAAGGGAAATACATATAAATACTGGTAGCTGTAATTGGGGCAAAGAGGGATGATTGATTTGTTGTTTACAGTGGTACCTCGGTTTATGAACACAATTGGTTCCGGAAGTCTGTTCATAAACTGAAGCGTTCATAAACTGAAGCGAACTTTCCCATTGAAAGTAATGGAAAGTGGATTAATCTGTTCCAGACAGTCCGTGGAGTACTTAAACTGAAGCGTTCATAAACTGAAGCGAACTTTCCCATTGAAAGTAATGGAAAGTGGATTAATCCGTTCCAGACGGGTCCGCGGAGTACTTAAACTGAAGCGTTCATAAACTGAAGCATGGGTGTAATAGGTTCCGGAAGTCTGTTCATAAACTGAAGTGTTCATAAACTGAAGTGAACTTTCCCATGGAAAGTAATGGAAAATGAATTAATCTGTTCCAGATGGGTCCGCGGCGTTCATAAACCGAAAATTCATAAACCGAGGTGTTCATAAACCGAGGTTCCACTGTATTAATATTTATTATTGTTCGCAGTATTCAAAAATCTATATCCTGCCCTTCCAAAAAAGGTTCTTCCTTGGGCGGCTTAAAAAAGAGAGAAGGGCATTAAAAGATATATATATATATATATATATATATATATATATATATATATATACACACACACACACACACACACACACACACACACACACACACGATGTGCACAAATAGTATGAAAGTGAACCAGCTCCATCAGAGTTTTGAGTGAAATCAGGTAAGATGGACCAAACCGAGATGAAAATTGATCTCCATAGGTAGTAAGGTTTCAGGCTTTTAAGTTCAAAAAATGCAAAAATGCTAGGGCCCTAGGTCAGCATCAGTTGCAATAAATAAATAAATATCAGGCTGGTTCTGAAGTTTGTGAGCTTTTGTTGCCTGCCAGAAGGTTATATTACTGGTTGGACTCACTAAATAGCATTTGACATTGGTGGGGCTAAAAAAAGTCAGAACTACAGAGCTGCTAGAAGGAGCTTCATGGGGCAGAGACTCCTATGCCAAAGAATTCTCTCTGCATCCCAAGAGCACCATGAGGTCTCCTGGGACAGGTGGTGGTCTCCACTCCTCACTTCCTCTAGCTTCAGATCTTCTGAGACAGGTAGGACAGCCCTTTTCCTCCTGTAGCTCAAACCACGTCTTCAAAGGCACAGCCTAGCCCCTTCCGTCTCATCTTCAAAATAAGCCATTGAATTTCAGCAAGGGGGTGAAATGTATACCACCATTTATGAAATACAGGAAACGGAGGTGTGATCCATCCATTGATGGAATGGAATGCAACTGAAATACGATCGTTTCATGAATATTCTTGAACTTTGGAGGTGTTTTTTATTCAAGCCCTTTTTTTGTTTTCTCTTTTGATACTGTCATCTTGGGGTTTTTTTTAAAAAAATAATGCTAAATTAATTTAACAGACCTGGGTAGTTTTAAAAGGTTCCCTTCTGACTCCCCCCCCAAAACATGCATGACTTGGCTTGTTTCCTGTTGCTTTTCATATTCTTTTCAATGGTTTCAAACTTCAAGAGGAAGTTTGACAGCTTGCCTTTCTATGATCAATAGCATGAGTGTGTGCTCCCTGCTCCAGCTTGTACGGTGGAATTGGTGTTATTAGATTGTTGGCCCAGGTGGATCCTCCATGGGGGCTGTTCACTCCTCTGTCTTGCTCGGGGTGTGGGGTTCAATGTATGAGAACGGTGAAGAGAGAGAGAGAGAGAGAGAACAATGCCGCAGAGAACAAGGCTGCAATTCCAAACATATTTCCCAGAAAGTAAGTCTCCTTGAACCCACTGGGGCCTGAGGATCAGACTATGAAAGAATCAGCCCTACCATTTTCCACTAACAAAACTTTACAAGTGAGATTCAGTCATGAAGCTACAGCAACGCCACATTAACATTCTCAGTTAATTAAAACTTTTAAGAAATTGAAAATAATGAGGCTTCCTTTCAGTAGGGGTCCCCTATCAGGGGTTGATGAGGACTAAGGGGTTCTGCCAAAGGCTTCACACACACACACACACACACACACACACACACACACACACACAGACAGACAGACAGACATGTTATGAAGGAAGAAAGCAGAGATCACATGGGCATTTAGGAAAGGGCACAGCTCAGTAGCAGAAACATCTGCTTTGCATGCAGAAGGTCCTAGGTTCAATCCCCAACATCTCCAAGAAGACCTGGGAATTTTCCCTGTTTGAAACCCTGAAGAGTCACTGCAAAGATCAGGGGTCAGCAAAGTTTTTGTGGCTTGGGCTGGTTCACGGTCCCACAGACACTGTGGTGGGCCGGAGTGCACACACGTGCACATGCAAGCGCAAGAGCTATTTCCAGCGTGGAGGAGGCGTGCACAGCTTCCCATTGGCTGCAGGAACTTCCTGCAGCCAATGGGAAGCCAGCCAGCATTGCTGCTCTGCTCTGTGCTGGTTTAGCGCAGTGCAAAGGAGCTGACTGAACGGGTGGCAGGGGTCCCCGAGCAGGTGGCAGGGGTCGGTTAAACAACCCCTACAGGCCGCTTGTGGCCCATGGGCCTTAGGTTGCTGACCCCTGGCCAAGATGGATTGACTTGGTATATAATAGCTTCCTATGTTCTATAGAGAAGGTCACACTTGATCTTAGCCATAAGGCCAAGAAGATTGTGTGCCTGGTCAACAGAATAGAGGTGATGCTGAGCTGCTTCGCCAACCTAAAGCTTAGCAAGACTGCATGAATGTGCAGCCTCCCACAATAAACTTTGCTTACAGCTTCAGGTTAGTGAGATGAGAGTCGCTGTTTGGATAAAACCTGGGATTATCTCAACACTGCAAGGCAGCAAAAGGGATATCGGAGGAGCAAAGCCCATGGGAGCCTAGACCCATTGTAAAGGCAGGTGATACAACAGGGCTTAGGAGGAAAAAAATGTTCTGCCTTGGACATACTGAGTTTTATAGGGCAATGAAACTCTATGTCAACCCTTCAAAGAGGGCCAGATATATACCTCAATCAGATTGAATGTACTGTATTCAAGCACATTTTTATGTCACCCATCCTCTAAGAAGCTCTAGGTATTGAGATGCACATTGAGACATCCCATTCTACTCACCCAACCACCAATCGCAAGAGACCACCTGGTGAGCTTCATAACTTAACAGGGATTGAATCCCTATGAAATTCTTTGAGCAATGCCAGGAATAAGACCATTATTAAAGCAGACGAATGGCAAACATGAACATTGTGCAAACACCAGCTTCATACGTTTTCCTTCTAGGTGCTAAAATGTGTGAAGAGGGACATGAACCTGAATTCTTAATAAACAAGGTGATTAATCTTGAAAGGTTTCTTTAAAAAAATCATCTTCATCCCCATAAACATCTCCAAAGTTGCCAAGATTTCTAGTGAGGTTAGGGGGGAAGTGACACCATTTGAACAACTAGCAACAGAGATGGTTGTTTTCCAAAATCCTGCGTATTCCTCCTAGGCATGACACCAAGTGACAAGCATGCCGGCTTAGTGCCTTGAAGCCAATTAGTCTCATAAACTACTATTACATGTTAAAAACTTCACTGATCAAATAAAAGGCTGTAGATAAGAAGGCTTGGAGAAACTTGTCTGCCAAGTGTCTGCATGCACTATATATATATATATGAAAAGAATTTGTCTGAAATAACTCATTCAAGATCCTATAGGTTATGTCCTTCTTGACTGAACTGAAATTATAGCTATGCTCGGTGCTTTTTTTCTATATATAAAAAATGTTTATGGGTACTCTCATTTTGACTCAAGAAAATCACCATTTTGTAGTTCAAATCAGGGAAAATAAATACAGTAAATGGACAAAAGTACAAAGAACATGCATTACACCAGGAAAGGAAAGGAAGCCGCTATTGGAGGAGGTAACAACAAATGTGATGAATCACCGTGCTAGATTCCAAGTCCTACTTCACATATTAAACGCTAGCTTCTGTCTGAGACTCAGGAAGCACCGTGACAGGAAATGAGGCTGTCATCGGGGTAGCAACGGAACTGACGGCTCACAGTGCTAGAGAAGAAACTAAAAAAAATTAAAAAGTTCGTTTCTTTTCCCATTAGATTCACAAAATGTTTAGGGCAGGCATCCCCAAACTGCGGCCCTCCAGATGTTTTGGCCTACAACTCCCATGACCCCTAGCTAGCAGGACCAGTGGTCGGGGAAGATGGGAATTGTAGTCCAAAACATCTGGAGGACAGAAGTTTGGGGGTGCCTGGTTTAGGGTATGCATACCCCTGCGTCCCCCCGAAAACAAAGCACTGGCTATGCTACAAGATTTACATTACAAAGGGGCAATCTGGAGAAAAGTTCAGGGGGGGGGAGCAGCCAAAATGATCAAGGGCACAGAGCAACTCCCCAATGAGGCATTTGGGTCTTTTCAATTTACAGGCAACATGACAGAATTCTACATATAACATTATGCATGGATAGAGAAAAGTTTTACTCCCATTCTCAGAACACTTGATCCCCTGGGCACCCAATAAAGCTGAATGATGGAAGATTCGGGATGGATAAACTTCTTCATGCAGCACATGGTTAAACAATGGAGCTCACTACCACAGGACAGCGCCAGCCTCTGGTACCAGCCATGTACTTTCTGTGGGGGAAAACATTTCACACCAGGTTTCCACCACCTGCATACTCAAGAGGTAATTGTGTGTTAATTCTACGGACCTTAAATGCAGTACCTCCTCCACACTAGGAGCATGAGTGACTATCAGGCAGCATACTTGACATAGCTGTCTGATATTTTTTTCCCTCCCATTTTGGCTGGCTCTTTCTTTACCTGAGGCATTTCAAGACTTGTTTCTTCAGCAGTCAGAGGACCCAAAACAGCCTAGGCCCACAGCCACTGAGAAGCAAGTATCTGCATGCAAACATGCACCTGAAGTGCAACCAGGGGATGGAGGGAGGATGTGAAGAATTGGGTGTACTCAGGTTCTGTGAAGTAGGAATCTGGGTTGAATCGCCTCACTCCCATAGACAGTCAGCTACATTGCTAGGCATGTAATTAGCTTTGGCGGGGGTGGGGGGAGTCTGTTCAATTCTTAATCCCTTTGGTGGCTGTAATTACTTTATTGAATCTAAATTAATCCAGTAGAAAAGAAAGAAAGAAATCATACAAATGCATTTTCTAAGCACTGCACACAAGTCAGGCAATATGCGAACTATTTTGTTGGAAACTTAATTTAGATTAGACTCTGCTGTCTCCTGGAAGAATCTATCTCCTGGAAGACATTATTTGCAAATTCTGCTCATTTTCAGTTATTTAGCATAAAGCCTGATGCATCTTTTGTGTGTGTGTGTGGGGTAATAGGGATTGATTATTCGTGTTTTGGTACCCCCTAGATTAGACTACTGCAACATGTTACACATGGAGCTGCCTTTGAAGATTATTTCAAAACTTCAGCAGATTAAAATGCAGCTGCAAAGTTTCTGGCTGGGACCAGTCAGTGGGGACATGTCTGATCAAATCTTCAACATCTTCACTGGTTACTGGCCCACATTCAAGCACAACGTATTTGCTGGAACTGGTATGGCTTGGGACTAGGATACCAGAAGGAACACACATAAACCCATACAATAAAAACCATATAAAAAGCTAAAAACAGGCATCAATTAACTCGTGTTATTATGTATGAAAGGTGGTATATAAATATTGCCCTAAAATAAATAAATATTGCAATCCTACATACATTTTACCTAAGAGTAAGTCCCGTTCAACTCAATGGAGCTTTTGCTTCTCAGTAATCCTACTCAGTAATCCTACTAACTTCTGGTGAGGATGCACCTCACCAGAGGATGCAGGGCTTAATGGGGTGTGGAGCCTCCACTATTACTCACACCCTCCAGGACAGAAGGTAGGGCACAGCAAAAGCCTAGATTTGGAAGAAGTGGCCACTAGCTTGCGATCCCTGCACCAAAATTTCAGGAGATAGTTTTGGCTGCCGCTGGCAGTAGCTTCCAGCTTCTTGCATTTTGGGCAGGTGGAGAAGAACTTCCCTACTGATTGAGTACAACTAGGCAGAGTACAACAAGGCATCTGAAACCCATTCAGAAGAGCAGATTGGATTGAATTAATGCTGTGTGTTGGCTTTTGTGATGGTTGTGGCTACCCTGGTGACATCTCATATTGAAGGCTGAAACAGAGAAGAAGAAAACAAAACAATAAACACATGCTACCTTTGTAGCATGTACATTTGGAACGCAGGTGGCGCTGTGGGTTAAACCACAGAGCCTAGGGCTTGCCGATCAGAAGGTCGGCAGTTCGAATCCCCGCGACGGGGTGAGCTCTCATTGCTCAGTCCCAGCTCCTGCCAACCCAGCGTTCGAAAACACGTCAAAGTGCAAGTAGATAAATAGGTATCGCTACAGCGGGAAGGTAAATGTCGCTTCCATGCGCTGCTCTGGTTCGCCAGAAGCGGCTTTGTCATACTGGCCACATGACCTGGAAGCTATACGCCGGCTTCCTCAGCCAATAACGCAAGAAGAATGCCACAACCCCAGAGTCGGTCACGACTGGACCTAATGGTCAGGGGTCCCTTTACCTTTACCTTTGAGAACAAGACACACTTTGGTGTTAGAGGTTTGCCAGGACCAAGGCTAGCTCCAAGGAGACCTCCAGGTATATAGGGCGGTATATAAATTCAATAAATAAATCAAATAAATTCAGACTGGAGGTTAGGAGCATCATGTGATGATGCAGAACAGAGTTTCGCAACCCAGTTCTGGCAAAACTCCTAATGAAGGCTCTCTAGTGGATCCTTCAGAACAGGGGCACATTCCCCAACCTTCCAGTGGTGGGTGGAGCCAGCCAGAGGAAAACGCTGGGTGGACATTAATGTACATTTTACCTTTGTCCCAGCAGGCTGCTTTCTACACCCACTCACAGTCCCCATGCTATTCTCCAGCCAAACAAGAAGGAGAATTTATCAGAGCTTAAAGACACATTCCCCAGGCAGACAAGAACACTTGGGGCATGAAGTGGGACCAGTGATGGGTGTGGCCTGGGGAGACTTCTGAGGGCCATATAGAAAGCATTGCTCATCTGACCTCCCATTGATGGTGCTGCTGCTGCTTACCAGGAGCCAGAAGAGGAAGGCGATGTCAGTATGGTGCAAACACACTGGCGGGAACACTGGATTGGCTAAATCAGTTCACCAATTTTGCCACCTCCTTCCACCCTTACCTCCCAGTAAACAGCAGTGACACAGCCAACAGCAGGTCAGGTGAGCAACAGTAACTCACCACTATTGAGTTCCTTGTGAGGTACCTTCTGAACCCGAGTATATGTCTCTCACACAATGGCTGTCACATTGCTGTGATAAATCATTTTAAAGATCCATATTTTATTTAATCCATGTAGAGTATTTAATTCACATAGAGTATATTTCCAAAGCTGGATGTATTTTTTCCTATTCCTTTTTTTAAACCATGAATATTGGTTCTGCTTACATAAGCGGCGGAGAGGGGGAGAAACAGTGAGGAATAGACAAGAAGCCATTATCTTGTCCACAATGTGTCGTCATCTTCTTCTGCTCCCAGTTGCTGGACCACATGCTCAGCCAGGAGAGATAATAAGGCCTGCTGCTAATTGTCTTGACAGTTTTCAAGTTGCCTCTGAGTCTGTCACGTCATTAAGATGAGCTGCCTGCCTTGCCATCCTTCCGCCTGCCATTTATTTCCCTTTCAGTGCCTTCCCTTATCATTTGCCCATAGTCTATCCATTTATGAATAATGTCCACTTCAATTCCATCACAAAGAGGGATATGTAGCAAGCCATTAAACTGCAGAGGGATTTCCAAGCCAAAGCAGATGCACTGAGGTAAATCTCAATGGGGTTCTTCCCCCGAGGACCCGCCAAAGCACAGCCCTAAGGATGGAACTGCGTATTACAACAAACACACAAAATGGCAGCCCTCTATGGTGTTTTCCCTCCTCCATAACTGAACAAGGTTTACCCCTTGGCCACCCTAGTGTCATGGTACTGTTCCTTTTCCTATGCTACTCCATTCCATTGGCATAGTGAAATGTGTGATGTGTTGTTTGCACAAAGGACGCATTTTACTGCACATTGCGCGAGGAATGAACTTGAGACAAAGCACTTTGAGTGCCAGCCCCACATTTATCATTAAACATATACTGGTGGTTATTTTTTAATGTAAATTTGGATTCTGGGTGCATAAACATCATACATTTAAAACACATGACTTCCCCTAGAGAATCCTGGCACATGGGCGTAGCCAAAGGAGGACGGGGGGCAGCTGCCACCCTAAATCAATAAAAATCTGAGGTTCTGCCCCACATAACAAAACCCTGCCCCCCAACAAAGCCCTGTCAATAATAATAATAATAATAATAATAATAATAATAATAATAATAATTTATTTACTTATACCCCGCCCATCTGGCTGGGTTTCCCCAGCCACTCTGGGCGGCTTCCAACAGAAAAATAAAATAATCTATTAAACATTATTAGCCTCCCTAAACAGGGCTGCCTTCAGATGTCTTCTAAAAATCTGGTAGCTGTTTTTCTCTTTGACATCTGATGGGAGGGCGTTCCACAGGGCGGGCGCCACTACTGAGAAGGCCCTCTGCCTGGTTCCCTGCAACTTGGCTTCTCACAACATGGGAACCGCCAGAAGGCCCTCGGCACTGGACCTCAGTGTCCAGGCAGACCGATGGGGGTGGAGACGCTCCTTCAGGTATACTGGACCGAGGCCATTTAGGGCTTTAAAGGTCAGCACCAACACTAACAAAAATCCTGGCAACGTCCATTTCCCGGCAAGTGTAGTTTGTTATGGGTGCTGAGAATTGTAGCTCTGTGGGGTAAACTGTGGTTGCCAGGACTCTTGAGGGGGTGCTTTTAACATGCTTCAAACATATCCTGTGTATACTGCCCTTGTTAGATGAAAATGGTCTAGAAACAGTTTGACTCCTCCAGACTGCAGTAATGTGGTAGCATTGGGTAAGCACCATGGAACAAACTAAAGCAGAATAAATCAGTCACTAATACACTATTATTCTGTCAGGAACATGTTACATAAGACACCAGTCTGGAGGGGTCCTGTGTCTTTTATTCAATGTACAACAGCCATAGGGAATCAAAAAGAGATACAGTGCAATCCAGTAATCTGAATGGACATTTCTAACCACTCTGTGAATCAAAAACAAAGTGGTCAATTTCTTCATTATAACTTTCCCAACAATCTTGCACCATTCTAGATTGCTCCTTCTCCCCCTGCCCATGTGTTTTTGTCTCACCCACATTCAATGATTTCTTTCTCAGGCTTCTCCCCTCACCCACCCATCACTGGCCTGCAGCTGGGAACCTTCCCTCAAGGGCTTCTTCCAAGTTGTCTAAGCATTCTTTTCTCTTGGGCCAAGGATGGGTCAGCAAGTTATGCCACCTCTCCTAGTCTCCCCCTCCCATGATTTGTTTCAGAGCTAGAAGAGCAGAATTCCTGCTGCACAGACAACAGCTGGAAGACAGAGGACAAAAAAAGGCATGAACAACAACTGCAAAAGTATAACTGGGGGGGGTGTTTCGTCGTGGAGCCCACTTTCCCTTTCCTAGGCTCATAATAGCAGCTACCTACATTCTGCAAATATTTCATTTGCATGACAAGCACATCCAACCTGCACCGAATTCTTCTCTTCCTTTGTTGAATGCCTACGAGGTGCAAAAATATGTGTCAATGGGTGCTCCTGTAAAAAATACTACCGTATTTATACTGAGAGCTTTATGAATGGATGAATTTATTATTATGGTCACAGACCAGTTCCAGCTTTATGAATAGTCCAAGAGTTTTGCCAACGTTGTCTCAATAAACCTCACAATAACCCTGAAAGGTAGGTTAGCATTCTATTGGGGAATGGAGCTGTATATGCACTGAGCTCCAGCTCTGAGGGCCTTCTGGCAGTTCTCTCCCTGCGAGGTTACAGGGAACAAGGCAGAGGGCCTTCTCAGCAGTGGCGTCTGCCCTGTGGAACACCATCCCATCAGATGTCAAGGAAATAAACAACAATCTTTTAGAAGACATCTGAAGGCAGCCCTGTTTAGGGAAGTTTTTAATGTTTGATGTTTTATCGTGTTTTTAAGATTCTATTGAGAGCTGCCCAGAGTGGCTGGGGAAACCCAGTCAGATGGGCAGGGTATTACAGTATTATTATTATTATTATTATTATTATTATTATTATTATTATTATTTGCTCTGCTCTGCATTCACTGCACTCCCAGCACTAGTTTGGAAATCTGTGCACACGTCATGCTAGCCACAATCCACATCTATATTGTATCCTCCTTATGTTCCTATTATTATTATTTTTCCCCAAACCAGGTTTCGTCCAAACCAAGGGTAGGCAGGGGAAAACAACAGCAATCAGTGCTTTTCTTCTAGGAAAAAGGCTGCCGGAACTCACCGTCTCGTCACCAACCCAGGCACCAGCAGCACCTTGAAACCAAAATCACGTGAGAAGATGCCAGGCTCACCGCTTTCCACTCGCCTCCTCACCTGCTCAGGCCACTTTGGCCAGTATCCTGTCCATATACAGCTCTCTGCTCTCTGCTTGCTCCCTCACCGGCTGAGGCTGCTTCAGCTACCATCCTGTGCACCAAAATACTCAGCGACTTCCTTTGCTGGGTGAGCGGGCTCCTTGGCCAAAAAGGTGCCAGAACTGTGCTCCGGCATGTTCTGGAAGAGAAAGAAAGCCCTAGCTAAGTTGGCATACATATTACTGACTTAAAATGCAGCTAGGTTCTTTTTCTCAATTCAGATCAAAAGTGGTTTGGGGGGGAAATGCAAAACAAATAAAAAAAACAGTCTTCCCTAAGAAATGACAGGATAGATATAGAGTGTGGCTAACATTGTGTGTTCACTGCTCAATGTCTACACAGCCCTTGCTGGGTTTTAATCCGGTAATGTGTGCGCAGCCTAAGAGTGCTTGCCTAAGACCATCTACTGAGTAACTGATTAGTTCACATTTTGCTCACCGTATTTACTTGAGTCTAATGCACCATCGAATCTAATGTGCGCTTCAATTTTCAGAACCTTGAAACCAAAAAAAGCATTTGCTGGCAAATGTAAATGGGCCATCAAAACTAAGGTACACCTTAATTTTCACAACCTAATTTGACCAAAAAAGATTAGCATTAGATTTGAATAAATATGGTATTCCCCCCCACACACACACCATTGGTGTCAATGCGGGGTGGTGGTGGTTAAGAACTTGAGGAAAGATAGAATAGAAAAAGGTCCTGCCTCCTATAAGAATCAGCAAGGCATGTATTCATTGTATTCATTGATCAGCACCATATATTGTCCCCCCCCCCCACTTTTTATGACAAGAAGAGAGAATGTAAAGTTGTTTCTCTCTGTGAGAAAGCCTCAAAGCAAAGTATCACTTTTAACCTAAGAAATTATGAGCTGGGGAAGAGAAAATATATTTCTGATAGTTATTATGAGGAAGATGATGATCGCTGATCTATGAATCACTTCCTAAAATAAGGGCAAATAGGGACGCGGGTGACGCTGTGGTCTAAACCACTGAGCCTAGGGCTTGCCGATCGGCGGTTCTAATGCCCGCGATGGAGTGAGCTCCCATTGTTCAGTCCCTGCTCCTACCAACCTAGCAGTTCGAAAGCACGTCAAAGTGCAATTAGATAAATAGGTACCGCTTTGGCAGGAAGGTAAACAGCGTTTCTGTGCGCTGCTCTGGTTTTGCCAGAAGTGGCTTAGTCATGCTGGCCACATGACCTGGAAAAACTGTCTGCGGACAAACGTTTACTCCCTCGGCCTATAGAGCAAGATGAGCGCCGCAACCCCAGAGTCCTTCACGAGTGGACTTAACTGTCAGGGGTCCTTTACCTTTAAGGTAAAGGCAAAGGTAAAAGACCCCTGGATAGTTAAGTCCAGTCAAAGGATTTCGCACCACACCCCACACCATGGGGTGTGGTGCTCATCTTGCTTTTCAGGATGAGGGAGCCAGTGTTTGTCCACAGACAGCTTTCAAGGTTGTGTGACCAGTGTACCGTGAGGAGTGCCAGAGCACATGGGAAAGCCGTTTACCTTCCCGTCTCAGCGGTATCTATTTATCTACTTGCCCTGGTATGCTTTCGAACTGCTAGGTTCAAGACAATGGTCTCAAGGTGGATAATTAACAACACAAAAACAGCAAATAAATCTAAAACAAGACTACAACCCTGACAAGCAGACACTTGTGTTGTTGAAGGCATTCCCCTCCCCTCCCCCCCCAAAAAAATGCCACATTTGCAATCAAAATCAATCCAGCAAATTAAATATTCCTAGTCATTGTGATAATTGTGCCGGCACAGCATGGAACTTTCCCCATAGTCTACTGAGGGGCTGTCATCAGTTTACAAAGCATCCTTCCTCCTGTCACAGGCTGATCTCTTTTTCTAGACTAATTTTCTTAATAAAACTTTCATATGTCATTCCCTTAGCAAAGGCAACAGTTGAAGGAGTGCCATGAAAAAGGATAAACGACAGTCCTCAAACAGGTGTCAAACTCTAGCAGTATACAGATGTTTATCTGAAGATCTGAATAGTTGGGCAGGGATTGTTTGCTTATTTAATACAAAAGAGGAAGCATTGCTCTTCCGGAGGTCTAGAGCAAGGCTGGGCAGAAGGTGGAAGGTCACAATCCACTAGAACAGTATGGTACCCTCCAAATGTTCCCAGGAACTTTGCCCAGCAAAGCTGATGGTCAGGGATTATTGTTGACTAGGGCTTTTTCACTGGTAGCAATGGTATTCTGGAGTCCTTCCCTTCTTGTGGAGATACAGAAAGCATTCCACTGGCTCCTGAAGACACACCTGATTAGGCATCCCAGAATACTGAAACATGCAAAGGAAGTCTGTCCCAGCTCAGGAAGAACTACGGAAGCAAGTTTTCTCCTGAGTGATACAAAGCATTCCCCAGCATGTGCATTGTAGGAATGTCGTACTGTATTTGACTGCAATACATTTTTACAACCCACAAAAGGTACCTTCTTTTTCTTTACATTTCCAGCAGGTATTTGCGTGCCAAGGTACCAAGACATCCCCCCAATAACTCACACTTCACACAATATTTTAAGTTTAAGGGTTTTGGCATTAATTTGGCCACAACTTTATTTAAATAAAACTGAATGTGAGTGGTTGCTTAGGCATTGGTTCTTGCCATCTGTCCCCCGCCTGGGACAGATCTGACTCCCACTAGCCTAGTAGGGGGGCCAGTAGGTGAGCACCCTCTGGGAGAGATCGGGGCAGGGGCCCACGCCCTTGACCTCATCCCTCAGATGCTCCCGAGGCTCATGTGCGGTGCTGGCCCCTAATGGGGATAAACGGACAAACATGTAGAGCCCCAGGATTCCTTTAGAGGAATAACCCTAAAGGCAGCCCAACCAAAATCCGTACCCCTCCACCATCCAATTTGAACCAATGCCTAACCGCCAACCTTACAAGTTGTGACTTATTGCAGCGTAGCAGGCAAAAACCACCTGGCATCAGCCAATTGGCAAAATTCCTACCAGGCCCCTGATCCAAAACAGGCGACCCCATGAGAGGCGCAGCAAGGTCAATGCAAGAATGCGTAAAATTAGAGGAGGGCGGGTGGGAGATTCGTTGCGAGCGGCAAAAGTGGAACTGAAAGCTGCTCGCTAAGCATATATAGGGAAAGGCTGTCAATCAATCATTTGCTACATGCAAATTCCCCCAGCAACAGCACACCCACCAATCACACATGTGGCCATCCAAACTGACCCGCCTCTCCAACCCTGGGATGTCTTGTTAACCCTTCCGCAACCCATGTTCTCCTCTATGGGGAGAACCTGCTTTGTCTTATACATTTTTGCCAACTTGCAAGGAGTCAAATACCACCGGTACATCATTTTCATATAGTTTCCTTTCAGCGTACAACATGCCGAGAATTTCAAATCAGTTTTCCATAACCTTTCCCAATCTGGAAGCAGCATATACATTCTTAAATGGTGTTGCAAATTTTCCAAAAACATATGGAGGCACCACAATGGCTTCCTCTGAACTAGAAGATCTCTAGGGGTTCTTACTGACAGATGGAGACGGTGTCAGTGATTCTCATACATGCAGGCTTTTTGCAATATCCACATGATATTGTTTCAATGACAATACCAGTTTATTATTTCTTTCACCATTTAATCCAGATTGGCCCTTTCTAGAAGAATTCCTTTAAGTTGTTTTTTTGTTGATATGGTGTTGTTCACAGTCCTGGGCTGCTTATCGATAGATTGGTAGATAAAAATTATATTAAAATGAAATTATTAGAAATTATATTCTTGTTAATTGTTAGTGATAGTAATAGTAGTAATAAATCACATATTAAAAATGAGGTTACAGTTTCCATAGCATAATTCCTAATGTTGCCGCTAAATTATGTCTACCATTTAACATGTCATCGAAAAGTGAGTTGGCTTGGCTTTGTCGTGGCTGATGCGGGGGCGAGGGGGAGTCTGTGAAAGATCATTTGTAATACGTTATCAACAAAAATGTCATTCTTCCAACTCTTGTTCATAAATTCCAGACACTCTGTTTTGCTCACTTGACTACATTTTGAAGAGGTTATGAGTTTGGTCTTGTTTTCCTGAAAGCTAAACTTGTGTTGCAAAAGACTCTCCTGGAAAGGAATCAGATGTCTATCTCCAAAGGGATACATCTTGAATGTACAAAAAGAATAGTCATGTAGCTTCAAACTCCAAATACGGCTCTATTCTGTGCAAAAAAAAAAGCCAAGAGAACTGCTTGTATGACTTAAAACAGAATCAAAATAATTTCAGCCTCTTTAAAGGACCACTACGACTTAATTTAAGCCAAGCCAGGGATCAGTCCTGGAACTTGTTTGCAATGTCTGAAACTGAAATTCAGCCCTGGAAATATGAAGTCATAGCAAAGAAGATACAGAGTGCATTTTCCTCCTTGTCATGTAATAGTAAGGGCCTTTTCAGTGACTGCACCCTTTCCCTGGTGGACTTCTGCCAAAGTGCAAGGGTCTTTAAAAAAAGATGACTTTCGGTTGTTGATGATTTTAGAGAGCTATAGTCCAGGGGGCGTTCATTGTGTGTACGGCTTTACCACTCTGTGTTTTGCTGATCAGTTTTTTCTTTTAAGTTACAGGTGGGTAACCTGTGGCTCAGGGGCACATAGAGCCCCTCACCTCCTCCAGAGAGAGAGAGAGGAAAGAGGAAGAGGATGAATAGCTGATGGATGAAGAAGGCAAGAGGGATGAATGAAGGGGACAGAATGTGGGTGCATGTCTGTTTTCCTGTGTTTTTGTGACATGTGTGTGAGAGAGGGAGGGGAGAGAGAGGAAGAAGGAAAGAATGAATGAGTATGGAGGGATGGGTGGGGGGTGATCCATCAGGGAAGAGGGGGTGAGTAAAGATCAACATCAGGAACACTGAGGCGGGGGCAGAATAAATATTTTTTCCATGCACTGCTGCCCTTGTGGATCCTGCTGCCTGAGGCACTTGCCTCCTCTTGCCTCATGGATGGGCTGGATGGATGCCTAAAAGAGAGGCAGAGTACTCCACCCAGTAAACGATATGTGGTCCCCTGTCATTTCCACACATAGAATGTAGTCCTCTCTTCTCAATCTGTTACATCTTAGTTGCATTTTTAACACTCTCTCTCTCTCTCTCTCTCTCTCTCTCTCTCTCTCTCTCTCTCTCTGTGTGTGTGTGTGTGTGTGTGTGTGTGTGTGTGTGTTTTCACAGATACAGATCTCTCTTTCTCTTTGGCAATCACTCTTAGCCAAGTAAGATTGTCTTCCATAAACACAGTTTTAACAATGAGTCCGTAAGTGACTGTGGAGGCCAATTCTGGATCCACACGTCCTTCCACATATAAATTATTGGGAGCAGTTGATATTTAATGTTGCAGCCGTGGCATCTTCCTTTGTAGAAATTAAAGGCATCCCCAAACTCAGCCCTCCAGATGTTTTGGGACTACAATTCCCATCATCCCTGACCACTGGTCCTGTTAGCTATGGATGATGGGAGTTGTAGTCCCAAAACATCTGGAGGGCCGAGTTTGCCTCCGCCTGACTTGAGAGCACACCAACAGGAAGATAATATGCTCACCTAAAATCTACCACATTGTTACAGTGGCAAGGAGATAACTTTATTATGCTGAGCTGTCTTTCTCTTTTGTCAGCCTGCCCCAGAATCTCAAAAAGAATGCATATAGACCTTGAGACATGGAGCAAGTGTTCTTCCGGAGCCACCAACTTCTTCAAGATGACAGCGTTTGGGAAATGTCAAGGTTTATTGAAACTAAACCCCACAGAAAGCAAGTGAGTATAATTAATTGCTGACTTGGCAGTGGCTTTTAACCAGATTTCAGCTGCTCAACCCCCATGTCAGTGAAGCACTTCTGTAATTTTACCCTAAGGCAATGTTCATGCGACTGGCTCCATTTGTGTGCAGATCTCATGGCTGAGCAGAGCCTTACCCAATGGGGGAAGATAAAGAGAAGGAAAATGGAAACTGTGTAAGAACCTCCTTCAGAATGAAGCAGGAGTGAGAGACAGAAGAAATCTGAGCTCTCCAGTTTGTCACATCATGGACTAGTTAAAAAAATCAATGGCTGGGATCCAAAGCATTGGCTTCTGTGTGTAGTAACTGGCTTCCTTCCTCCTATGCAGAGAGGCAATTTTCCTTGCACGATGGTGCAAGCCATAAATCAAGGCACACACAAAGATTCTCTTCTTGCAAGTTCTTTAAAGAAGTACTGGGGAGACTCAGCCAGATGGGCGGGGTACAAATAAAAAATTATATTATATATTATATATAAGTATATGTACAGTTTAGGGCAGTCTTCGCCAATCTGGTACTCCCCAGATGTTTTGGGCTGCAACAAGGATTATGGGATGCAGGTGGCGCTGTGGGTTAAACCACTGAGCCTAGGGCTTGCCGATCAGAAAGTCGGCGGTTCGAATCCTCGCGATGGGGTGAGCTCCCATTGCTCGGTCCCAACTCCTGCCAACCTAGCAGTTCGAAAGCACGTAGATAAATAGGTACCACTACAGCGGGAAGGTAAACGGTGTTTCTGTGCGCTGCTCTGGTTCGCCAGAAGTGGCTTTGTCATGCTGGCCACATGATCTGGAAGCTGTACGCTGGCTCCCTCGGCCAATAACGCGAGATGAGCGCTGCAACTCCAGAGTCGGTCACGACTGGACTTAATGGTCAGGGGTCCGTTTACCTTTTAAAGGAAACAAGAAAGGTACTGTTGCATTTCTTTCTTTTTGCACTTAAGCAGGGGGTGGAAACAGCAGTCCTATTTGGATCAGGATTGTGACACAGGGGAGGCAGAGAGCTTTAATGCTTCCTGGTCTACACCAGTTCCCAGGGGGAATTCCCCCTTTCTCCTTGGGAGGAAACACATACCTTAGCTAACATATTAGGTAACTGTGTTTGATGCTTGTGCAAAGAGCAGTTTCACATCCACTTGCAAAATGGAGGAAATCACTCAGGGGCAGTAAATCTCTCAATGCATTTACTACATGAGGAACCACTTATCTTACGACTTCAGCTGTACATCATCACCTTTGCATTTCATATTTGTTACCCTATATTTGAACAGTGTTGTAAGAAGACATCATTTTCCATCCTGCCATTTATTCATTGCATGCACCATTGTTTCTGCTCCACTGCTCAGGAGCAGGACACCTGTTGCCCTCTAGGTGTGGCCCTCAAGGCCTTTTTGGCGGGCCTCAGCGAAATTTGACACCCACCCCCACAGCCCTTGGATGAAAGGAGGTGTGAGGGCTCTGACAGGTCCTAGAGTCCTCCCACCTCCATCCCAAAGCCTAGTTAGCACTTTCCCATTACTCCTACTATTATCATTATTACAGTGGTACCTTGGTTCTCAAACGCATTGGTACTCAAACACCAAAAACCTGGAAGTCAGTGTTCCAGTTTTCGAACATTTTTCAGTAGCCGAATGTCCAATGTGGCTGTCGGCTATTGTTTCCAGGGCACCCGCACCAATTAGAAGGTACGCCTTGGTTTTTGAACATTTTGGAAGTCAAATGGACTTCCGAAATGGATTAAGTTTGGCACTTTTGTTTTTGCTATTTATTTTGCGGTTTTGAGACTTTTTCAGTTAATTTGTTTTTGAGACTGCGTGGAACCCAGTTCAGATACTGATTGACTGATTGTGTGACTGTGGAAATGGATAAAAGCATAGCTGCCAAGTTTTCCCTTTTCTCACGAGGAAGCCTATTCAGCATAAGAGAAAATCCCTTAAAAAAAGGGATAACTTGGCAGCTATGGATAAAAGCTGCAGAGCAGGTAAGAAAAAAGATTAATTTTAATTTTTATCATCTACAATACTATCTGGTTTATTTTCTAGTATAGTACATTCATTATTGTTTTCATTTTATGGATCAATGGTCTCATTAGACTTCATGTTAAATTGCTGTTTTAGGGGTCATTTTTAAAAGTCTGGAATGGATTAATCTAAGGTGACCAGATTTTTTTCAATGAATCCGGGGATACGTTTCAGCTTCAATTGATTTTGTATGGGGACTGATTTGTAAATCCAAGGACTGTCCCCAGGAAATGGGATGTCTGGTAACCTTAAATTAATCCGTTTTGCATTACTTTCTATGGGAAAGTGTGCCTTGGTTTTGGAACGCTTTGGTTTTGGAACGGACTTCTGGAATTGATTAAGTTTGAGAACCAAGTTACAACTGTATTATTATTATTATTATTATTATTATTATTATTATTATTATAGATAATAATAATAATATAATATGCCACCCATCTGACTGGGTTGGGCAGCTTCCAACAAATTATAAAACCACAGTAAAACATTGAAACATTTAAAACTTCCCTGGACAGGGCTGCCTTCAGATGTCTTCCAAAAGTGAGATAGTTGTTGATTTCCTTGACATCTGACGGGAGGGTGTTCCACAAGGCGGGCACCACTACCAAGAAAGCCCTCTGCCCGCTTCCCTGTAATGTCACTTCCCGCAGTAAGGGAGCCACCAGAAGGCCTTCGAAGCTGGATCTCAGTGTCCAGGCTAAACGATGGGGGTGGAGATTCTCCCTCATTTGGGAAGAAGGTGGGAGGGCTCTAGGACCCTGGCAGTGCCTGGCGCCTCCTTCCCAAAGCATGGCGTCTGGGAAGGCAGTGCAAGGGCTGGGGGGAGGGTTCAAATTTTGGTCTCGTTCCCCTCTCCACACACTACAAGGCAGTGTGCGGCCCATGAGTTCTACATGGTATGAAAAGTTGGACCGCCCAGACCTAGATGCTATTGGACTTTAACCTACATCAGTCCGAGTCAGCATAGCAATGGTCAAGGATGATCAGAGTTGCAGTCCAAATGTATCTGAAGTGACGGAGGACCACTCACTTCCCTCTTTGCCATTGCCAATTACTGATTTTATTATTTGCTCATTGTATTTGCCACCTCGGATATCTCCCATGATAAAAAAGCAGGGTATAAATATTTTAAATATATTTTGATAAATAAAAAGAATCAATTTGACATGTCATTAAAAAAAAATTGAATGCATCCAAAAGCAAGCTTTCCAGACTTGCTCCTAACTTCCCTACTGCCCCTGAAATCTCCAGATTGAATCCCTCCTGTAAAAGATTGACAATCAGATACGGGAAATTTAAAGTGGATTAAAAGGTTCTTTCACCCTAGCAAAACAAATTCACTTATCAAACTAGCAAGGATTTTTACTTATGCATCAGGAATTTCCCCTCCCCTCCTTACCCCATATGGGCCTCGTGCCCTCCCCATATCTGCTCTGGAGAGTTGTGGGGAAACGCAGAACAGGTTTAGGTAGCACAAGGGGAGGAGATGGGGAAGTCCCTTTGCACAAGTGGAAATCCTTGCACTGATGGAAGGCTTAAAGGTAAAGGTAAAGGTAAAGGAACCCCTGACCATTAGGTCCAGTCGTGACCGACTCTGGGGTTGCGGCGCTCATCTCGCATTATTGGCTGCGGGAGCCGGCGTACAGCTTCCAGGTCATGTGGCCAGCATGACAAAGCCGCTTCTGGCGAACCAGAGCAGCACACGGAAACGCTGTTTACCTTCCCACCGGAGCGGTACCTATTTATCTACTTGCACTTTGACATGCTTTCGAACTGCTAGGTTGGCAGGAGTTAGTGCTTAGCACTAATTTGGATACAGCCCTTGCTATTCCATACTCCTCTTCCTCCCCTCCCCTCCCCCGCAAAAAACACCGCTGCCTACTTTCAGCCCCTCAGAGACAGGTGAGCTGCAAGACAAGGACAGAGTGATCTAACCACATTGTACAACTCAGTATTCCAGACCTCTGCAACAAGCTGAGATTGTCAGCCTGCTGGCTTTAAGGAAGTTTTCTTCTCTATGCACCTTGCTGGTTTTAATAGTAGGCGAATGATTGGGGGTTGGGGTTGGGGGGGGATGGAATAGTAGGCGAATGCAGCTGCCACCATCGCTTCTCTAAACCAAAAGCAGCTCCTCCCCAGAGTGCCAGGAGTCAGCAGTCACTCAGACAGGCAGAGCACGGCCTCGCTCCCAGGCATACAGTCACACGGCAACACCATCCAACTCCAATTAGGAGATACTTGGCTAGTGGGAGAGCAAACTGATTTATTCAGCCTGTCAAACTTGGTTCTGCGAATCCAAAGATTCCAAGGAAAGGGACCGGGAAGACGGGGCAGAGCAGGCAGAGGAAGACCCAGAAGGTTTCGTGAAGGGGCTCAATAGTTTCACACAGTGATCCTTACATTCCCAATCATCCTGGCATTTTTCAGGACTGCAGCTGTTCACAGCAGTAAGAGGATGCTTGGGGTTTCTTCCACTAAGCTGGGGGGGGAGGGGCTTCCAGAAAACCTGCTTATTGAGCATTCATCCTGATTCATTTGCAGGGAGGTTAGAGCAGAATAAATGAATGAAACGTGGGGGAGAGGTAAGCTCCGCCCTGCATAATAAATCACATGACATACACACCATCTGAATAGCAATGCCTGTCAACCTGGGGGGGGGGCAGCCCCCTCAAATATTTTATGGGGGGGGGGCAAAGCCCCTAAACGTTGGCTCCTATGGATTAGAGGGTGTTGACAAGTTGATCGCCACTTATTCCAGTTTGTTCATGGGTAGGTTAGATGACGTAGCATCAAAGCAAGTGTGATCGCACATTTTCCAGTGCATCCTTCCATCGGTTCCTGCAAACCATCTAAACTTTGAGGAAGTGGAGCTTTTGACTGTAGCAACAATTCCTTTTAGCAACATAATCCACTGGACAGGAGGGGTACACTTTCTGCTTTGAAGAGGATAGTCCTCTGTTTGAAAGGCTTTCAGAGGACAACCCTCTCTTTGAAGAGGATAGTCCTCTGTTTGAGGGCTGCCTGGTCCAAGCCTGGTTTAAAGATGGGGAACCATCAGAAGAGAGAGCAGGGGTCTTGGCACTGCCCATCAACAGCATCTCGACAAGAGAATGAGCAGCCAATCCGGTCACCTGGTCACAGCCTTTCATAAGAACATAAGAAGAGGCTCCTGGATGAGAGCAATAGTCCATTTAGTCCAGACTCCTGTTCCTATAATGGCCAACCATATGCCTGTAGGAAACCTGCAAGCAGGACCTGAGCACAACAACACTCTCCCCTCCTGTATTTTCCAGCAACTGATAGCTTATCTAACAGCTTATCTAGCTCAGTGTTGTCTACACTGACTGGCAGAGGCTCTCTGGGGTTTCAGAGAAGAGCCCTATCTGGAGATGCTGGGGATTGAACTTGCGACCTTCTCAGTGGCTTCCCCACTGAGCTTCCTGCATCCCTTGCCAGGCTCATCCTTAGAAGTACTTTAGGTACACACCTAGGACTTGGGTTCTAGCAAGCTCGCTTCTCACCGTTTCATCTCCAGCAGCCAAGAAGAACACTTCCTGTTATTTCCCCCAGATGATCAATCCAGTTGCAGCAGGCATCAACTCACGTCTCGCTTCCGAGCACAAGTCTTGCGGGGGTGGGGGTGGGGAAAGAGGAGGGAAAGGGAACGACCTGGGAGGTGAGGGGGGGGTTGATCTAGTCATTTATTAATGCCGCGCAGCTTCAGGCTACATCAGTTCCATGCGGGAGCAACATTGTTACTGCTGTCAGTCAATCGAAGCAGGCTCCCTCCACTCGGAGTTCTTTGGTTGCACAGACTTGCAGCTTAAAGATCCCCTGGACAGCTGCCTGCTGGCATCCAATGACAGAAGGAAATCAGGAATCTTGTACAACCCGCAGGGTACCAGAAGGAGAGGCTCTGTGACATCACAGAAGAGTTCGCAGCTTCCATAACAAGGAAATTAAGTGAAAGAGGGTGGTAAAAGAGGGAAGAAATTGAAGCATGTATACCAACAGTCTCTATGCACACTATGCTTCCATTCCACTCCCCCCTTCCTTCCTTCCTTCCTTCCTTCCTTCCTCCCTCCCTCCCTCCCTCCCTCCCTCCCTCCCTCCTTCCCTCTCTCTCCTGCTTTCTAGCATTTCCCATGAACATTTATTTTAATTGAATGATATCTGTTGCCTAGATAACTCTTGCACTGTGGGGGCCCTGGAAGAGCTTCCTATTTTATTTCCGCTCTTATTTATCTGCCGTAAAGCTGAGAGTGGGATGCTGCCCTGGGATAAACATTATGAAGGGCAGTACATACATGCCTCAAAAAAATAAATGCATGGACTGTTCCAGTTTACAATAAATGCTTCTATCTCAGCCAACTCAACGCTCTTCCCAAAGCCCAACGGGAAGGTCTTGTTGAACTTCCAGCTTGGGGGTAGCCAAGGTGGTACCCTCCAGACATGGAGTGCAATTCCCATGATCCTTGACCATCGGCCGTGATGGCTGATGGAAATTGCAGACCAAAAGATCAGGGGGCAGGTTTTTGCCATGTTGCCTACCTCTAATCTGGCTGAAGACTTCCAGGTGTCACCACATAGCATCCAGGTTTGGTGTTGACCCTAGATGTGCCTGCTCATCTGCTTTGATCTGCAGAACTTTCACAAGAGCCATATAATGTTCATTCTGCACTTGCAAAGAATTGATGCAAAATTAAAAAATTCCTTCAGTAGCACCTTAAAGACCAACTAAGTTTATATTTTGGTATGAGCTTTCGTATGCATGCACACTTCTTCAGATACACTAGAAACAGAAGTGTCAGACCCTATATATATACAGAGGGTGGTGGGGGTGGGTGGGAATGGGAGATGGGCTGATGGGAGTGGTAAACCTGTAGATGGGTGTTAATGGCTGCTGATGGCTGCAATTAGTCCTGGGCTGAGGTGCTAAAGAAAGCTTGATCATGCATAATGAGATAAGAATCCGATATCTCTATTCATCCCAGGTGCTTCCATGGTTTTAAGCTTGGTAATGATTTCCAATTCAGCAACTTCCCTTTCCAGTCTGTTCCTGAAATTTCTCTGTAATAAAACAGCTGCTTTGAGATCTTGTATAGAATGTCCTGGGAGATTGAAGTGTTCTCCTACTGGTTTTTCAGTCTTATGGTTCCTGATGTCAGATTTATGTCCATTTATCCTTTGGCATAGGGTTTGGCCTGTTTGTCCAATATAGAGAGCTGAAGGGCACCGTTGGCATTTGATGGCATACACAATGTTAGAAGATGAGCAATTAAATAGTCCTGAGATGGTATGTTGGATGTTGTTGGGGCCAGTAATGATGTTGTCTGGGTGTATGTGGCAGCAAAGTTGGCATCTGGGTTTATTGCAGGCTCTGGTACCAGTGTCCATGTTAAGTCTGGTGGTTGTATTATTGTGGGTGAGGAGTTGTTTAAGATTGGGTGGCTGTCTGTAGGCAATGAAAGGTCTTCCTCCCAGAGCTTGAGAAAGGGAGCTGTCATTGTCCAGGAGAGGCTATAGATCTCTAATGATGCGTTGTACTGTTTTAACTTGGGAGCTGTATGTGATGACTAGTGGTGTTCTGTTATTTTCTTTTTTTTTTTTTTGATGCTTCAGTATGGCAGCAGCACCTGCTCTCTGCAACTCCCTGCCCCTTAGTATTAATCAGGGGCTTTTGTTGTACTCTCTTCAGCACCTGCTAAAAACATTTTTGTTAAGGAAAGGCTACCTGGCCATGTAATCTTATTGTGCCCATTTGGTTTTATAACTGCTGGTTTTATCTATATTTTCTGCCTACTTGTTTTTAATGTTTGGTTTTATTGGTATTTTAATGTACATATTTTATATTGTTTTATGTAAACAATCTAATGTAATATAATGGTGATTGAGTGATATATAAACCTTGTTAAATAAAATTTTAAAATCCATAGCGTGTTTGCCTGGATTTCAAACTCCAGTCAATGCCCCAAATCAGAACTCAATATAGTCCCTCACTCTGGCCTATACCTGCATCATCATCATCATCATCATACAAAGAACGTATTGGTGGTGTGAGTTATCTGACAGTGAAACTAAGAAGTTGGTGAACCTTCCAGGAGGCTAGGTGGCCTCTTGTAGCAGCAGATTTCCTGCATTGGCAGATGTTGGATTAGATGACATTTGATCTGCTTTGCAATTCTACAATTCTAAGTAATATCAACATTATGCCCATTTTACAAATGTAGGTAGGAAGCTAACAGACTATTTGAGGTCAGTCAATGAATCTGAGGCAAAGCAAGGATTTCATCGTCATACTTCCCACTTTCCAGACACTCAAATACTGTACTGTAAATGACTTTTGTCCAGAGGGGAAAGTACAGTCGGTTTGCCACAGAATCCATGGTACGAGGGGAGCTGTTGGGAGCTCATGCATTTTCGCCATCATTGCCCTCCAGCACATCATTTGTGAACTTAATGAGCAGTGAGGGAACTCAATACTTCTGCATCTTCACTTAAGTTCAAGTCTTCAAAGTTTGGGGAATTTTTAATTTTCCTTTTTCCTAAGTCTTGCATTAGCCCAGGGTGTGTTTCTTTCATTTGTTTTGAAAAGATTTGATGTTTAACACAAAAGAATTGGCAAGGGAAACCAAAGCTTTTGTGTGGGAAAAGGCACCCATTTTTATCAGAGGTCCTCCTTTAGTCAGGTTGGTCTAGCAGCTGGGAAGATCTCTGTAGCCAGAAATGTTTGTTTTCTATAGGCCATTAAGGTGAAGAGATAAGTCCCTCTCTAATTCCATTGCCTTTTCTTGATAACAGCTGGTTACACCTGGAGCAGCTCAGCCGGGTCAGTCTGGCACCAGTTTCTGGAATGTTTGTTTACCAACTTTGCTGTGGACTCTGAAGGCAAACATTGACTATTCAACCTGGACTCGTAGAGCTTGTCTGGGTATACATGCAAACATCTAAGGGTGGGATTACATTGATTTATTTTGTCACCTCCCCTTAAACAAAGGATAGGGTTGCTCAGGACAAGAATCTGTCTGGTTTATACACTCCAACATTGGTTAGAAGAAGATAGATGCACTTGTTTTAGCAGCATGGTGTATGTACATACAGTGGTACCTCGGTTTACAAACACAATTGGTTCCAGAAGTCTGTACTTAACCTGAAGTTTACTTAAACTGCAGCAAACTTTTCCATTGAAAGTAATGGAAAGTGGATTAATCTGTTCCAGATGGGTCCATGGAGTACTCAACCTGAAGCGTACTTAACCCAAGGTATGAGTGTAATTGGTTCTGGAAGTCCGTACTTAACCTGACGCATACTTAACCTGAAGCGAACTTTCCCATTGGAAGTAATGGAAAGTGGATTAATCCGTACCAGTTGGGTCCATGGAGTACTCAACCTGAAGCGTACTTAACCCAAGGTATGAGTGTAATTGGTTCTGGAAGTCCGAACTTAACCTGAAGCCTACTTAACCTGAAGCGAACTTTCCCATTGAAAGTAATGGAAAGTGGATTAATCCGTTCCAGACAGGTCCGTGGAGTACTTAAACTGAAAATACTCAAACTGAGGTGTACTTAAACCAAGGTATGACTGTATGTACATTAATAGGCTGGTGGGAATATGCACACACAATTATTGGGGGAATAATACCGCAATCTGCCTTACATGCAAAAGTACCAGGTTCAATCTCATGGTATGGTTGGGCTAGAGACCCCTGCCTAAACCAGAGAGAGACTGCCAATCAGTGCAGACTAGCAGTCCCCAATTCTTTTCCCCATGGACCACTTGAAAATTTAGGTTCTCGGTAGATCACTTAATGATTTTTCTGCCTGTTGTAGCAATCATATGAAGCACTAAATGTTGTATGATTTTGAATTGTATTTTAACTGCTTTTACTTCTCTCTTCCACAGACGCTACCTGCTCACTAAACTCTGTTACGTCTTCAGCTTCCGACACCTGCTCCTCCCAGGCTTCTCCCTCTGACCACTCATCATCATCATCCCACCACCAATCCCATGGCTCTGAGTCTTCTTCCCCTAGGGGTTCCCTTGGGGGTTCTAGCTGGTGCCTCCCACCATTCCTCAACATCAGGCCAGTCCATGACATGTGAAAAAGGTAAAGGACCCTGGACGGTTAAGTCCAGTCAAAGGCAACTATGGGGTTGTGGCTCTCATCTCACTTCAGGCCAAGGGAGCTGGCGTTTATCCACAGATAGCTTTCCACATCATGTGGCCAGCAGGACTAAACCGCTACAGGCGCACGGAGGACCATGATGGAAACCAGAGCGCACAGAAATGCCATTTACCTTCCCGTCGCAGCAGTACCTATTTATCTGCTTCCACTGGCATGCTTTCGAACTGCTAGGTTGGCAGAAGCTGGGACAGAGCAACAGGGACTCACCCCATCACGGGGATTCGAACCGCCAACTTTCTGATCAGCAAGCCCAAGAGGCTCAGTGGTTTAGACCACAGCGCCACCCGCATCCCTTCATGACATGTAGACAGTGCTGAGCTATATAGATCAGTGGCCAGGCTCTATGTAATGCTGCTTCAAGACCCTGCAGGGTAGGCCCATTAGTCATGTTCGTTTGTTTCAATGGGTCTGCTCTAAAACTTAGTTGAATGCCGCCGCCACCCTGTACTGTTACTAAGGTCTGAACAAAGAGTTCTATAGCAGCTGGTTTTCTCTTTTAAAAATTAATCCAGGTAGGTGTCTATCGTGGGCCTGGTGCTCCTCATGCATGCAAGTTTATTGCTGTGTGCCCAAGGCATCGTTAGTATCAAAGTGTCCAGCTGCATTCCTTCCCCACCTCCCTTAATCCAGTTGAGCTTTCTTTACCCATGCACTGTCATGAAAATAAAGTGGGAGATGAAAGTGCAATAATGAACTGAAATGCAAAGGCAAATAAAATGTGCAATTTTGCAATGAGTAGTGCCACTATAATACAAGTAAGTAATTTCCCGGTGTAAAGTAATACTCAAGACTCTTCTGTCTCTGTTCAATGTGTCATCCATATGGTATATTTCTTCTTTCGGAGAATTCTGCTGCCGGCTTAATTTGCTGTTGCTGTTCAAGTCATTGCATTCATCAGAGAGTCTCCAGCAAGCAGCTCCCCATCAAGCTCTGCCAGTCCGGATGGATGTTGTGCAAGCTGGCTGGACTGGAGAGCAGCTGCTGAAGCCCTGGCAAAGAGAGTCAGGCCACCCTAGGGTCATCATCTTCCCTTCCCCAGCAACCACTTGTCCCTGGCATGCCGTCTGGAATGGCAGAGTCAGATGGCGTTACAGGTCAACTTGACCTGCACTGCAGCTGTGGACGACGCAAGCACCCAAAACAAGAAATGCTGTTGTGCTTGGTAATTGTTCGGTAAACAAAGCTCTGCGGTATGCAGAGAAGATTCCTTAGGAAACCTGCAAATGACTCAGCAACCATTTATGGGCGGCACGCTGCCAATTGCAAGAATGTACTTGACCACTGAGACGGAGAGGGAATGAAGCCGACTCTTCCAGGAAAAGCATGATGGTGCCATTTTGCATGCACATGAGGAAGCCTAGACGCCGTTCTTCACAGATGCCTGCATAAGGCTGTAAAGAGCAACAGATGCCAAGTGAAGCGAGGGGAAGGAATTGATCAAGGCCATCACTCCATGGCAAAAACATACTAGGAATATTAAATGTAATCAATAGCACTAGAACAGAGCAGTGGGTGACATTCAACTAAGTTTTAGTTGAAGAAATTAGGCCCATTAACTTCAACGGGTCTACTCTGAGTAAAGCTTAGTTGACTGCCACACATCGTATTTATTTATTAAAAGAAAGTCTTCAAAAACATTGTTTTTATCCTGCGTCGTCGTCATTTTTAAACCTTTCAGTTTAAAATGAGTCAACTGCTGAAGTATGCCGCAAAAGCTATTGGAAAACAAAGGTTTGGGGGACACATGAAATTCGCTTGTGCTAATTTATATGAATAAAAACATAAAATAACTAAAATAGCTTAAATAGAAATAGAATATACACCTCACTATCAGAAGGTCAGCGGTTGGAATACCTGCAAACGGGGTGAGCTCCGGTTGCTCGGTCCCAGATCCTGCCAACCTAGCAGTTCGAAAGCATGTCCAAGTGCAAGTAGATAAATAGGTACCACTACAGTGGGAAGGTAAATGGCGTTTCCGTGTGGTGCTCTGGTTCACCAGTAGCGGCTTTGCCATGCTGGCCACATGACCTGGAAGCTGTACACCGGCTCCCTCGGCCAATAACGCGAGATGAGCGCAGCAACCCCAGAGTCAGTCACGACTGGACCTAATGGTCAGGGATACCTTTACCTTTACCTTATCATGAGTTAGACTGTGACTCAAGTGGCTTGCATCTCTGCTCAGTCTGCTGCTCCTTAGGTGTTAACTTCATGCTTTTTGTCTACTTCGTGTCTACTCCAAAATGAATCTCATTTCCCCCCCAATCGAGCTTACTCCCAAGTAAATGTGTACAGAATGGCAGCCTTCTAGGCTTGGACTAGACAGCCTTAACAACAAAGGACTCCTTCAAATAGGTCTGCCCTCTATAAAGTAGAACACAAAGCCACCCTAGACCAAAAACTATTGCAAGGTTATGTTCTTGGTACAGATGATCATTGACAGCAATATGACACAATTGCAGCTGTTGTCTCCCACTATGGACAAAGGTTTTGTAGTGCTTCAAAAACCTGAAATACCTGTTGAACCAGACACTACTACAGAATTATAGGGGGGAAGGACCCTGTTTACCCCTATGTAATGATAATTTTACTGTACTTATAACATCTCTGAAAGTCAAGATCATCCATACCCAGCTTCAAAGGTCAAGGTTTGCACAAGTCCCCTCATATCATATCAGTCCTGGTTCTTACCTATCTGACAACTTTGAGTTTGTGAGTCTTTCCTGCATCCTCTGTTGGTAATATGTTGTACCAAGCAAAACCATCCATTTTCCCTAAGGCTGCATTGCTACAAATGTATATCCACAGTTCAATGGGAATTACTCTCAGGTGAGCAGGCATAGGGTTGAGCTCAGTGGGACTTACTCATGAGTAGACATGCATTTGCTACTCCCAGACAACAACAAAACCTTGCACTGCAGGAACAGATAGGGGTTTTATATATATATATATATATATATATATATATATATATATATATATCTGTTATTATTGTGTTTCTTGTTGTCGAAGCTTCATTATTTCATTGCATTTTAGCTCCAGCTTAAGAACTTGGCTAAGGAAGCAGACAAAAAACATCTGTGCCAAGCATAGGTGCTGCTATTGAATTATTATGACCAGGAATAAACCCCAAGTGCCTGTTGCTTAATCCTAGGATTCATTATCCTTTTCCGAAAGCAGAGAACCACAAGCAGGATGTGATGAGGTCCAAGAAAACAAAGACATCTATAGATCCGTCGTAAACGGAAGGAAAAGATCCCAACTCCAGTCTGGTGGGGAAACAGTGTTCTGGATTCTGCCAGGACCCGTTTGAAGTGATCAAAAGAAGACTTAGTTCAGGTAGGCCCAGGGAACAAGGATGTTAAGATGAAACAGGATTACATGGGGATAACTGCTCATTTTGTAAAACCTATATTTAAAATGTTGGGAGGGGGACTATTTGGCACTACAGAGCTTCCTTAGTTTTCCTTTGCTCTGTTATCTGCAATTACCGATCTGTAATTAGGCATTTCAGACAGTGGCCTGTTTGTAAGAAGAAGCTATGATTAACTGTTCCTACCAAATTGGCCCTTTGTGTATTAGTCGTTACTGTAACTCCCAATAGATCCACTCCTTTACATCTCTGTTACAAGAGCATCACGGCAGTGACCTCTTGCAATCTTGTGCCTGTGTGAGGAAAATTTACCTGCTACAATCCATAAAGTATTGGGGATAGATTTCCCTCCCACCTTCAGCCAGGAATAGCATAAGGCATTCAGAAACAGCCCAATAAATTTGACCGTGAATGGCTTGAACTTCCCCGCTATATGAACATGACCAACTGAGGCTTCCATTCTCAATTACAGAAAAGAACAAATATTTTAATATGCAATTTTGGGAAAACCTTTAGATCGCAGCACACATCCAGCAGTGATTTCCTAGCCACATGATTTATATTTCCTAGCCAATCTTCTTCATGAGGTCCCAGAGTTGGTTTCAGCATATAAAAATGCAATACATACAACCAGAACTTCAGTAAAGCACCTCTTTGCGCTGCCTCTGGACACTTGAAACCTATATTTTGTAGGACCCACCTTATTTTAAGTTGTTTTAAACTGTTTTTCATATTATGTTTTAATTATTGTAGCCCACCCTGGGATACCTATGGTGAAGGGCAGAAGGAGGAGAGGAGGAGGAGGAGGAGATAGTCCACCCATAACCCCAAAACAATAATCTGTTGTACGTGACATAGAAAGATGGGACAGAGGAGAGGCCTGTGATGGTTTCTTGAAAAATGTCATTAACAGAAGTTGTCAGGACTTCACAAGGGGAAATGAAGCATAGATTTCAAATGTTTTCACCAGTGATCAAAATGTGTATACAGAGCCTTACACTACTATGATAAAAAAAGGAAGAGTCACCGTGTTAGCCCATAAGAAAAATCCCAAATAGCTGGGCAATACCTTTATTAGGTCAACCTAATAAAGGCCATGCAATAGTGAGTGAGCCTTTGAGTTCCCCAGAAATCTTCGTCAGGTTGCTGCAGTAGTACCTGCAACTTCCACCCACCACAAGAATTGGGATAACCCTTTGTTCTGTGAATCTGAGGACTGACATGTTACAATCCTCAGAGGAGAGAGAGTGTATTTGAATCTCCTTCTGCCTGTTTTTAGAATCCCCAAGATAAAAGCAAGATCACTTCATCCCAGGCCAGATCCCCAATACAAGGATGATTGAGAAGAGCTTCTAGTGTTTGTTTTGGTTTTGAAGAAGAAGAAGAAGAAGAAGAAGAAGAAGAAGAAGAAGAAGAAGAAGAAGAAGAAGAAGAAGAAGGAGGAGGAGGAGGAGGAGGAGGAGGAGGAGGAGGAGGAGGAGGAGGAGGAGGAGGAGGAGGAGGAGAGGAAGAGGGGGAATTTGGATTTGATATCCTGCTTTATCACTACCCTGAGGAGTCTCAAAGCGGCTAACAATCTCCTTTCCCTTCCTCCCCCACAACAAACACTCTGTGAGGTGAGTGAGGCTGAGAGACTTCAGAGAAGTGTGACTATCCCAAGGTCACCCAGCAGCTGCATGTGGAGGAGCGGAGACGCGAACCCGGTTCCCCAGATTATGAGTCTTCCGCTCTTAACCACTACACCACACTGGCTCTCAAAAGAGAAGCACATTCACTCTGCCAGCAGTTGTTCTCCCCTTGCAATTACGGTAGGCAATGTCTGTCTATCAGTGTGTTATGGGACTTCCCAAATTTATTGGCTGGTAGGGCCCAGGGAGTCTCAAAGCAGCAACTCTGGAAGCAGGACTGAGGTGCCTAACTCTCAGTGCTACCTTAATAGCACAAAGTTCCTCACTGGAGCAGCAAAATGGACAAGATGAACCATTAAGAATGCAAAACGGCAAAATAAATAAAGTTTTACAAATCTCTTCAAGCATTCAGTTGGATGAAATGCAAACGAATATAAATCATTTTTATTTATTTTTTAGAATTCTCCTGCCTATTCCATCGGCTCTGAAAGCGAAGCCTGGAAAGCATTTTACCAGAAGGACTTTAGATTTATAAAAATGTAGGGAGCTGGCTGCTACTTAGATTAGCTTCATGTGACAGACAACTTCAAGATCCTTCCCTCCTCCTGCCCTTCTATGAGTTATCCAGATCCTGCTCAGAATTATATTCACCATATGGGAGGTTCACCACTGGTAGCTTAATGTGAAAAGGTGGGGGGGGATCTCAACTTCTTATTTTGTGGGGGTGGGGAGAGCTGAAAGTAGCTTAGGCTGTGAGACATCACAAAAATGAATTACCTATTAGAAGAAGAAACCTTCTTTCATTTTTCTTTACATCAAATTGAGCAAACATAGTTCTCCCTCCTGCAAAAAAAGGGAGGAAGCTTTAAAAAAAAAAGACCAGGTTTTCCAGCCAGCAGATCTTGACAGACTTCCAATGCCTGAATAATGGATGAAATTGCTCTGTTTGCAGAACATGTACGAGGAAGAAAAGGCCAAATAAGCAGAATCATTTCCCAACCTCCTATCAATGAACACTGGTTCAAAAAAATTTTTAAAAAATGTGGTGGGTTGTTATTTCCTGATGGGAAGCTTATTTTCAAGCAGGCTTGCACAGGTTGGGGCCCAGCGAGTCAAACGTAGCCATCAGCCTTGCTTGACAGCCAATATATTTATATATTTGCAATGTAAAAGATCTGTGGATGATCCCAGGATGGTTTTCAATCATAAATTACTAATCAAATGCATTAAATATATATATATAAACAACTGTATTATTATTATTTATTTAGTTCCAGGGGGGTAGCCGCGTTGGTCTACCTGATTTGCTTGCACGGAGCTTGTGTGGACATGATAGGAATATCTGCTCTTTACTGAGTATTTTCTTTCTGATTTATTTGCAAGGATTTATTTCTGGATGAACTTTTGGGTGCCGCCTTGTGAGGACAAAATAGAAACCGAGGGTATAGCCTGAAGGCACAGGAGGTCTCCACCTTGCTGAAGCTAAGCAGGTCGGTGCCTGGTCAGTGCCTGGATTGGACATTTCTCGGGAATCTCACATATACTGCCTTGGATTCCATGGGAGGAGAAGAGAGGAATAGAAAAAATGAAACAAGCAAATACATCCAATACACACATCAGCAAAAGTATTTACAGGAAAGATGTGTGCTGCTTCTAACCCAAAAACCATGGAGGTAATACTACATCCTGTTTATCTTGCCTTCCATTTTAGACCCCTAGCTAACCCGACCCTCCAAGTGCCGCTATTTTCCAGGGACAGTCCCGGATTTACAGAAGTCATCCCAGTTTCTGATTTGATCCCAGAATGTCCCATTTTTCCTTAGGACGTCACTATTTTCATCAGAGAAATGTTGGAAAGAATGGAGTTATGTTACCCCCAAGCCAAGGAGATAAGTAACTACAGTATACAATCTTTAGAAGAAATCTGAAGGCAACCCTACGTATACAGGGAAGTTTTTGTGTTAAATGTTTTATTATGTTTTTATATATGTCGGAAGCCGCCCAGAGTGGCTGGGGCAACACAGTCAGATGGGTGGGGTATTATTATTATTATTATTATTATTATTATTATTATTATTATTATTGAAAAGGACGTCCCTATTTTCATCGGGGGAAATATTGGAGAGTATGGCGAACTGATTTTTCACTGCTGGCAAACTCTTGCTCACTTTGGCTAAAAGCAGGCCTGGTCTAAGGTCAACAAAGGCGAGCCTTCTCCTTCTTCCCCTTGGTGCTATGCCAGCATCTAGCACCTCCTTCATTTTTAAGCTCTCCTCGCCATCACCGTGAAATATTTAGATGACCCAAGTAATGAGTTAATTTTTTGAATTAGAATTAGACCTCTGTGTTCAGCTGCATCCCCTTTGGATAACTGGAATAACACTGCATAGAATTTAAACTAAACCAGAGTTTGGCAATGCTGAAGGAGGTGAAGAATTTGGTGCTCTTTCCAACCTAAGGGTGCAAAAATGCAAGAAGTTGCATTTCTTTCGATCATGGGATAACTGAACCCTACTTCTCTCACAGCAGATGAGACAGTGAGCCTATCTCTAGACTTTACCATTTCAGACTGTGGTTGGGGACTGCATAAAAAACAACAACAACAAAACAACCCTACTAGGAAACTAGCAACTCAAGGAGAACATGCCAGTTTTCCATGTGTAGGAAAGAGTTTCCATTGTTGGTTTTTTGTTGCAGTCTGGTATATTCCAGACACAGGGTTACCATCTCACATCCTGTCTCCTAGACCTTGCCCAACTGCTGTATTCCATTACTTCAATTCTCTCACAACTGGGAATGTTTACAGGAAGCATATTATCCATCACTACCTGATCTTGAGGTCTTCATGCACTACTTGTGACATTCCAGCTTGTCAAGATCCTTCTTAAATTGTGGTGCCCAGAACTGGACACAGTATTTATCTAGTGCCCTTCTCTCCATGGAGCTCAAGAGAGCATGCGTAGTTCTCCTTCCCCCTATTTTATCCTCGCAACAACCCTGCGAGGTGGGTTAGGCTGAGAGGCAGCGACTGGCCCAAGGTCACCCAGCAAGCTTCTATGACTTAGTGAGGATTTGAACCCTGATCTCCCAGGTCCTAGTCTGATACTCTAACCACTACTCCACCACTGGCCATCTGTGGATGCCTGTAATCAGGGCTGGCTCAATACATTTTGGTACCTGAGGCAAAACACAAATGGCAGCCACTCACCAGGGAACAAGGGGTGAGTGAAGAACTACCTCTGGAACAAGGGGAGAAATAAATATCTACATTGGGATCTGCTGCCCCTGTAGAGCCTGCTGCCCGAGGCGGTCGCCTCACCTTGCCTCATAGGCCTGCCTGTTGGTACCTCATGCCTTGTATAGCTCATGACAAAACAAGACAAACCCATTGAAACGGTGGCAATGCACTGGAGCAAGCTTGCAGAGTCTATTTAAGTGAAAAAAGTACTATCTCTGATTCACAAAAGTGGTAAGACAGGAAAATAGCTGGATATCCAACCACTTTTAAGGGCAGGTTGACAACAGTTGTCAACTTAAATCTGTATCCCAAGAACAGCTTGTTATGGTGGATGTGATTCTTCACAGATCCTGGATTGAAAATAAAGAATAGCATTATTATGCCTCAACCAGCTCTTACAGTTTCAAAGCTCCTTGAGATGTTTGCTTGTTTGTTGCAAACAAAGCGATTCACCAACTGGTAGCACACTGAGGTGGCAGACTTTGCTCAAGATTTGCAGTTGTATGGGAAAACAAAACAAAAAATGGGGAGACTGGACTCCCATTGGGAATCTTGTTGTCAGTGTGCAAAACTTCAGTTTGAGGAAGAAATGCAATTTGCCTACTGAAGGTATCTTGACAATCGCACTAATTGACAAGCATCATGTCCTTGGTTGTCAACAAGCAACATCTGAACAACTTGAGAAATCATCAATGGTGTTCTTTGGAAAAAGTGACCACCACCAACAATGAACAACCAGATAGATTTGAGATAGCCACACCAGCACATCTAAGAGACAAAAGACTCTGTTTTACCAGAATGCCCAAATATATTAGCAGAAAGGATACAAAAGACTCACAGATTGTGTAAAGAGAGGAGTGCAGGAAAGTTTGGACACATTTGCAGTCAAAAACAATGTTTCAAAGGCAGGATTCCAAGCCAGTGGATAAAGAGCCCCAGCAAAATCTGTGTGAGGAATAAATTGCTGCAGACTTCTGTTTTCATGAAGATCTGTCTTCAGTAGCTATGACAAGATAGGCGGTGGACCTCATTAGATTTATTATTTACTTATTTATTTATTTATTTATTATTTATTTATTTACAGTGTTTGTATGCTGCCCTTTAGTCAAAGATGACTCTCAAAGCAGCTTACAAAAGACAGTTCTAAGACTGTCCCTGCCTTCAGGCTCGCAATGTAAAAAGATGTGACACATAAGGAAAAAGAAAGGGGAGGGAAGAGAGAAAAAACAAGCTCTAGGCCAAGTTCTCAAGGTTACAGTACTTAAAGTTTCAGCATTTTAGTGTTTGGTAAAGTTGTTTTCACTGTGTTTGGGGTGTGTGTGTGTTTAATTCAATGGTTTGTTTTTTGAAATAGATACAAAGATAGATACACACACACACACACACACACACACTTATTAGTGACCCATGCATATACCACAGATCAAGGCAGTGTACAGCAACTGTCTACAAACACACTAAAGTATGAAATTGCCATCTTGGGCTCCTTTGGGAAGAAGGGTGGGATAGAAATTTGATAAATAAATAAATAAATTACATCTAAGGAAGACTGTTTGAAATTGCTTCTTGTGGGCGCAAATCCCCTAATTTCACGTGGGGTGGCAATCTTCATAGTGCAGGCTCTGAACATAGCTGCCAAGTTATCCCTTTTTTTAAGGGAAATTCCCTTATGCTGAATAGGCTTCCTCGCGAGAAAAGGGAAAACTATGGCTCTGAAACTCAGGGCTACCCTGACAGGGTAGTGTGTCCTAGACCTGGACCTGTTTTAATTCATTTAATTCTCTCTATTTCATTTTTAACTGAATGTGCCGAGCCTATTTTGGGCTATTTTATGCTTTACATATATCTGCATATTAGATTTTTGGTGCTGGCACCTAAATCTTTGCATTATTGTCTTAGGGTAATTTAAATGTTATTACACCAGCAATATTGCCTTGAATTATGCTTTGTTGCTTGTCTCTGGCATTTTGTATTGTTTTTATTTTGCTATGGCTGCATGCTAACGCAATAAAGGTTTGAATTGAATTGAATTGAATAAATAAATATCCATAAGATGATAATGATAATAATAATAAATGATAGTATTTATAGCTAGATTATGCTCTCTCGTTTGGTGTTATTTTGTACACCACCCTAAAAAGTTGACAGTACTTGGTTTAGGCCAAGTACACAAGATGATTTCATGCTCAAAAGTGATGGCAGGTCAGATGAAGGGAGCTTTAGCACTGAGATGGTGAGTGTTCAGTGGTTCAGAGAGATGTTGACTAATTGAAGTATTCGATCAAGATACTCTCAATCAGTTAAAAGACAGATTCAGAATGCAAAGATGATGAGTGTCAATTGCATTAGTAGGAGGACTGGATTATGTTCCTAATTTTGGTTTGTCTGATACAGCTATCTGTCACCTTGCATATAAAACCTCACTGTCCACATGGGATTTAAAAGCATTGATTGATTTGACACTTTTCATTTAATCCAATTGAGATTCCATGTGTCCATAAAGCTGTAAGAGTAGAACCCAACTGACAGCTTTTTCAGCACAAAAGAGTGATATCCTTTGATGAACTGAAACAAAACAGCAGGGAGGTATAAGCCAAAGTCACTCCTGAATCTTGGTTTAACGGAACCGCAACCATCCTGTTTGCACAGAGTAAAGAGATTAAATCACCCAGAGAAACATATTTGCTAACTTTATCTCTGATGGAATATTTTGTAATTAGGGCTGAATTGACACTCCACTATTCCATCAGATACGTATGTGGGAGGGTGTCTCCAAGTAGCAGCCTTCTGGACCATCTAGGGGCGTTGGGAGCTGGGGACACTGTTATGTACTGGTTCTGCTCCTGGGCCATGTCCAGAAAGTGATGTTGGGGGACGAGTGTTTGGACTCCTGGGCATACACAGCCTCTTAGCACCCTAGTGCAACAAATGTACTTTTAAAAATAAATGGACTTTTTGCAGTTAGGAAAGTGATTGGGAAAGTGTAGAATGAACGAATGGTGAATGAGAAAATGTTTTAATGCCCCACAAACAAATCAGGACAATGCAGGATGAACACCCATTATCATATAATAACCTCACCGCAACCAAATCAGAACTAATGTCAATAAAGACTTCCTACAATCTCACCTCTCTGTAAGCTCAGTGCAAGGAGATCAAGATACTCAATAATTGGGTCATCAGCAGGTAGATATCCTGTGGTGAAGGGACTAGAACCAGCCAATAATTTATACTATTAAGAGGCCTTTTTTGTTTTGTTTCGTTATCTGCCTCCTTAAAAAAAGGGGGGGGGTTTCAACTAATCAAGGAAAACTTCCTCCCTTTTTCCACATCCTCTTCTTATTTATACAAGAAGCTTTTTGATTTCAAATGCATGTGACATATTGAAGTGAAACAGATGACTCCATTAATTAAAAACAAAGATGATCGCTCTTCTGTCTCTCCCCACTCCCCCTAAAATTATAAGCCTGGCAAAATGCTGGCAGGTGCTCAGCAGGCGCTGATCTAAACTGTGAACCTGTTTTATAGGTTTCCGTCACTCTGAGGGCTTCTGGCTAAAATCTATAGTTGGAAAGATGACTGTGGCAAAGGAGAATGAGCAATTCTCCCAGACACTGAGGAGGAGAGGAAAGGGCGGAGGCATGTACTAAGCGGTAATTAAAGGAGCTGTCCCCATTGGGTTGCCAACTTTTCTTTTCTTTTTACTAGCCCTGTTCCTGTGCCTTTAGAACAGGGATGGGAAACCGGCAGGTCAGGAACCGCACACAGCACTTCATCTGATTATATGCAGCCATTCTCGCATGGCTGCTAACCACAATGGCTTATGTACTACCTCACCAGGCAGTTGTTGGCAGTGCACTTCTGGAGGTGAAGTCAAACGGCTGCGTTAGCAATACCGAAGTGACTTCCTCAGTGTCCAATCCTGGGCAGTGTTTATAGAGGTCCTGGGCTGCCCAGACGACAAGACCTCCCTCTCGGTCTCGCTGATGTGGTCCAAAGGAAAATAAAGGTAAAGGGACCCCTGACCATTAGGTCCAGTCATGACTGACTCTGGGGTTGCGGAGCTCATCTCGCGTTATTGGCCGAGGGAGCCGGCGTACAGCTTCCAGGTCATGTGGCCAGCATGACAAAGCTGCTTCTGGCGAACCAGACCAGCACACGGAAACGCCGTTTACCTTCCCACTGTAGCGGTACCTATTTATCTACTTGCACTTGGACGTGCTTTCGAACTGCTAGGTTGGCAGTAGCTGGGACCGAGCAATGGAGGCTCACCCCGTTGCGGAGATTCGAACCGCCGACCTTCTGATCAGCAAGCCCTAGGCTCTGTGGTTTAACCCACAGTGCCACCCGCGTCCCTCCAAAGGAAAATAAAGCAATACATTTGGCACCAGCTTGGCTGCAGGAGTTGCCAGAAGGAGGTGTACAAGACACCATTCAACCGTGCAATGGGAAATGGAAAACCTCTCACTCAGCTCCGTGCTTTCTAGGTGCAGGACAAGTGTGAACGAACCTCCTTCCCTCTCTCTGCTGAATTCACTTCTTTGCAGATCTGTGAGCCTGTAAACTCTCTTCCCTCACCAGCTCTCACGGCAAGAAGCAACCACAACCCGTCTCTCTTTGCATGCACTCTCAATGTTGACTAGCCGCAAGGGGCCTGCAGCAACATGTTAGAGCTGCTTGTTTTCCCCTGCATGATATTACTGAGTATTCTTTATGGGCAGGGTTCCTGTCAGCTACAGAGAGAAGTCGCTGTACTACAAACATTTATCTTACCGCTCCCAGCCTGTGTCTTGACTCCCTCCAGAGATGGTTAATGATCTCCTGACCTTAGAGAACGAAGGCCAGTGTCTTGGGTGTCTTTTTGCCATGCACTTCCCTGCAGGAACACTTTCCACCCCCAACATGCATAGGTACACGTCCATAGTTAAACTATACTTTCCCAACAGTCCACAGATGAAAACAGGGGTGTTTTGTCACCCCAATTTTCTGCACCACACATCGCTGTTCGTCGCCCGTTCACTCCATTTGGCAGCAACTGTGCTTTGGCTGCCGCATCCATGCATTCTGCAAGAGTCTGTTCTTCACTGGACTACTGAAGCTGAACACACTAGCAAACAGGTCATAACAGTTGCCTTTCTTAAATAAAAGCTTTTAACAGAGTGTTTAATCTCGCAGCAATCTGTACACATTGTAGAATAGCGGCAACTCAGAATGTTCAGCAACGTTTAAAATCTAGTATTCAGCGCAGACACTGAACTGAAAGTTATTCTGAAGGAACTTTTGGTTTTGAAGGTGCAGTGGTGATGGTGTTGGCAGGGGCATAGGAAGATGGGGCGGTAGGGGTGGGCCGCCCCAAGTGGCGGGCTCCAAGGGGCGCCATCGCGGGTGCCCGCCCTGCCCCCAAATGCACGCCCCGTCCCTGGAATGTGTGTCTCCCCTCCTTCGCCAACTTCCCCTGTGCGGATGCTGTGTGACACCAGAATCAGAAAACTAGAACTCGGGGTTCGCTGAAAAATCTGTACATTAGTCAAAACTGCATATAAAATGGTGCTTATTAGGTGAAACTCAAACTAAAATCCTAATGAATTTTCCATAAGGTTGTTTTTTTAATAAAATAAAATAAAAGATTTGTAAATTGCTGCAAAGATCTGAATAATGAGAATAATGAGAAACAGAACTCAAATTGATAGATCATTCCATTCCTGCTCCAGGGACACCTTCCCAAGGATGATACGATCGCAGCCCAAATGAATCAATAAAGACAAACTGGAGGTGTATTTGTGGGGATTACTTGAAGTTTTCATTTTTGTTGTGTCTGTCATCAATGGGCTCAGCAGGATCCCCCTGGGGTCTAGTATAACACAATCTATGGCGCCATATAAGTTATTTTTTTGCACTCACATTTCAATGGATATTCTAGCCGTTCTGGATCAATGACGGCAAAGATGCTATGGCCAATTCATTTAGTACTTTGCTCAGCAACTGGAATGAGAGAACCGCAGGTCATTAAGCATTTTGGGTGCTCTGCAATGTGTTGCTTTTCCCATTAACCCGCTGAGCAAGATGGATGGGATGATATTGGCTCTGCTGGAGTAACCTCCATTAGCACATCTGAGCCAGCAGTCTGAGCTGAAACTTTTCCGCTATCCCTCAGTAAGAAAACATTGACTTCGCCAAGGTGAGTCACATCAGCCAGCACAGTTCAGCTTTTCTCACACTTCCCTGAATTAACAATACAGTCACAGACAAGGCCTTTGCCAAGGGGGTCACAAGCAGGTCATGTAGAAAGACAGAGATCAGGCTTCTGCAGGCCTGCTTCCCCAACCCCAGAAAAAAAATGAGGAAGGAGAAAGGGAAGAAAGGACACATAGTTGGATTTTTCAAGTATGGGCATGTGAAGTCAATGTGTCATCCTGTCATTTTAGCACACATTATTTGACTAAGCTCTCACTGGCTTCATTAAGAACTGCTTTTACTGAGCTGTGTTTTCGCATAATGCCCTCTGCAATTCTTGATGATTATTGTCTTTCTTCTTTGGCAATCACTCGTACCCCAGTAAGATTGTCTTCCATGAACACGGTCTTAACAGTGAGTCCATAAGTGACCGTGGAGACCAGTTCTGGATCCACACATCCTTCCCCAGTGGGGATGTAGGTTCCCGGGTGGGAGTTGATCATGGTGAGGGTTTGCCAAACGTGCCTTCCTCTTAGCACGTTTCGCCCTTTCATTCTGAGTTCTTGATGATCGCTGTAATAAGGTACTGTACAAAGACGGGCTCGGTATGTGTGGGCAACCTCAAGCAGAGGATATTTCCCATTATATGTTAACTTGTGCAGAGCCAAGGGGCTGCTTTCTGAAACACTTGCTAACACAGGAAAGCAGGTTCTCCTCGATTGAGAGGGTTCAGTTTCTTTTGAGTGATAACAGTGCCTTTGTGACACATAAAGTAGTCCTTTTTGCTCTGGCCATATGAAAGATTAGGAAGAAAGAACCGGTTAAAATAGCTGACAATTGTATTGGGGACTCGGAAGTTGATTATTTTGTCAGTTCTGGATATGGTATACCTGTTGTCTTAGGTTGTTGGGCTTTTTGAGTTTTAACTTTCACAAGAGCAACTGCCAAAGGAGCTTTTAGATCCACAGCTTCATGGTCTTAATGGCAGGAAGCACGTCTTAGATGGCCATGTGCGAAACACACAATTAACATTTATTTTCTTCCTCCCCTCCCCCCCCTCCATGCTTTCCAACTGCTTCTACATTGCTGATACATTCGAGCAGGAGGGAAATGATTCATCAACCCTGACCAGGAAAAAAGAAAAAATAAATATTCTTTACATCTGCACTTTTGCATTTTTAACTCACTTTTAATCATAGCCCCATCATGACTACATGAATAAAATGAGGTCTTTGGCATCTGCTGCCCTGGTGTGAAAGATATTTACTTGGGAGTAAGAACCATTTTGTTTTATAAAAGGGTAATATATTGTATATAATAATATGAGTATCTGCAACCAGGGAGATGTCCAGCTGGCCACCCTCAACTACAAATTTATAAAACAGTAAGAAGAGGATAGAATGTAGGAAGATGCCTTGGACAAAATCAGTCCATTGATTCACCTGGCACAGCAGTGGCTCTCCCGGGTTTCAGGCAGGGGATTTGATCTTTGGCCCTATCTGGAACCTCAAGGATCGAACCAGGGACTTTTTGCATTCAAGGCAAGTGCTCTCCTGCTGAACTATATCCCGGGGTGGGACGTTTCACTGCTTGAGGTGGGATGGAAAATGCCGTGCTGCCCTGCCACTGCTGATGGCACAGTGTGGTGTAGTGGTTAAGAGCAGTAGACTCGTAATCTGGGGAACCGGGTTCGCGTCTCCGCTCCTCCACATGCAGCTGCTGGGTGAACTTGGGCTAGTCACACTTCTCTGAAGTCTCTCAGCCCCACCCGCCTCACAGGGTGTCTGTTGTGGGAGAGGAGGGGAAAGGAGATTGTTAGCCGCTTTGAGACTCCTTTGGGTAGTGATAAAGCGGGATATCAAATCCAAACTCTTCCTCTCTGCCCAACCTGCCCCCTCCACCACTTTCAGGCAAGATCTCACCCAATTTGGGTGTGACTTCGGCCATATACCCAGATTTTGCCAGACACTACCAGAATATTAAAGGCGGAATTGACGTCGGGGGAGGGGGATTTCTGAAAGGCGGTGCTTTGTCTTGGATCTCAAGGCAAATCTATCGAAAAATCTTGGTTTTGGGACATTTTTGTGGTTTCCTAATAAAGAAGCTCAACAACTTTCGGGGTGTTCTGGTTTTTACTTTTTGAAATATGGCATCCATCTTGGAGCTTGATATGGAGATATGGAGAGTGAAGAGAAAGAGAAAGAGAAAGAAAAGAAAGAAAAGAAAGTTTAAAAAAAATGGGGAAGCATGAACAAAAACTCCAAAAGAGAGGAAGATATAACTATTTAAAACCATTGGTCAACACAAACATCTATTATCAACTCCACTTTCTGTTAGACAATATTTCCTCTGAGTTCAAGTGTCTCGCTGTCATTCATTTCCTTCTCCCATGGAAAATCCAAGATAAATTCCCTAATATTAATACGTGTTAACTGTATTTTTTTTTCCTTTCTTATTTTACTTATGCTGATTCTCAGGAAGATGTTTAAGCAGCCTGCAAGCAAATCAGGATCAATGCTGGTCATCACATCACATAACTTCCCTGCAGACAAATCAAAACACATGCACAATAAAAACCAAATATCATCTAACCTCTGTGTTAAGTTTTGTGCAAGCAAATCAGGATGCCTGTTCAATATGTAGGTCATCTGCAGAAGCCCTAAGCAATCTCTTCTGATTTAATTTGGATCTGTTCCCAGGATTGTAATGTCAATAATGCTGCGATGAACCAAATGACCAGTGGCTTTTTCTTAGTCATCTCCACCATGGAAAAATGACTGGTTAGCTTTTAAGAACTGGGACAATTCAAGCCAGGAGCAGAAATAAAAACAGATGACAGTTTAGGATATGATCTATCAAGCAATATAACCACCGGAAAGTTTAACCTGAGTAAAAGAACAAATTCAGCACTGGTATAAACACTGTTGCCTGTGAGAGAATTGCTCCAAGGAGGAATTTGGCACATTCTGTTTAAGCAGCAGGAGTGAAACTTATCCTCTTGATCTGAAATTCCTGATATAAGCAGCATGTCTAGTTGTTTGACTCTTTATTTACTTACATATTTTTGGCATAAATTTCGTGTGCTTTTAGACCACCAATGCGCCTCGAGAAGAAAATTAATTACAAAAATCTTCCCCATATACGTCTAAATGATAGAGAAGCCGGAGCATTTTACAATGAAAACACATCCAATTTTAATGAAGTTCAAAGGAAGAAATGTTTATTTATGGATTAAAGTATGAAAAGATTGGCTGCTCATAACGTTTGCTGAAATACTGACAGGATTTTATTTTATTCTATTAGACAGTTCGTTCCTCGCAGACGGTGAAAAGAAGACATCACGGCTTGAGCTCAAAGTATGGTGAGTGGATCAATGTTCCAAGCAGAGACAGCCAGTGTGCTCTTAGCTCCTCCCCTTGCAACTGAGAACATATGATCTCCCAGGGTAGCCTTAAGCAGCTGAACACAAGAACAGAAGAAGAGCACTCTTGCATCAAGCCAAAGGCCTATCTAACCCAGCATCCTGTTCTCACAGTGGCCAACCAGATGCCCCAATAAGAAGCCCCCGAGCAGAACCTGAGTGCAACAGCCCTCTCCCCTCCCGGCGGTTTCAGGCAACTGGAATTCAGAGGCATACTGTCTCCAACAGCGCAGGCAAAACATAGCCACTGTGGCTAGTAGCCACTGTTGGCTTTATCCACCATGGATTTATCTAACCTTCTTTAAAAACCATCCAAGTTGTGGGTCATCAGTAGATATTGCAGGAACAAACTCCATAACATGATTATGTTCTCTGCTTTCTTTTGTCTGTTGTGAATCTTCCAACTGGAGGACAAGGGGCGGGCAGTTGTGGAGGATTTCCTGGTCCTGAATGGGGCAACTGTGCCCCTGAAGGACCAGGTGCACACCCCAGGAGTCATTTTGGACCCACAGCTGTCCATGGAGGCGCAGGTCAATTCTGTGTCCAGGGCAGCTGTCTACCAGCTCCATCTGGTACGCAGGCTGAGACCCTACCTGCCCGCAGACTGTCTCACCAGAGTGGTGCATGCTCTGGTTATCTCCTGCTTGGACTACTGCAATGTGCTCTATGTGGGGCTACCTTTGAAGGTGACCCAAAAACTACAACAAATCCAGAATGCGGCAGCTAGACTGGTGACTGGGAGTGGTCGCTGAGACCATATAAGACTGGTCCTAAAACACCTACATTGGCTCCCAGTACATTTCCTAGCACAATTCAAAGTGTTGGTGTTGACTTTTAAAGCCCTAAATGGCCTTGGTCCAGTATACCTGAAGGAGCATCTCTACCCTCATTGTTCTCGTTCTGCCTGGACACTGAGGTCCAGCGCCACTATCCTTCCTGGTTCCCTCCCTGCAAGAAGTGAAGTTACAGGGAACCAGGCAGAGGGACTTCTTGGTAGTGGCACCCGCCCTGTGGAACACCCTCCCATCAGATGTCAAGGAAATAAACAACTATCTGACTTTTAGAAAACATCTGATAGCAGCCCTGTTAGGGAAGTTTTTTAATGTTTGATCTTTTATCGCGTTTTTAATGTTCTGTTGGGAGCCGCCCAGCCAGATGGGTGGGGTATAAATAAATTGTTGTTGTTGTTAATGTTGTTGTTGTTGTTGTTGTTGTTGTTGTTGTTGTTGTTGTTGTTGTTATAACTCTAAGAGCCATTGAACATCTCTGAGTTCTAGTATCAGAAGGAGGTTGCCTCTGGTGAAAAGGTTTGGGTTTTTGGAGTGTTGACTCATCACCATCATGGCAAAGTGTCTGGAGATAGACAGCACATTCATCCTATGAGTTGGGCAAAATATTCCTCCCTCTGGGGCTCATCTTTGCTTGTTCCTTAGGGGTCCATGCCAGCCTTCCCCAAACTGTGCTGGGGAGAATGAAAAGGTGAAGTCCAAAATGACAGGTATGTGGGGGGGGGCGGAGGCTGGGGTTGTTGCAGAGGCCAGAGAAAAATGTGACTTCAACAGTTGTGGAGAATGAACACCTGGTGAGCAAAAGCCTGCCCTCCCCATTGTGTGGACTGTTACATCTCTCGCCATTGTTGCCCACGAGACCCAGAATTTAAAGAATTACTTTCCTCCCTTTCTTTCCTATCTGTGGAAAGGTTCAAACATGCATTCAGTAGAGGCGACCCCCCCCCCCCAAGAATCACAGAATCGCAAGCACAGAAGCACCTGGAGGCTGAATAGACAGGCAACTATCAATGTACTCTCTCCAGAACGAAAGCAGATAGGAAATTAAACTCTGCCCCTAAATGACTCAGGCTCCCAGATATAGAATAAAGTGATTGGGGGGAGGGTTACATTCACATGCATACTTCCTAGACTCTAGTTGGAAAATCAGGTTCTCTCGGAATTGTTACTAAACATATATTAGTGCAGCCTGCAACAAAACGTTGCAGCATGGAGTGCTCCCACTGTTCAGGGTTCAAAGCAACTAAACCATGTACATTCCCCCCCAAAATACCACTCCAGTCCCTGTCTCCCCGGGGCTTTACATCTCCTCCCACAAATGTCAGCTGACATTCTGTGCCTAGCCCTTATTGGGCTATTTTAGGTAATCACCTCTCACCTGTGTGTGTGGTGTGTTTTTTTACCTAATGTCTTCTTTCACAAAATTTGGGGGCTCCCTGGAATCTGTTAGTTAGCAGTGGTGCAATTTCCATGCGGCAGCACTGCCGGGGGGGTGCAGATATTTTTCGAGAACTCAGACAGACACTTCATTTTAGGTTTTGTTTTTGGCATAATTTTGGCCACAACTTTATTCAAAATTACAAATTAATTTGAGTGTTGACCTTAGGCTTTGGTTAATCTTCTGCCCCACGGTGGGACAGTACCAGCTCTGACTTCCTACGGTAGGAAAGTCAAGTAAACACCCCATGGTGGAGGAGACAGCTGAGTCCAGGCCATCTCCCCCACCAGAAATGTTCCCCAAGGCTCGTGCTCTGTATTGGCCCCAGCCCCGCACCATTGCGAGGGTTTAAGGACTAGAGCCCCGGAGCCCCAGGATTCCTTTAACGGAATACTTCTATAAGAGCAACACTGAGGGGCATGCACCTCCATGCGATGCCCCTCCCAAACTCATCAACCAAAGCCTAACCTGCCAACCTAACAAGTTGTGACTATTGCTAAGCAGTAGGCGAAAAACCAAATGGGAACAGCCAATCAGCCAAATGGGGAAAAAATCCTACTGGCCCCTGAATACAGGCGGCGCCATAGCAAGGTCACTCTAAACCTGCAAAGAAAAGGAGGTGGGCGGGAGGGAGATTCAAACGCTGAGTACTTAAGCACTCGCCCTGTCAATCAAGGAATGGATACATGCAATTTACCCCAGCAACACTCAGTCCTCCAATCATCTTCTCTCTTTTAGCTTAGACCCACCCCTTAACACACACACTGGCTTTTCTGCTGGGTCCGCCGCAACCCCCATTATTCCCTATGGGGTTAATGAGCTTTACTGAATAAAGTCTGACCAATTTGTGAATTGGGTGTGAGAGTCTGTTGTACCTTTTCCACCATCTATCCTCCCAGGAGCATCATGCAGTGCAACCAGCCATATCAGTTGAAAACACTATTTTTTCCGAGTTTTCCTGTCCCCTTCCCATGCAATGGGATTGGCTGTCAAGGTCAGAATGGAGTAACTCCACAACTTGATGATCATCACTTTGGACCAGTCCAGACAGGTGTTCTGCTGCAAGTGTATTCTGCCATGTGTTCTTGATGCAATAATAGTACATTTGTGCTAGATTTATTTGGGGTTGCCATGTGACCTCTTTTTCCAGGACACGTCCTCTTTTGAAGGGGTAAAATTTCTGTCTGGGTGGATTTTCTTTAATTTGACAAAATGTCTCTGGCTATACTTTCTGGATGAGACATAACTAGTGGTTGAAGACTTGTTTCCAGTGTGGTGTAGTGGTTAAGAGCGGTAGACTCCTAATCTGGGGAACCGGATTCGTGTTTCTGCTCCTCCACATGCAGCTGCTGGGTGACCTTGGGCTAGTCACATTTCTTTGAAGTCTCTCAGCCCCACTCACCTCACAGAGTGTTTGTTGTGGGAGAGGAAGGGAAAAGGAGAATGTTAGCTGCTTTGAGACTCCTTCGGGTAGTGATAAAGCGGGATATCAAATCCAAACTCTTCTTCTCCTGCCCCCCTCAGCAATATATCACAGCTTCTATAGCCTACATATATTAGGGGTATTTAAGATGAGTCATCGTCACAGCCTCCTCTTTATTGCGCTTCAAAATATGGCTATCCTAATTTGCTTAAGTTTGTTCTGTGACGCTCCCCCAAACTGGAGGGGCCCTTACACTGTGAATTGTACTAACTGATGCAACTAGAAGGTGGGAAACTCCCTGTAAGGATACCAATTTCGCTAGCAAGTGCATCACTTTGGAAATCTCTGCCTATTGAAACCAAGCAGGCGCCTTGGCTGTATTATTTTTGGCACCTGCTTAAGACATTTTTGTTTGGGCATGTAGAGCTTACATGTGTTGTATCTCTCTCTTTTAGTGCCTGTTGATTTGAATCATCTTTTGAATGCTTTCATTCGCTTATTTTTAACTTTGCATTTTTAATTGAGAATTTTAATATTTTATTTCATATTTTTGTAAAGCACTTCAAGGTTTTCTTACCTTGAAGTGGTATATAAATTTTCTTGAATAAATAAATAAAAAGTATGATATAGACCAGCTTAGTATTCCATTACTCTTTTCTGCATCAAATTCTTTCAGGGCTAAGGTGGCAGAGCCATTTTTATTCTTGCATTTGGGAATTATCCAGTGTTTCTAATGTGATATCGTTGGGAGGGGGGGTCAACTGAGGTTGAATAACATGGGATTTCATGATAGAAAATCAAAATCCTAGGGGTTGGGAGTGGGTCGGTGGGGGAGAGAACCAAATCAATCAGTATGAAGGCAGGAAGGGAGGACTATTAAACAAAGTGCACTGTCCACCAGTTTCGTGAAAATAATGGCTGGTGGTCAACTCTGTAACCCATTAATTTGGACTAGGTATTTCAGGGCAGATGTCAAGCGTAGCCCTAAAATTAACAAGGCTGATATAGTGATGTCTAACTTCAGCTCATGCATGGGCTTGAGTTCTTGTACCTTTGAAGTGTAAAACTGATTAGCACAATTTGAGAAAGGAGGGTTGCCACTCAGTGGGGCAGCCCCTAGAAGGCCCCAAGTTCACACCCCATCAAACCCAGAAAGGACAGGAAATGTCCCCAGCCTGAAACACTGCCTGCTAGACAGGTAGACAATATAGAGCTACCTGGACTCATGGTTTGCCTCAGTATAAGGAAGCTTCCTCTTTCCCCACAAAATAAATTACCGCATAACTGGGGAGAAGGTGAGAGGTGGGGATGGTAACTCATGATCTATTCTATGACTTTGCAGAGGAAGTACGGAGTATAAATTAAATAATGTTGTTGTTGTTGTTGTTGTTGTTGTTGTTGTTGTTTAGTCGTTTAGTCGTTTAGTTGTGTCTGACTCTTCGTGACCCCATGGACCAGAGCACGCCAAGCACTCCTGTCTTCCACTGCCTCCCGCAGTTTGGTCAGACTCATGTTCGTAGCTTCGAGAACACTGTCCAGCCATCTCGTCCTCTGTCGTCCCCTTCTCCTTGTGCCCTCAATCTTTCCCAACATCAGGGTCTTTTCCAGGGAGTCTTCTCTTCTCATGAGGTGGCCAAAGTATTGGAGCCTCAGCTTCAGGATCAATTCTTCGGCGATCAGCCTTCTTTATGGTCCAGCTCTCACTTCCATACATCACTACTGGGAAAACCATAGCTTTAACTATACGGACTTTTGTCGGCAAGGTTCTTTAATTCCTCCTCACTTTCTGCCATCAAGGTTGTGTCATCTGCATATCTGAGGTTGTTGATATTTCTTCCGGCAATCTTAATTCCGGTTTGGGATTCATCTAGTCCAGCCTTTCACATGATGAATTCTGCATATAAGTTAAATAAGCAGGGAGACAATATACAGCCTTGTCGTACTCCTTTCCCAATTTTGAACCAGTCAGTTGTTCCATATCCAGTTCTAACTGTAGCTTCTTGTCCCACATAGAGATTTCTCAGGAGACAGATGAGGTGGTCAGGCACTCCCATTTCTTTAAGAACTTGCCATAGTTTGCTGTGGTCGACACAGTCAAAGGCTTTTGCATAGTCAATGAAGCAGAAGTAGATGTTTTTCTGGAACTCTCTAGCTTTCTCCATAATCCAGCGCATGTTTGCTATTTGGTCTCTGGTTCCTCTGCCCCTTCGAAATCCAGCTTGCACTTCTGGGACTTCTCGGTCCACATATTGCCTAAGCCTGCCTTGTAGAATTTTAAGCATAACCTTGCTAGCGTGTGAAATGAGCGCAATTGTGCGGTAGTTGGAGCATTCTTTGGCACTGCCCTTCTTTGGGATTGGGATGTAGACTGATCTTCTCCAGTCCTCTGGCCATTGCTGAGTTTTCCAAACCTGCTGGCATATTGTGTGTAGCACCTTAACAGCATCATCTTTTAAAATTTTAAATAGTTCAGCTGGAATATCATCACTTCCACTGGCCTTGTTATTAGCAGTGCTTTCTAAGGCCCATTTGACTTCACTCTCCAAGATGTCTGGCTCAAGGTCAGCAACCACACTACCTGGGGTGTACGAGACCTCCATATCTTTCTGGTATAATTCCTCTGTGTATTCTTGCCACCTCTTCTTGATGTCTTCTGCTTCTGTTAGGTCCTTACCACTTTTGTCCTTTATTATGGTAATCTTTGTACGAAATGTTCCTTTCATATCTCCAATTTTCTTGAACAGATCTCTGGTTTTCCCCATTCTATTGTTTTCCTCTATTTCTTTGCATTGCTCATTTAAGAAGGCCCTCTTGTCTCTCCTTGCTATTTTTTGAAAATCTGCATTCAGTTTCCTGTATCTTTCACTATCTCCCTCGCATTTCGCTTGCCTCCTCTCCCCCGCTATTTGTAAGGCCTCGTTGGACAGCCATTTTGCTTTCTTGTATTTCCTTTTCCTTGGGATGGTTTTCGTTGCTGACTCCTGTATAATGTTGTGAGCCTCCATCCATAGTTCTTCAGGCACTCTGTCCACCAAATCTAAATCCTTAAACCTGTTCCTCACTTCCATTTTGTATTCATAAGGGATTTGATTTAGATTGTATCTTACTGGCCCAGTGGTTTTTCCTACTTTCTTCAGTTTAAGCTGGAATTTTGCTATAAGAAGCTGATAATCTGAGCCACAGTCAGCTCCAGGTCTTGTTTTTGCTGACTGTATAGAGCTTCTCCATCTTTGGCTGCAGAGAATATAATCAATCTGATTTTGATGCTGCCCATCTGGTGATATCCATGTGTAGAGTCGTCTCTTGTGTTGTTGGAAAAGAGTGTTTGTGATGACCAGCTTGTTCTTTTGACAGAACTCTATTAGCCTTTGCCCTGCTTTCGAACTCCAAGGCCAAACTTGCCAGTTGTTCCTTTTATCTCTTGATTCCCTACTTTAGCATTCCAATACCCTATAATGAGACGAACATCCTTCTTTGGTGTCATTTCTACAAGGTGTTGTAAGTCTTCATAGAATTGGTCAATTTCACTTTCTTCAGCACCGGTAGTTGGTGCATAAACTTGGATTACTGTGATGTTAAAAGGTCTGCCTTGGATCATTTTTTAGATTGCATCCCAGTACAGCTTTTGCCACTCTTTTGTTGACTATGAGGGCCACTCCATTTCTTCTACGGGATTCTTGCCCACAGTAGTAGATATGATAGTCATCCGAACTGAATTCGCCCATTCCCTTCCATTTTAGTTCACTGATGCCCAGGATGTCAATATTTATTCTTGCCATCTCATTTTTTTAAAAATTAAATAATAACAATAATTAAAAAAATAATTAATTAAATGATAACAATTAACAGAGAAATTAAATAATAACAACAATAAAAATATATGAGCACCAGGTTTTACTATATTAGTAGTAGTAGCATAGTATTTATTCATCACTTCCACCACAAATGTCTCTAAGTGACTGGCAAATATAGAAGAAGGAGGAGGAGGAGGGGGGGGAGAGTTTGGATTTGATATCCCACTTTATCACTACCCTAAGGAGTCTGAAAGCGGCTAACATTCTTCTTTCCCTTCCTCCCCCACAACAAACACTCTGTAAGGTGGGTGGGCTTGAGAGACTTCAGAGAAGTGTGACTAGCCCAAGGTCACCCAGCAGCTGCATGTGGAGGAGCGGAGACGCGAACCCGGTTCACCAGATTACAAGTCTACCGCTCTTAACCACTACACCACACTGGTAAGACACCAAACAACTTGTTAATCATTTCAGTAAAAGTAACAGGCATGAATTGGAACCATTTAATTCTGTGAGGATGTGACCTTCAGAGCAGAAGGATGAAGAAGGGCTTTATTGTTGCCCCTGAACCACAAACTTATTCCAAATGGTTGCTTATCAGACATGCCTGAAAAAGAGTCACTCTTACATTTGAGTCATTTTATAATGAATGCTGCCTGATTGTTCCCTATTCCGGAGATGGTGATTAGTGGTTTTGTAAGTGTTTTGTTTTGGATTAAGTCTTTCTCACCAAAGCACTTTTTCTTCTTCCTGTATTTGCATGCAGTCAGCTCCTTTCAGATGGGAGGGGCAGAGATTGCTTAAGCGTACCTGGAAAGGTAGGATATGGGCTAAGCCATAACACAATTAAAAATGTTCTGGAAGCCTCCCACTAAAACCTGGGTATGGTGTGTTAACCGAAAGGCAGAAGGGCAAGGATGATGAAACAAAACAGCTGTAATTCTGGGCAGAGAACAAAAACCACGATCTCTCAAGCTTAATCTACACATGACCATAGGCACTTCAACACAGCAGTTTATTGTGGATTTACACAGAATGCGCAGGTTTTCCTTCTCCTCAAAATGCTATCCCACATACCACCACCACCCCAAATTTATCATTTCCACAGGTTATTTATATATCAAATTTTCCATGAAAATGGTTTGTTGTTGTTGCCATCAGTGTCTCGAGAGACAATGGAGTGAAGTCAAACCACTGCATTAGCAGCACTGAAGTTACCATTCCAGGACACAAGCCTTGGCAGTGATTACGGAGGTCCTGGGCTCTCCAGACAACAAGACCTCCTTCTCAGCCTCACAAAGGAAACCAGAGCAATACATTTGGCACCAGCTTGGCTGCAGGAGTTGCCAGAAGGAGGCGTGCAAGGCACCATCCAACTAACTTAGGGACTCCCTAAAGATATCCTTTGCTGCTTTTGAATTATGGTGCTGGAGGAGACTCTTGAGAGTCCCATGGACTGCAAGAAGATCAAACCTCTCCATTCTGAAGGAAATCAGCCCTGAGTGCTCGCTGGAAGGACAGATCCTGAAGCTGAGGCTCCAATACTTTGGCCACCTCATGAGAAGAGAAGACTCCCTGGAAAAGACCCTGATGTTGGGAAAGATTGAGGGCACAAGGAGAAGGGGACGACAGAGGACAAGATGGTTGGACAGTGTTCTCGAAGCTACGAACATGAGTCTGACCAAACTGCGGGAGGCAGTGGAAGACAGGAGTGCCTGGTGTGCTATGGTCCATGGGGTCATGAAGAGTCGGACACGACTAAACGACTAAACAACAACAAAGATATCCTGCAAGGCAGTGGAGGAAATAGTAAAATCCAGATTAAATGGTAAAGCAAGGGTGGAGAACCTCAGACCTTTGAGCCAAATATGGTCCTCCACGTCTCTGCATTTGGCCCCCAGGTCCCTCTCACAGTGGAATGAGTCCTTGAACTCATATGCCTCTTGCCTGTCTGAAGGGAGAGGAAACACCCTTGTACCCACTGCTTACTTTCAGGCAGCCTGTTTCTCCGAGTCCTTTTCTCTCTGCTGAATTCATTGCCAGGATCAGAGCTTGGCTATGAAGAAAAGCACCTGAGGACAGGCTGCAGGGCTGTAAACCCAGATGGAGCGTTGTAAAATACACAGTTGTTCCATTGGCTAATACATTAGCCAATAAAATGTTAGTAATATTTTAATGGACTGGACCAGCCACAAGTCTTGGTTCAGTTAATCATTGGCTAGATGTCCAAATCTCCCAGGCATGTTTAACATTAACGCTTCTTGTTGTTTATTACATTTAATGAATAATGCCCCTGCTGAATCTCAAATCAGGAATTACAATTGCAAGTGGGCCAAATGGCAGATGAAAGGTCCTCCATCCAAGCATTATGAAAACTCCTCTCAACTTTTTCCACAGCCGTGGTGAATATTTTATAGACATTTTATAGACCTGCAGTTCAAGTGCCCACCCAAAGAAACACGGAGATTTGAACAAGCAATCTGTAGTTTTTAACTGATTTACTGAAGGGGAAATAGACTCCAAAGGAACGTTCCCATAAAACTCCCTGCAAGCCCCAGAGTTTGTTTTTGTTTGTGTGGATTAGTGCGCACACTGTTTCCTGTTACGAGACTTCCTATTAGTAATGTTTAACTTTAACCACCAAGCCAAGGCTGAGGAATGCTTTGGGAAGTTTATTTCCTGATTAAGCCAAGAAGAGGGTCAGAGGTTAATTTTGCAGCCATGGAGTTGCCTGGCAAACAGCTACTGCCGAGGCTTCCTTGAACATACACAATGATCGTTCACATTAAGTTCAAGAGTCAAGATGCCATCTGGGGAGAGACAATGTGGTCTTGCAGTCACACCCTTGGGTTGGAAAACAGGATCGTTACACACGGAGGGGGTGGATCTCTAAAAAGTGGTTTCTTCCCACTGGAAGGATTACAACCCATAAACGTATGTGAAGTTGATTTTATTTCATTTCATCTGGGGGCACAGGGAACTGAAGGAGGTTGGGGAACTCCTATCATGTGAGCAGAATTCTGGGGATGAATCCTTGGCTCTCATCTCAAAATTCTGCTACTTTTACATGCTGGTTTTTTAAAACATTAGGGTTTATTTTTTTCTATTTTTATTTTTCTTCATTTTAAAAATGGAAGTTAGTTCTCAAGGAACAGAGGTTTAAGGACTTAGGGAGAGAGCATCCATTAGCACAGACCGCTCTGCAAAATATGTCTACTCTCAATCCACTCCATATTATTTTGCCTTAAGCCTCGGACGGTCCATTTAGGTGGAGTGAAAAGCCAAGATTTACAGTATCCCCAGACAGTTGCCTAGTGTACTGTTTCAGTGGAAAGACTTGCATCCAAATTAAAAGAGCAAAAAACATCCAAGGGCCAAAATTCTTGGACAACAGTTAGCCAAAATGCATATATATATATATATATATATATATATATATATATATATATATGCACACAATAAAAAAAGAGAAGCTGTTTCCACTCAATATGAACTCAGCTTTTTTGACTGGCAGTTGATTTACTGTTTTCTCATATTTTTAAAGCCCCCTCAAGGATTACAGATACAATTCCTCCAACATGTTTAATTATTTTTCAAGCCTCCACATTAACCTTTAGGATAAAACCATGAAATATTATATTTCTTCCCTTCTACCCTCAACCCCACCCCCTTGGTGGTTTGAAAGACAAGGTTTTATTTGCATTCCCTTATTTTTTTTAAAAAAAAGGGGGGCATCATCAGCCCTGGCCCTGAGGTGAAAAGCATTGTAAGAAATATTAGCAGTGAAATATTTACTTAAGAACTGTGAGGGAACATTGACTTCTCCCTGCGATACCTTCCAGTGGAAAATTGGAATGGAAATGCTTTGTGCTCGCCTCCCAAGGCTGTCCCAAAACGCTTCTTCCAGACCTCCTCTCTGTTTTCAGCTTGAGAACGAAAGCAGAGGGGGAAGAGAAGCTCACTTTGTTACCCTGGTCTTTGGGATATGAATAGAGCCAAACAAAACCTTGTTATTGATTTGGAGCACTTGAAGCAAGCGGCGGGGGGGGGGGGGATTTTCCCCAGTGCGTTTTGCCCGTCACTCACAAAGGCATTGTTCAGAAGAAGGAACAGCTAAAACAATGAGGGAGAGGAGCAGAGGAAGGGGGCTTTTTTTAAAAAAAAAAAAACCACTCTCATTCTTGAGGTCACATCCACACAGTACATTTAAAGCACTCTACTACCACATGGGTGGCACTGTGGGTTAAACCACAGAGCCTAGGGCTTGCTGATCAGAAGGTCAGCAGTTCGAATCCCCGCGACCGGGTGAGCTCCCATTGTTCGGTCCCTGCTCCTGCCAACCTAGCAGTTTGAAAGCACGTCAAAGTGCAAGTGGATAAATAGGTACACTACCGCTCCAAGCGGGAAGGTAAACGGCTTTGTCGTGCTGGCCACATGACCTGGAAGCTGTATGCCGGCTCCCTCGGCCAATAATGCGAGATGAGTGCCGCAACCCCAGAGTCGGTCAAAACTGGACCTAATGGTCAGGGGTCCCTTTACATTTATCTAATACCACTTTAAGCATTATGGTTTCTCCACCGCCTCCCAGAAATGAATCCAAGATGCTGCATTTTGTGAGAGTTTTCAGCACTCTTAACAAACTACAGTTCCTGGAATTATTTATTGGGGGGGGCACAACTCTTTAAAGTGTTTTAAATCAGGGGTGGCCAACTCCCAAGAGACTGCAATCTACTCACAGAGTTAAAAACTGGCAGTGATCTACCCCCTTTTGGGGGGTTTGGGTCAAATTTGTTTAGTTTCTTCAGGGAGGAAGTAAAATTTTAAGCTTCTTTAAGGGGAGCCACAGTTGTTCAGCTTCTTTGGGGGGGGGGAGCCAATGATCTACCACAGACATCCAGTGATCTACCCGTAGATCACAATCTACCTGTTTTAAATGTATGGTGTAGATGTGAAGAAGTTCAGGTGTGAAACCTGGCTACTTCCAGATTCTCCAGATTGCTACAGCTGCTTTCACCAAGCACCAAGACACTGGATGCTTTCAATTGTGGGTATTACTCAGGCCCGTCCTAGCCATAGAGGCTAGTGGTGCGGTGAACCACGGCGCCGGACGCTGGAGGGTGCTGGAGGGTGCCAGGGAAGTGGTCCGGGGGCCACAGCAGCGGGGCAGGCAAGGGGGCTCCTGAGCTTGCGCAGAGTGCCCTTTCTCTCTCCCGCCCTGGCTGGCCTGGCCCCACCCTTCCTGTGCCAGCTGGGCACTTGGCTGCGTGGCGACATCGCCTTTCATGATGGGGTCTCCAGTGCGCCTCTCAGTGGGCCGCCCCTCAGGTGCCGGCGGCACCGCCCGCCGCAGGTTCAAGTCCCGGCCTCGGCCTGGTGGGTCAGGTCAGGGGCATGAGGAGGACGAGAGGCCGGGCGCTGCGTGGCACCGGGGCCCCCCAGCAGAGGCCTCCACGCAGGAGGAGGAGGTGCCAGCGCCCCGGAGGATGACCAGGCAGCCCGGCCCGCCCGCTGAGATGTCACTGAGCCCAGCCCACCCTCAGTGCCCGGCCCACCCGTGCCATGTCCCACCTCTGCGTCCGCGGTGAGTCCGGCGGCGGCGGCGGAGGGACCTTTGCGCCACGGTGCTCAATGTGGTTAAGATGGGCCTGGTATTACTGCGTTCATTTTTCTGGATGGTCATGTTACTGTTTGCATCCTGGTTTGTAACCTTCCTTTTCCACTGCCGTACTTGTCGTGCTATGGAACAGTGGCTTTTTTGATCAATGTACTGCCATGTTGTACTACATTTCATTTGCGCCAGTGGGCGCAGCGTGACACAGCAGCAGAAGTCATTGGGCATGTTGTCACCATTTTAGGCACATGTCTGCTTCTGTTCCCCCATGGCTCATCCAGCTCCTGTCAACCTAGCAGTTTGAAAGCGCACCAGTGAAAGTAGATAAATAGATATCATGGGAAGGTAAACAGCACTCTGGTTTCCATCATGGTGTTCTGTTGTGCCAGAAGAGGTTTAGTCATGCTGGCCACCTGGAAAGTTGTCTGTGGACAAATGGCCTGAAACTGAGATGAGAGCCACAATCGCATAGTCGGCTTTGACTGGATTTAAATGTCCAGGGGTCCTTTACCTTTTTTTACTTCCATGAAAAGAACTGTACAGTATGTGGGAACATGGCCCCAAATTTCATCACATGGCATGATGCCTAGCTTGGCTTTTAGCAACCTTACACTTTAGGATCCTTACAATTCCACTACACACGACAACAGTCTGGTTCAGCAGCTTTCAAGCCTTATTCTCAAGAGCCCTGAGGTGCTTCAGAAGCTCAGCAAGAAGTTCTTGTCAGGTGCCAGAAAAGGAGGGATCTCAACCCTGGCCTCCTAGTAACCCACCTTCCCCTTCTTTCCTCCTGTGCCACCAGTGTTCTGTTTCCTCTGCAAGTGTCACAGTGAGGGCCATGTTTTGAGAGTGCCATCGTGTTTTGAGAGTGCCATCTAGCCACTCTCAAACTTGTGTAAATTTAACTTGTGCAAGCACAGATTTTCGCACCTGGTGGCCAGCCAGCTGCACAAATTAAATTGCACAAATCCACACAAATTGGAGAGTTTAAAAGCTCTTTCCATACCTGTTTTTCCCGCCACAGAAAGAGCTTGTAAGCTCTCCGCCTTGTGCAAGGGCTAGCTCAGGACACCGGCTTTGCAAAGGAAGGGGTAGTCACACAGGGGCAGTTTCAGGGTTCTTCTGACTATGTGATTTTGGCTATATGTATAGTTCCCCAGAATATGACCCTCATGCAAGTTGCGAGTCTACTGTCCCAGCTTGCCTAATTCCAGGGGCCAGTCTCTGTCCATCACACCGTATAAAGTCCTAGCTTCCAATCTTGCTCAGCAGTTTCCTAAGGCTGCATACACACCAGACATTCATAGCACATTTAAAGCAAGTGACTTCCCGACAAAGTACTGGGAACTGAAGTCTACCCCTCCCAGAGCTACAAGTCCCAATACTCTTAACAAACTAAGAGTTTGGGTGAAGGTGTGTGCTTTAAATGTGCATTTAAATGTGTTTTTACTCTGCATCCAGTGTGCTCCCACTGCTGATTTGCCATGAACATATGACTTCAGGCACAATCCACACCACATCTATCCTGTTGCTTCTTGAGAAGTGCTGTGTTTCAGTGTATTTCCCTCCAAAGACAGCTGTGAAAGCGTAAGCCACATGGAGACATCCATGATCCCTCTCCATCCACTACTACGGACAGAAAACAAGTGATTTATAAGCATATCCAACCATAGTGATGTGTACAACAATGTGCAATTGTGATCTGAAACACAGCGGGGTGTGGGGTGTGTGTGTGAAATGACATCACTGCACTTTAAGTTGGCCATGCGTACACAACTTATTTTGGACTTGAGGACATGAAATCTCTAAGCACCTGCATCCTTCCCTTAACTCCTGCCAGATTTTGACATCATATCTGCCTCTGTGGCCCTCTGACCCATTTGCTGCCCTGCAACTTGACCCCTGGCTGTTTTGGATAACACGCCTGCCTCTGGCCCATGAGGAGTGACAGCCAGCTCCCCCAAGTCCTAGAACTTATTGGCTTGGAGCCTGACACCAGCTGCAGGCAAAAAAATTCCCAATAAGAAGATCAGTGAGGAAAAAGCTTCCCTGCAATGAGTATATGTTCAAGAGCACCCTTCCCAGCGCTTATATAGCAATTGCAAAGTCCAGGAGGTCTACCCAGTGTCCAAGGCTTGTTCCAGGGTTGGGGTGCCCTGTATGTATGAATTATTATTATTATTATTATTATTATTATTATTATTATTATTATTATTCTCCACTCACCTGGCTGGGTTGCCCCAGTCACCTGGGTGGCTTCCAACACACATCAGAACAGGTAATTGCAATCTACAGGGATTTTATAGCATGAATGTAGTGGTTCCTTGTTACATAAGTTGTGGAAGGGGTTACAGTACCTGGTTGCAAAAGTCTGAAAAGTACTAGCCTGCAGATCACCAAACACATGCTAACAAAATGACCGTGGTTTTGAAATTATGATAAGATTGAGATCAATTTTTTTCCTCTTCTTCCATTGCAGCAATCCTTGAATTTAGATCTACATATAATGAGATGCATGCAATGTTTATTAGTTACAAGATGAATGGAATTCATAATTTGCACTTTTGTGGGAACCAGATTTCCATCATGGCTTAAGCACCCTATTCATAGTTTTGACACAAGGTGGGAGCTAATGGAACTCTTCCAATATGAAAAATGCTACAAAGCCAAACAACAGTAATTGCAGCTGTGAATAAGTGCCGTCGTAAAACATTATTCATTGGCATAGATACTATCACTGCATGCATTTTATAAATGGTGAAACGTGTGGATTTTTAAAAATATAGCTTCCTCTCTGACCTCACAATCAAACCATTGTTTTAAGAAGGACTGAAGGGAAATTAGGAATGCTCTATATTAGAATCAATGAGAAGGGTTAATCCCAGAATCAAAGTCTTATAGAAGCCTGTCTTTCCAATCAATCAACAAGACTGTGCTAGCAGAGCACAATTTCAAGTAAGAAGGGACCATTTCACATTTCTAGGGGAGAAACAAGGGGCATACCAAAGTTCAAAAAAGGTTTTAATTGTGGGTTGCAGAAAAGCAATGTGTATATTAAGACCTTTTGCTGCTGTGAGTTATTGTTATGAGTTGGGGGTGTTAAACTGTATGCCCGGCCCCTGTAATCCCTGGGTCCAGCAAGTGTTAAAAACTAATCAAGCCTTCTAATTCCTGCAAATAGCCAAGCAAGCTTCCTGGTGAGGTGCTGGGGGATTAAGGGGCTCGGTGCTAGATGGCAAATGGGTGAGGCCGCCTCCCTCAAATAACAAGGCCAAAGTTGAGAGCAGGGTTTTGCAGTGATGTGAGCCAGAGGAAATAACAGTAAGCTGGAGAGATTCAGAACCATGTTTGATTTCTGTTTGACTCCAAGGCTTTGGCTATGGGAGAAAAAAAAGCCCCTGTGGGGGTGTTAATGCTGTGAACCTCTCAACATTGGCTCAGGTTGTATATATGTATATGTCTCCACTGTGCCTCATTCCCAAATGAAACACGAACCCTGGCATCCCTGAAATCTCACACGGCTCAGAGATTGGAGTGGCGTGCAACATTATTATTGCAATGTTAGCAACACAAGTCAGCACTAAGAGTCCTAAGAGTAGGAGTTTGCGTCTTTTACATGCATACCAGAGTCAAGACACATGAGACTTTTAACACTCGTCTCCTATCACCTAAGAATCCTAAGCACTGTCATTTCAGGGTGGGAGGAGGGCTTAAGGACCACCAACAGAGGATTCTCAGTCCTCTCACAACTATTCCCACAATTCTTTGGAGGAAGCCAGAACAGCCCTAAGGAATAAGAATAGGTAGAGTCAAGACACCCTTGGTAACTGTGTAGAACCAGTGTGATGGCAAGACACTCCAGAAGAAATGAAGATGTACACTTTGAAACCAAGGGAGTGTGTGGCCTAAATGGTGTGCAATTTGTGCAACTGGAGAAAGTGTGCATGGTCATTTAGTGCAGCAGATGCATGCTATGGTCAGAGCATAACAAAGGAGAATATAGGAAGATGCCTTAGAGCATTGGTCCATCTAGTTCAGTATTCTCTACACCAGGGATAGGGAAATCTCTTGAGTTGGGCTCCAAATCCCATTAGCTGCAGCCCACATGACCAATAGGCAAGAATGTAAGGTGTGCCTGTCCAACAACACCTGGAGAGCCACAGATTCCCTGTCTTCGAAAGTCTATCTTTGGAGTTTTAGACTGGCGCTTTCCCTAGCCTTCCCTACACATGCCAGTGATTGAACCTTTCGATCCTAGAGTTTGTGCCCTTCTATTCTATTGCTCAGAGTTCATGTACATCCATTCAAGTGTGTGTAGACTTCTGTATGCACAGGCTGGTACCTGGGAAGCAGGATCCCGGAAACCATATGCACAGGGGAGGTATGTCTCCAGGCTCCATGCAAACAGCATCTTTGAATATGTGGAAGTTGGGGGCAGGGCAAGTTGGAATAACTCCCTCCCTGTACTTGATTGTACCTAGGAGAACAATGAAAGGGAGCTAACTTCGCTGAACAGACTATGTTCCATCCTTATATGCTCATATAAGCCCAGCAGCATTCACAGGAGTCTACACATAGCTACTCCGCTTGGTCTACTATATCCCAAAGAACAAAAGTCCCCAAACGTTATTTATTATGACTCTGTTCAGAGGTTCAGAACTGTGAGCCCCTTTACATGTTCCTCTGTAATTGCATTCTGCCAGACCACTCGATTTGTTCTCGTATTTCCCTCCCCTCCCAAGGACTCTTTGAGAACTTTCTCCAAGGAAACTGGAAACTGTGGCAATTGAAACAAAGCTATGGCAAACACCTTTTGTATGTCTGTGTGTGCCAGCCTCTGATCCATCGGTGGCTGCGCAAACCCTAGAAGAGTGATGGATGCCGTCTTTGCTGTGAGTGTGCTTTGCGCTGGGAAGCTTCCTCATTCAATTCCGTGGAAGGAGCAGTTCCTCATACCCATCACCATGTTGCACTGAGCTCACTCGCCCACTTACCTGAAGCACCTGTGGGCTGGGCAGGCTAGATCTGTGTGTGCAGGTGCGCTCCTAGGGTTCCCAGCAACCAACACCAGCAATTCTAAGGGATGCATGCAGAGCCATACCTAGGCCCCCTTGCACCCTTGGCAAGGAGCTATCTCTGAAGCCGGGAGAAACCATGGACCAGAAACTCAAAACGTTTGCTTTTCATTGCCTTCTGCACTCCGTCAGTGACTTCCTCTGTGGCCATCAGGGTCAAATCTACTCTGCTCCATCTCCCTTGCACCTCCTCCATTGGTCTATCTGTCTACCTCCCTCCCTGCCTCCCTCCGCTCACTGCTTTGCCTTCTGCCTCCTTCCTCCCTTTGTCCTCCTTCTGCAACTCTCCATCTTTCTTTTCTCTGAGCCCCACACACTTCTAATAGCACCATCTGACTGGGGAGGGGACCTTGCAGGGCTACTGTGAAAGCCAACAACAGGATTCCTCTGTTGAGGCACCCAGAGGAGCGTGTGCAGCAGAGGAGTGGCCCAGGGAATGCATGGGCAGACAGGCTCCTAGCCACTCACAGTAGAGAGGCATGATTTTTGTGGGGGACCCCCCCCCAGCCTGCACCCTTGGCGGGAGCCAACCTAACCAATCCCTAGGTACGCTTCCTCTCTGCCCTTGAAGCCATTGAAGGGCACTGAAAATAATGTATAAATGCTGGCAGATATCAGCACAGGTTGCTCTAACATATATGCACCATCACTGCCAATTCTTGCCATGCCAAATGTGTGGCTAGATGGATGTAATTACTCACTAGGAAGGAAACGGACCTAGTCAGGCACACTCTCCCTTTTTCTGTTTTTACTATTATTGTATCACATATCCCCAGAGCTAGCTTAACAATACAAGCAACCCATTTGGGCCAGCAATTGTTTAGGGGCACCAGTGCAAGAAGCCAACGGTGTCTAAGTGTGCCCCAAGCATCCTCTGCAGAATTCCAAGCAATTCTGGGCCACAGATGGCCACTTCAGTCAGCAAATGTTCGTGTGGTTGGCCATGCCTGTTCCGTGGCCTTGAAAACACAGGTTGCCAAGTAGCCAAGAACAAACAAAAAAAGGGGGGGAGACCCTGGCCTGTTTCCATATCCTTAATGCTTCCATAGCCTTCATATCCCATGGAACTTTTTATGGCATAGGGAACAAAACATTATCACCTGCTTATTTTTCCAGATTCAACGGCAGTCAGACGAGACGAAAGCTGGCGACCTAACAGAAAGCTAAGTGAACCACGGCAAGTTTTGACTCAGATTCAGCCTCGCTGTGCTTCCAAGAGTAGCCTGGGATGGCTGAACTCTTGCTGCTCTGCAAATTAAAAGCCAGGGCAGGGAGGTGAGTAAGCAGGCGATGGCTCATTGGCCTTCCTAACTCCCGTACCTACCATCTTTAGCAAGTGTCGACATCTTGCATTGAAAACCTCGGAGGAGAGCGTTCCCCAGTTTGGAGAAACCACCTGCTTCTGCCCTCAGCCAAATTATGCAACATTTAAAAGTATCTCATCCTTCACAGTCCAAAATAATACAAAACTGAGCTTTTGTATCAGTCACTTGAAAGCAAACTTCTTTTGCTGTTGCTTAGCAGCTGCAAAACACAACAGGCTGGAAAGGAAGGATGCTGCAGCCAGTAAATCTGCCCTGTTAATTTCAGTGAGAGAATAGGATACAAGGATTTCTGAGACACACACACCCCTTTATTTCTTTTTCTAATGCGTTCCTCCAGAGATGTTTTGAACAGAGAAGGTAAAAATGAAGGTTCCTTGGCTCGTCGCAGAGCGACGATGAGAAGCTGCAACTAGAAATGTAAGAACATAGGAAGTTGTCTTATACTGAATCGGACCATTGGTCCATCTAGCCCAGCATTGCCTATACCAGGCATGTCCAAAGATCGTTCCAGGGGCCTAATTCTGCCCGCCGGTTGATTTAATCTGGCTCAGCAACGTCAATCCTAAAAAAAGCTCAACAACTTTGGTCGGTCCCCAAGCATGTTCACTTCATCCACTCTCGCCCACTTTGAAAAAAGTTTGGGCACCCTGGGAGAAGTCCTTCCCAGCCCTACCTGGAGATGCCAGCGATTGATGCTCTGCCTATGAGCTGTGGCTATTCTCCTGAGCATTTTCAGGTCAGGCCTGCATAGCCATGAAACCCTCCATGTTACGTTATGAAACACTCATTAGTTTCCATGAAGGACAGCTAATATGAGAGTGTCCAATCCTGCACGCTGCTTTCCCAATTGCACACCATGACTGATACCCAGTGTTTCGGCTCCAAACAAAACCCATTGTTCTATTGGGTTGCGCTGAGTCACTGCATTTTCTTTCATTCTGCCCCAGAGTTTCTACACTGAGCCTTGTCCATTATGCTGATGTCTCACCTTTCAGCTGATACAGACAGACTTCCTGCTGGAGGAATCTCATTATTTAACCGGATCTGCTGCTTCTGCCCCCTTGGCTTGTTGTATTTTTGTTCTTGGCAAAACAAGCAGCAGCAATCCAAGGTAGTGTTTCTTTCTCTCGTTTCGCTAATTCCTTCCGAACACTTTAGCAAATTAGCCTTTCTGTAGCGCCTTGAGAAAACAAGGGATCTCCTGAAAGGATTTGCAAGACAAAAGCACCTCTGATTATTTTTTGTCTCCCTCAGACAATCCCTGGTATTGCTTCAGTTTTGTCTTGTCCGTGGCTCAGGAAACAAGCTTGATTTTTTAATTCCTCCCTGCTTAGGACTTGTAAGCAGCTCAGGAGAAAATTAAAGTAAACAGGAGGTGACTTGGGGAAAGAAAAGATAGGTAAGTTGTCAAGGAACACCTTAGTGGTCTTTCAAAATTAAGCAACAAAGAGGCAGAACTAATAATGGAATCTTTTGAGCATAACTCTCAAATACATCTACATACTCTAAAAGTATCTATTTCCAAACTGACTACCAATTACTGAACTGCATTCATCAGCATAGCTGCCAAGTTTTCCCTTTTCTCACGAGGAAGCCTATTCAGCATAAGGGAAAATCCCTTTAAAAAAGGGATAACTTGGCAGCTATGTTCATCAGCAGAGGGTGGGGGATCTCAGATCTGGGGGCCAAACATGGCCCTCTAGATTACTTTCTCTGGCCCTCAGAACTCTCTACAAGCCACATCCCTCACTGACTCAGCTTCTCACCCAGAGTGTTTTTGCGTGTCCCCTGGAAGATTGCCCAGAAGGCAATGGGGCCCTTGGGCTGAAAAATAATTCCCACCTGTGGCCTAGAGTGACCACTACCTTCACTTCTGGTTCCTATTTGAAAGCTGCCATTTGGGAAGCAGGACCATGATGTACCTAGGGGGAGCCGCTCTCTCCTAATCATTGGTGGCTGGCGCCCATTGTAACTGGCAGGGTGTAAGGCAGGAGGCAGTAGAGCCAATGGCAGGAAGAACCAATTGATTGTTGTTTTGTCTCTATCATCTTCCCTGCTAAGTTTGACAAGGGCAATCTTGAAATTCAGGAGGAGGATGAAGAGACAGCCAGTGTGGTTGTAAGAAGGAAGGAAGGAAGGAAGGAAGGAAGGAAGGAAGGAAGGAAGGAAGGAAGGAAGGAAGGAAGGAAGGAAGGAAGGAAATGGGGGGGCTGGTTGAGGGCAGAGTGTGGTTGATGGAGCAGAATCTCATCTGGCCTAATGAGCCAACCTCTTGTTTGTTTGTTTGTTGGCTTTGTATCCCACTTTTTCCACCAAGAACCTCAAGCTGGTGTAGTGGTACTTTGACTTACGAATTTAATTCGTTCTGAACGGACCTTCGTAAGTCGAAAAAATCGTAAGTAGGAGCCTATGGGAAAGAAATATTTTTAAAAATCATAAGTTGAAGCAACCCCTATTAAAAATGTGTAAGTCGAAAAAATCCTATTCGCGCCGCATCCAAAATGGCGGGCGGAGCTCCGTTCGTAACTCAAAACATTCGTACATCGAGTCATTCGTAAGTCGAGGTACCATTGTACATCTACCGTAGGCACACACAGTAGTTTATTTAGAAAGCACCTTATAGAACCAGTGGCCATGAATAGATGGGCTCTTGAGCCATAATTACATGTGAGCCTGTAAGAAGTCACTGTAGCACATTGCCAGCTTTTCGTGGCAAACTGTTAGTATTGTTTGTTTCAGCTATTGAGTGGATAGTTGAGTTAATAGCTTCGTAATAGATCGAAGTTGTTTTGTTTCTTTTTAACATTCTGCAAAGGTAAGGAGGGAAATAAAACTGTCCAATGTGCTCAGGGGATGGATGCAAAAGAGGCATGGCTACAGGGCACAGCCCTTAAACTGATGTGGCACAAATCACCCTTTAGAGAAAGCTGAGAGGTTAGCATTAAGGGCATTTACATCGGAGGAGATTCCAGTGCTCTTCAGTTGTTTTTGTGTGTTTTGTTTTGAAGTCAGACTTTTTTTTCCACCTGAGAAGCAACACATGAAAACATAGGATGACATTGGCTGCTTCCACTCAGGAAGAGTCACATTTTCTTCACACACTTTGGAGATGCCATTTGCAATCCATCATTATCATAACACACTCCTCCAATGTTTCTCCTCTTTAGTTTCCTTTCTCTGCCTGCCCTTAGAAATTCTGAAGTTTTGAACACCATGGAACAGCTGCACAATTCCCCAGGTGCACAGCTATTCCATAGCTTTTCTGACTGGTGAGACATGTGTAGATCTATTTAGGCATTTCCTTTTCTGTGTTCCATTTCTCCTGTCTAGGAATCAACCCATATCACTTTAACCCTTCCTTTTCCAAATGCCATTGCATCTGTTCATTACATCTGTATGGGGGGGGGGTCATCTCCCACTTTCATTTACAAGGGGGAAGAATTATGATCAGGGGTGTAATGAGGGAATTGGGGAAAATATAACCCTGTCTACTCATCCGATAGGGATGTGGGTGGCACTGTGGGTTAAACCACAGAGCCTAGGGCTTGCCGATCAGAAGGTCGGCGGTTCAAATCCCCGTGACGAGGTGAGCTCCCATTGCTCGGTCCCAGCTCCTGCCAACCTGATGTTCAAAAGCACATCAAAGTGCAAGTAAGGTAGATAAATAGGTACCGCTCCGCTGGGAAGGTAAACGGCGTTTCCGTGTGCTGCTCTGGTTCGCCAGAAGCGGCTTTGTCATGCTGGCCACATGACCTGGAAGCTGTACGCCGGCTCCCTCGGCCAATAATGCAAGATGAGCGCCACAACCCCAGAGTTGGTCACGACTGGACCTAAAGGTCAGGGGTCCCTTTACCTTTACCTTTACTCACCCGATAGTCCTAGCGAAAATGCCACCAAAGTTTGGGGTGCACCACTTGACTGCATAACATTATTTAGATTCCAGGAGTGTGTGCAGCTAAATCATCCACAATAGGAAGCACCCATTGTGTGGATGCCAAGTTATTGGTCCTTGGCTTGGCAAGCAAGTGTCGGTGATGAGGAAGAGGAGGAGGACCTGGCGATAGTCGCAGGGAGCAAAGGGCCCATGGAGGGAGCCTTGCCCATAGAGGGCCCTCCAAAACCTGGAGCTGACACTGATTCTCTGGTTTCAGGAGGGGAGATCACGGAGAACATTGCAAGGGCTGCATGTCAGTGGTGGGCGTGGTCAGAGGCAAAAGTGGGCGGAGCAACTTGCCTTTGCATAGAAGGCTACATTTCAGCCACACAAAGGTTTTCTACATGGAGTGAGGGGGGTGGCCCAAAGGGGGGGTGGCCTAGCAGAGGTGGTTTTAGGGTAGCATGACCAGTTCAACTGCTCTGGGCACTGCACTGCAGGGGGCGCCACAACAACACTGTAGAACGGAGCATGACAGGCAGGGGGATGACAATTTTAGCATCACATGGGGCACCGCTAAAATTTGAGAGCCCAGAGTCTGCCACTGGGCCTACTGAGATTTCTGAGGGTCAGACAGTAAATCCTAGAGAGGCAGATTTGACCCCTGGGACTGAGGGTCACCACCCCTGGGAGACATAGATAGCATAACCAAGTTCCTAAATGCTGTGAATATTTCAGACAAATGCTTTCTGACTTCCTATTGAGCACACTGTGGTCTCAATTTCCTAATTATGTACATATAAAGTATTTTCTCCCTCAGCAAGAATACAGACTAACGACCTGAGAATAATAATAATAATAATAATAATAATAATAATAATAATAATAATATCTGAAGAAGTGTGCATGCACACGAAAGCTCATACCAATGACAAACTTAGTTGGTCTCTAAGATACTACTGGAAGGAATTTTTCTATTTTGTTTTGACTACGGCAGATCAACACGGCTACCTACCTGTAAATAATAATAATAATAATAATAATAATAATAATAATAATAATAATACCATAACCTTCCCATTCATTTTTATTTATAATGAAGTCAAGACACCAGAGCAAGGGAGGTTCACAATAACAATTTTCAAGTATAAACTCCCCTCCATTCTTCTACTTTTCTCCCTGCCCTGGTTAACAATTACTGTATTTACTGCCAAAGCTGCCCTGAAGCAGAACAAGAGCTAAACTGCCAATGCAGAGGCGTAGATTCCCAGTTAATAATTTAGTTGCAGCAGGCTTTCAGGCTACTCTAGTCCACAATCATCCCTTTTCCTCATATTATATATATATTTTTCAGGAGAGAATTCCTGCAGGAGCTTTTCTGCTACAGAGGAGGAAGGACAGGCATGTTTGCAAGCCAATACTAAATCTGATTCTTACTTCTGTGCTCTTCTTCTTCTTCTTCTTCTTCTTCTTCTTCTTCTTCTTCTTCTTCTGCAAGAGGAGCTATATCTTGCACGTAACCACTTAAAAGTTTTTGTCTTTGTTGTGGCTCAATAACCTATTGTTTATATATACATATATATTTAATTAGTCTTTTTAATTATTTGTTTGTTTGTTTCATTTATATATCACTTGCTAGGAAACACCTCCAATCGCTGCTGAGTGCAAGATCCCAGGGGTGTTCCGGCCCCTTACCCAGGGTCATGTTTCCCTTGGGAATCAAGGCGTGGTGGAGACTGCCATGTCTTGAAGAAATATTGACAACCTGGGTGTAGATGAAAGGAGTGAAGACTTTACAGCATTTGCATCTCAAGAGGGGCTTGTGCAGTGCAGCACTAGATTTCCAAGACATCCTGAACTCCAGGCCTCTGTCCCAGCCTGAAGACAACCAGCCAGTTGGTGTATCCACAGCTCACCTTAATTACCAAAACTCCAATTATACCCCAGCATCCAAGAATCTAGAGGGGGGGAATCTGGCATCGAGGGATCGAGGGTGGGGGATCCCTGTTCCCTCACAAAGCCATGGCAACACATAATACGATGAGAGGAAAGGGCTGTAGCTCAGTGGTGGAATATGGAGACCATATAACAACAGTCCTGAAAGACCTTCATTGGCTCCCGGTACGTTTCCGAGCACAATTCAAAGTGTTGGTACTGACCTTTAAAGCCTTAAACGGCCTCAGCCAGTAAACCTGAAGGAGCATCTCCACCCCCATTGTTCCGCTCGGATATTGAGCTCCAGCTCTGAGGGCCTTCTGGCAGTTCCCTCACTGTGAGATGTGAGGTTAAAGGGAACCAGGCAGAGGGCCTTCTCGGTAGCGCCGCCTGCCCTGTGGAATGCCCTCCCATCAGATGTCAAGGAAATTGAGAACTATCTGACTTTTAGAAGACATCTGAAGGCAGCCCTGCTTAGGGAAGTTTTAATATTCTGTTGGGAGCTGCCCAGAGTAGCTGGGGAAACCCAGCCAGATGGGCAGGGTATAAATAAATTACTATTATTATTATTATTATTATTATTATTATTATTATTAGCTGGCCCTGCCACGCGTTGCTGTGGGTTTGTGTGATTTCCCCTACCCTGTGCCAATCCATGATGCATCCCTGTGATTCCCCCACTCCTCCACCGCTTATCCCTGTGATTCCCCCCTCATCCCCCCTCCCTCATCCCTGTGAATCCCCCAATTCTGTCCTGATCCATGACCTATTATGCCCCCTCTTCCCCCCAACCCGGCTTATCCCTGTGATTTCCCCCCTCTCCTCCCCCTAACCCCCCCCCACTTACCCCTGTGATTTCCCTCCTCTCCTCCGTCCAACCCCCCACCCGGTTTATCCCTGTGACTCGTTCATTTTGCACACAATCATTCCCCCAATGCGTGTGTTCTGTAAAATTTTGCCCTGTCCCAACCCTGACTCCCCTACCCACGTGTGTTATGTGAAATAACATTTATTCTACCCAAATGTATGGCCCTGTAAAAGGCCCATATTCAGTTGATTCTATACTGCAGCCTATTCGCCCCCCACCATCCCCGACCCAGGCAGGCATCTAAATCCACTCAGCCTAGTTTGCAAAGCCGAGGCGAGATACTGTGGAGAGGGCAGGTTTCATCCCTGTGTCTCCCCCCACCCTGTTCTGACCCATTACCTATCCCTGCCCCCTATTTGCCCCCCCGCCCCCCCAGGCAGGCCCCTACCTCCACTTGGCAATGTTGGGCCTTGTTGCTGCAAAAGGCCTGTTTTCAGTTGGTTGGGCCTTGTTTTCAGTTGGTTGCTGTGGAATTTTGTGATGTCATCTGGTGGCGCGGCTTTGGAGACAGCAGTGGGCGATCTGCCTTTCTATTGGATGCTGCTGGAGTCTTCAGAGCTTCTGCTGGTGATGTCTAATTTGGGCGCCACCTTTTTGTGTTTAATCATTATTTTAGGTATGAAAGGTTTGCTTTTTTGGAAAAAAAATTATGCCAGATCCCTCACTGATGGGCGTGGAACGTTGTGGCCAAATTTGTTACATTACAGTTCAGCGGTTACGGAGAAAGGCTGTGACCTCCGTGCACACAATGCCTACATTTATATATATATATAAGATTATTATTATTATCATCATCATCATCATCTGCTTTGCATGCAGAAGGTCCTCGGTTAAACCCCCAGTATCTCCAGCATGGGGTAAGAAAGACCCCCTTTCTCAAATCCTGAATAGCCACTGAGCTAGATGGACCAATGTGTCCCTGTGTCAAGCAGAAAACAGTTAAAACAATTACATATATTAAAAAAAATTCAAATCCAGTGCAGATACAGAATGGGATTTTTAAAAACCCAACCCACCTAGAAGATTTATCAAATGAGGAAAGTGTTCAAAAGACACTGAAAGGGCAATAATGACAGTGTCTATTCTGATATGCAGCAGGAGGGAGGTGCCACCACGGAAAAGTCCCGACTCCAACTTTGAGCACAGAATTCCCCATATTCAAACATCTCCAATTCAAATGTGCTCCAAGCAATGTTTGAAGCACAGCCACATCTGTCCTAATAGGTTAGCCTATATAATAAAGGAATGCAGCGTGCCGTCTTCTAGATTATAGGGTGTGGTAGAGCACACTGGGCCAAAACCCAGGTTTTTAGGCTAGAGGGAGGAGGCCTGAGCCATTCCACCACTGTAGGAGGCATGGGAAAAGGGAGCAGACTCCTGACTCACCCTTCCTGTTGAATGGTGGGCCAAGGCCAGGTCTGGGCTATGGGCAGCCATAACAAAAACCAAGGCTTGGAGATGTGCTCTGCGCCCCATTTTGTGCTTGAGGAAGTTCAGGAGGCAGAAGGAACTGCTCTCTTTGAGCATGCAAGGACACAGGGACCACGCCTGGGTGGTGCAGATTAGGGTTGCCACCCATCCCTAGAAAAACAGGGTCACCCCGTTTTTAGACGAACGTGTCCCCTGTCCCGAAAAGCAATGACAAACCTAGACAGCATCTTAAAAAGCAGAGACATCACCTTGCCGACAAAAGTCCGTATAGTTAAAGCTATGGTTTTCCCAGTAGTGATGTGTGGAAGTGAGAGCTGGACCATAAAGAAGGCTGATCGCTGAAGAATTTATCCTTTTGAATTATGGTGCTGGCAGTAGCGTAGGAAGATAGGGGTGGTGGGGGCGCGCTGCCCCAGGCAGCATGGTCCCAGGGGCGCCATCGTGGCTGCCCGCCCCGCCCGTGCTGGGTGCCCCACCCCCAAAACACGCGTCCCGCCCCTGCGCATGGCCACCCCGCCCCAAAACACACATCCCTCCCCAAAACACCCACCCCACTCCCAAAACGCACACTGCACCCTACCCCCAGAACATGTGCCACGTCCCTGGGGGCAGCGCACCTGCTCTCTCCACCCGGTGGCAGAGCATGAAGCCCCGTGACTGGGTGCTGGAGGAGACTCTTGAGAGTCCCATGGACTGCAAGAAGATCAAACCTATCCATTCTTAAGGAAATCAGCCCTGAGTGCTCACTGGAAGGACAGATCCTGAAACTGAGGCTCCAATACTTTGGCCACCTCATGAGAAGAGAAGACTCCCTGGAAAAGACCCTGGTGTTGGGAAAGATTGAGGGCACAAGGAGAAGGGGACGGCAGAGGACGAGATGGTCGGACATTGTTCTTGAAGCTACGAACATGAGTCTGACCAAACTGTGGCAGGCAGTGGAAGACAGGAGTGCCTGGCTTGCTCTGGTCCATGGGGTCATGAAGAGTTGGACACGACTAAACGACTAAACAACAAGTCCCCTTTCCCATTTGGACTTCAAACAGGACACCATTTCCCCTCTCTTTCCCCCCTTGTGACCAGGCTATTCCAATTTCACAAGCCATTTCACAGGCTGATGCTGCTGAAAGGTATTCACAGCCCTTTAACCTAAACACTAAGCCTTGCTTCCTATTGCTTTTAGAATCCTGGTGGATAGACAGGCATGTTTGCTCATTTCCTCCTCTGTTCATACAGGATTTTACCTGCTAGCCTCCATGAGTTCAAGTGCACACTGGCAGAGAAGATGACAAAACAAGGATGGCATCTCTCTGCAATGAGCTTGCTTCAGTTTCCCTCCCCACTGACTTATTTATATCCCACCTTTCACTCCAAGGAGCTCACAGTGTCATACGTGGTTCTGCCCCTCCTCATTTTAATCCTCACACCAACCCTGTGAGGTAGGTCAGGCTGAGAGGCAGTGACTGGCCCAAAGTCACTCAGTGAGCTTCATGGTTGAGGTGGGATTTGAACCCTCATCTCCCAGGTAATGGTTGGACACAGGACACTCTAAGTTCTACACCACACCAGCTCTTTTCAACTGGCTTGGTTCCCCTCAAAGCATTCTGAGAATTTGATGAGATACGGTATGTGTGCTGAGAACTCTGTCTGAGATCTCTTGCTTTCTTTCTTTTCTCCCTCCTCCTCCCCCAACCTATGAGTCCAATAATTCTCTTGTTTCCTGGGCTGCTAAACCAGTTTAAATCTGCGGCATAGATAAGCTCAGGGACTAGCTCTCCTCACTTTGAGGGAAATTACTCATCTTCTATGACAGGAAATTCCTGACCTTACACTGCACAGGAGGGAAAATAATTCAGCAGCAATGTCTTCTCTGATCCCATCCCTGAAGTGTCAGGAACAACCATTATGAACTTTCTCCTTGTCAAGAAAGCAATTAAATGCCCATAAATAACACCATTGCCACAAATCGCAGCATCAGACTGATTCACGGTGCTTAACGCGGAAGGTTTCTTCCTGATGACGGAATGCAATTGGTCCATAGAACAACCCAACCCAGTTATTCTTGAAAAATGTGGAATAACTCCCCTCGAATAATACACATGGGCATTTAGGGGAAGTCACTTTTGTGCCAGTTTTTTTGGCAGGGAAAGGAGATAATAATGATACCTGACCAACAAAAACAGAAAACAAGACAGAAATTCATAAAAACACTCCTGCAGGGGAAAAAAAAAAGAATAGTCAGGCCACAAGTTTATCACTTTATCTATGTCCTTTGAACAAGCCGCACATTAAATACCTGTACTAGAACTGTGACAGATAACCAACATCTGTCCACATTAATCAGTACACTGATGTTGAATAACATTAGCTTTTGATCCAATCCCATGTTTAGCAGCTAATGCTGATAGGTTCCTCTTTAAGGAAAAACCAAAAAAAGAACATCATTTCAAATCAAATTAACGGTCTGATTAGTCGAACAGCAAAGCTGTCATTCAGAGAGCACATTTATCAGTGCCTTTGATCATTCGACAAGGAGAGTCCCTTATTTAAGTGCCACAGGTTTCATTGTGTGTGTGCACACAGTGATTAAAGGGATTTTGCAAAAAAAAAAAAAGTCTACCCAAGGCATACAAAATAAAAAGCAACCTTTTCTGTTACCCGCTTTGGGGGAATTGGTCAGCACCATACAGTACATTTAAAGCTCATCTGATGGACATTTAAAATACATGGCTTCCCCCAAAGAATCCTGGGATCTGTAGTTTGTTAGGGGTGGTTGGAACTGAAGTGGAAAACTACAGTGCCCAGGATTCTTTGGGGAAAGTCATGTACTTTAAATGAGGGTTATTCTTACTGCAGTGCATTGCTAAACTGTGGAACTCACTCCCACAGGAGGAAGTGATGGCCACCAGCTTGGATGGCTTTAAAAGAGGAATAGACAAATTTATACGCAACCATCATGGTAGCTAAGAATGGACCCTTTGCATCTGAAGGTGATGTACCTCTGGTTACTGATACCTGGGACTGTATGCCGCTGCTATACCTTGCTTCCAAGGAATGTAGGGTTGGTCCCTATAGCAACAAAATCCTGGACAAGGTAGACCTTTGATCTGATTCAGCAAGGCCATTCTTATTAGGAGATCCCAAGTGCTCCTTATTTCTATGATAAGCATGGTGGGGTCCATATTTAATGCCATGAGCATACACAAAGGCACAAGATAAGAATGCAAATGTTTCATCCATGTTTGTTATCGTGTTCATTTTTTCTCTCTTCTTCAGCTGCCATGAAAGCAACTTCCCACATTTATTGGCTGATTCAAAAGTCCTTTGATTCATCATTTTAATCTTCCATTCTATTTCTTGATTCAATAATTTTATACTTTTTTGAATCTGCTGGTTCTTTGGGGGAGCCAATGTTAACTTGCCTAGAGACCCTTGGCAAGAAATGAATTGACTCTCTGCAACACTGTGCCAAAAGTGCCCTTCTTAGCATAGCTTGACACACAGGGATCCAATGAATGAAGTGGACGGGCTTCTCACTTCCACAGAAAGTTTGTCAGAGACAAGGGCATTTCCTTTTGAAAAAGTTGTGTCTGACACTTGCTGTCATGGGCAGGGGCAGGGGGGGCAACTGCCCTCCCTAAATAAATAAAAATACGTAGCAAACTGAGGTTTTCCCCTCCCCCAACAAAAATCCTGGGTACGCCCATGCTTGCTGTACTGTACCAGGAAAATTGCAACAGGCTGATGTTGATGCAGGCCTCCAGTGGAGTGACTGTTTCAGGCGTATAAGCTATGTTGTAAATAACTGTTTTTGGAAATAATGAAAAAATAGGACCATGGGAATTCCTCCTCTTCAAATGGCACCTCCAGGAGCAGACGGCCAGTTGTTGTAATTCAAAACCCAAAGAAACGACCCCATCACTGTGCTGCCTGCTGAGAAAAAGCATCTCCACCCGTCTATGATTTCAGACCACTGTGCGGCTCCTTCTCCATGCCAAGCAGGCGTCTCGTTCTCTGTGAAATGCCCTTTGGAGAGAAGGACTGGAGAGAGGAAATGCAAAGAGGGAGCAAAACCTTTTGCACAGCCTAGAGACCCCAAACAGAGGAAACGCGTGTTGCAAAGGAAGCATGAAGTCTGAAAAGGGATGGAGGGGGGCGCGGGTGGAGAACACATCTTGATTAAATTTCCATAAACTGTTTGCTGTAAAGATACAGCAAGCCCCAATACGAAAAAGCCATTAAAACAAATCCTGCTTTTTCCTGTTCCCTCCCTCCTCCCTTTCCTCCCTTTGCTGGAATTTCGCTGATTTGCAACTTCTTCTCTTGCAGAGCTTCCCCTCACCCCCCCCCTCCGCCCTTCTTGTTCCCTTCCTTGGAGTGCTATAACCTTTTGTTGTGGCAAGAGCAAATATTAAATAATAATGCAAGGAGGCTGGGTGGAAATAGAACCTTCCAGCACACATTCATATTGAAGGCCCAAATTCTGGCAAAATGAAGTTGTTAAAGAAATTAGCATCACAATGACACACTGTATGGTTTTCGTTTATTATACCCATGATGTTTTGGGGAGGAAGTGGGCCAGACTCCTTCCCCCAGCCACCCACCCACCTCCTTTTCAACTGCAGCTTTTAGGGTAGAAACTAAACCCACCCCAAACTTACACTTCGGGAGAATGAAGGTCTCCTTTGGCAACAGTTTCATTTCTGAAGCATCTGGGACTTAAATAGTGAATAATATTTTATTAGCAAACTTCACTGGGAATATCAAGTGTATGTACAGTATGTCGTTTCTTTTCCTAATAACTGTCAGGTTAGAGAAACAGCGGGGGAAGCCTCTGGACGAAACTGATGAAACACAGCATAAAACTCACACAGGGCAGGCGCTACCATGAGGCAGAGTGAGGAGACCTCCTCCGGTGGCAGATACAGAGGGCAACATCCTTCTGGCCGTGTTGTGGGACCAAGGTGCCACAAAGCCTATTCTGCACCCCTATGACCTTCTAGTAAAGTCAGTACTGTAGCGTGGGTTGCCAGCGCCCAGGGCTGTGCGGAGGGGGAGGGGGAGAGAGAGAAAAGGAAGACGTATGCATTCAACTTCCTAATGGCATCCATTCCACCCAGGAAAGATAAGTAGAGAAGAGTTGTTCTGTTGTCTGGAGAAGTCACTTCCTGGTTCGCATGGAGAAGCCATTTTCAATGGAACCCAGTGACGGAAGTGCGCAGCTGTATTGAGGCAGCACCGGGTGTTGAATTTTTGCACCCCCTAACAATTTTGTGTCAGGGGCAACCACCCATGCTACACCACTGGGTACAGTGGATGACACTACAGGAAGCTATTCTTATTCAGAGGGCTTATCCACCTCTCCATTTGACCTGACACTTCCCCCCAGGGGAAACCCACTCTTTAGAGCTGATTTAGAACAAACAGCAATTGGGTTTTCTGCAGATTGCCATCTGTTCCGATTTAGCTCTAAAGAGCAGGTTTTCTGGGGGAAAGCGGAAGAACCCATGCTTTCATTCACAGGAGAAGCAGAAGTATTGGATGAGCCCTTGTTGGTCCAACTAGCTCAGTGGATTGTCTCCTCTGACAGGCAGCACTTCTCCAGGGTGACAGGCAAGAGCTTTCCCCAGCCCTTCCTGGAGACACAGAAACCTGGGATCTTCTGCATGCAAGATAAACACTCTGCCCACTTAGCTATAAATAAACACAGCTCTGAATAGACACGCTATGCAACTGAGCTATAAATCATTTCCAATAAATAATATTCCTTCATAACACAGAGCACCTGGAGGTGTATCAGAAGTCATGACCCGATTGTTGTTAAGGCAAAAGAGACCATTCTGGTTCCCATTTTGATTGAAATTTCCTTTTCAGAGTCCATCTTTGGGAGCTGGAGAATACCCATTGGCTGCCAACTGTGAACCAGAGGGACAGAAAAACATTAGATTGGGAGGCACTTTATTCTAGGCCAGCATCTCCAAAGTATTGTGCAACTGCATTTTATAGCACCCTCAAAGCTGATGACCTTCAGATGTTTCAGAGGGCACCAGCTTGGGAAATGGTGCTTTATACCACCATCATTAAATTCTTCCTGAACCATTCCCAACAGATAAGGATCTCGTCTAGTCTGTAGTCATAAATATATATTGCATACAAACATCTAAGTGATCCAACCAGTTTACTTTCCCAAGGCTGAGTACATCATATAATTCCCCCTGCCCCACCTCATTCTTAAACTGGTGAGCCTTCCAATAGGAGAGTTTGAAGCCTGATCACCTGATACCTTTCAGCCTCTGCTTGGGGAGTACAGTAGACATGCTGCCAGCAGGAATTATTTGGCACTACAAAATAATAATAATAATTAATAATAATAATAGGGGGAAAGGGTCAGGGTCATCCTGGTAGTAAGTTGCATAAGCATCACTTCTGCCAACCTGGATCCATTTAGGTGAGTTTCTGAAATTGCACAGTGGGAGCTGTTTACAGCCATAAAATTCCACATGGTTAGAGAAAAGGATATCTCCTGTCACCTCATCGCATAATCGAAATCTCCCTTCTCCCGCTCTTTCCCTGCTGCATTTAAATACGCCACTGTCTCTCCTACTCTCATAAACTCATACCTTGATCCACTTTCCATCTCTAACTCCCACTGCACTTCGCTTCTCCTCCAGAGCCAATTTCCTTGCTTTCTTTCTTTCTTCCATCTCCACTCTAGACTCATTCCAGTCTGGTTTCCACCTCCTGAACGTGACTGAAAGTGCCCTCACAAAAATCAGTGGTATGACTGCAGAATCAAAATCCCTTATGCACACAGTAGATAACTGTGGTCTGCATGAATTTCTCCTGCAAGTTCCAAAGTTCTCAGAAGTCCATTCCGTAATAAACTTGGGACAGGGCTTTTAGTGTGACTGCCCATGTTCTGTGGAATAGTCAATATACTTTTCAGAAACTGCTCCAGATACTGTTTTGAGCCGCAACCATTTGTAATACAGTATACTGTTCTGTTTGATTCTGAGCTGGAAACTCAGTTGTGATATATGCAGCATCAAGGCCTGCATTATGATTACTCCTCTCATCTTCCAGATTCACCTCCACATGCATTTGTGTGTCTTTCTTTCTGTTTCACATTTTCATTTCCTGAATCTATCAAAATACTGTGCATGATTACTAAGCAACTGCTCCTTGTTTGGGGATAAGGTTTCCAACTGTTTCTTCTTGCTCCAATTCTATAGGTGAGTTCAATTAATTTGTTGTTTTTTTGGTTTTGTTTTGTTTTTGTTTTTTTGGTTTGTTTGTTTTGTAGCCACACTTAATCCAAATTCAAAGAGCATTTATTGACCCCCTTTTGCATTTTTCTTATCTGTTATTTTCTGGGCTCCTGATTTGTGGGAATATGTTTTGGAGGGGTGATTCATAAATTAACATTTTTACAGTTGAAAATAGGAAAAAAGACAATAAGACAACAATATTATATACTAATAATTTAGTAGTAGAAGTAGTGGTAGCAGTGCCAGTAGACCACTGTGGTGTAGTGGTTAAGAATGGTGGACTCATAATCTGGTGAACTGGGTTCGCGTCCCCGCTCCTCCACAAGCAGCTGCTGGGTGATCTTGGGCTATTTATCCTCACAACAACCCTGTGATTTTGGTGTGAAAGAATAAGGGTGGCCCAATAATTCTTGAGCCTCGTGAATGAACTGAGATTTTAAGACAGATCCCTTCAGTCATAATCCAACACTGGCCCCATGTGCACTATGCCTTTAAACATTATTGTGCCACTTAACATTATTGTACCACTTTAAACAATCATGACTTCCTCTCCCCACAAAGAATCCTGGGAACTGTTAGAGGAAGCTGTTCCCCCACTCAAAGCTAAAAATCCCAGTGTTTTTCTGTGAAGAGCAGTTGACTGCTAAGCCACTCTGAGAATTGCAGCTTCTTCGGGAAGCGGTGACTGTTTAAAGTGGTGTGAAGTGGTAACTGCTTTAAGTGAAGAGTGCAAATGGGGCCTCTAGCCACTACACAACACCACCTACCGGTATTTGCTCCTTTGCTGTATCAATCCATACTGCAAGTAGAGCTGGTTCAAATATTGGCATGTTCCCCACACTAAACACCCCTCCACACATACAGTCACCTGACACACACAACTAGCATGCCAGGAGACAATTGCAGGCTAGCCTTTTTCCGTTTCCTTTTTTTAAAAAAAATACTGCACCGCTTAGGTCTTGCCTTAAAGAGAATAATTCTTTAAGCCTTGAGGGTTTGCAGTTTGCTCCCCTGTTTCTTACATGGCTTCATTTGTTTCTGAACTGCTGAAGTGCCTGTTTGTCGTGCCTTTAAGTGCTCCTTTTAGTTTCCTCTTGTTTCTGCAAATATTCCCTCAAGCAAATATTAATATTTCCAAACAGGCAAATGACACCAGCTCTGTCCACATCTGCAAGGGAGCGTATATCCCATGGCTCCCCAGATGCCTGCACTTATCAAACCACTACCAATAAATCATAGGTGAGAGGCTATGGAGACTGAACTAAGAAGCAATGCAACAAATCCCATTACACCACTGGAATGGCAGCTTAACACGTCTTTTGCTTCAGAAATACTATTTGCTGCTTTTGCAGTGTTTCTCCAAAACCTTCATGGAAAAAACAATAATCTGATCATCAACATTCTCTTGTTCCTTAACTGTCCAACTTTCAGACAGCCAAAGTGTTTGTCTTTTAAGCATCCTATAAAAATGTCTGTGGTCACATTCAAACCATACATTCAGAGTGCTATGATACCATTTTAAACACACATGGCTTCCCTCAAAGAATTCTGGGAGCTGCCGTTTTGCTAAGGGTACTGAGAGTGGTTAGGAAGCCCCTATTCTGCTCACAGATCTAAAATTCCCAGAGTTCCTAGTGAAGGACTGTTTAACCACTCTGAAAATTGTAGCTCAGGGAGGGGAATAGGGGTATCCTAACATCTCTCAGCACCCTTAACAAACTACAGCTCCCATAATTCTTTGGGGGAAGCCATGGCTTTTTATAAAGTGGTATCGTAGCACTTTAAATGCATGGTGTGAATGTGACCCAAGAGTTTCTTCCAACAGTGAGAGAAGTCATATTTCACTTATGCTCAATCATGTTTTTTTACATGGGTGGAAAGCTATCTAGAAGTATATGTGGGACCTCTGGCAAGCATGCCCACTTTTCAAAAGGCAGATAGTAAATGTGTGTGTTCTTCCTCCTGTGTCTGATCAGGAGCCCACTGCCAGCATGGAGAGGAAGGATAAAATGGAACCGTGCCAAATTTACTACTATAAAACCTCTACAGTCAATTTAAATGAATGGGCCAAAGGAGCTATTTCTAGATTAAAGCAACAGAAAAAGGAGGAGTTGTAGGAAACAAAACTCGCCCATCTCAAGTAGCAAAAATCCTTTCAACCACCCTAGATCGGGCGCACTATGCATAAGCGTCAATGGGCATCTAGCTAAAATGCATAGCAGAAAACGCTTCTTGCAAATGGGGTTGTGAAAAATTGATAAGTTTTGGCGCCATTCCAATACCGTTTGTGATACTCTCTCTTTTGGGGATTGCTAAATGAAGATTTAATGCCTCCAGTTATGCAAACACTTTCAACCCGCGGAGTAAGTTTTTTCCTCCCTCCTCCCTCAGTAAGAGGATGCTCACTAGCGAGAATACTGCTGAAGTCCAGCTCCCGGCTAAAAAGGCTTGTGAGGAGAGGGTTGCTTTTGCATTTTCATGTTTGACACTGCCCACTGACATGCTAAGAGTGAACACCAAGGGGGAGGATGGGAGGGGTGCAAATGACTGTTGCAAGCCAGAGAAAATGAAATCTTCTGAACCACAAGGTCTATGATTCCCAGAGATTAACAACCATTCCCTCTCCCCAGGGAGCTCTTGGAATTGTGGCACTGTGAAGGGAATAGGGGTCTCCTAACATATCTCAGCATCCTTAACCAACTAGAGTTCCCAGATTTGATTTTTTTTTTTTAGGAAGCCGTAACTGTCTAAGGTGGTATCATAGTACTTTAGATGTACTGTACAAATATAGAATCATAGAATCATAGAGTTGGAAGAGACCACAAGGACCATCTAGTCCAACCCTCTGCCAATATGGTTTGAGATCAGGCAATAGGACTTTTTGGACTCCTGTCCCGATTCAGCAGGAAACTTATTCCTGTTTTACAGATGTTTAATGAAGACTGAGAGGTAGTACTTTGCAAATGAACTTATCATAAGCCTAAATCTGAGATGACAAAGGTCTGAAACACAAGACCAATGCTCTATCATAGAATCATAGAATCATAGAGTTGGAAGAGACCACAAGGGCCATCCAGTCCAACCCCCTGCCAAGCAGGAAACACCATCAAAGCATTCCTGACAGATGGCTGTCAAGCCTCTGCTTAAAGACCTCCAAAGAAGGAGACTCCACCACACTCCTTGGCAGCAAATTCCACTGCCGAACAGCTCTTACTGTCAGGAAGTTCTTCCTAATGTTTAGGTGGAATTTTCTTTCTTGTAGTTTGAATCCGTTGCTCCGTGTCCGCTTCTCTGGAGCAGCAGAAAACAACCTTTCTCCCTCCTCTATATGACATCCTTTTATATATTTGAACATGGTTATCATATCACCCCTTAACCTTCTCTTCTCCAGGCTAAACATACCCAGCTCTCTAAGCCGTTCCTCATAAGGCATCGTTTCCAGGCCTTTGACCATTTTGGTTGCCCTCTTCTGGACACGTTCCAGCTTATCAGTATCCTTCTTGAACTGTGGTGCCCAGAACTGGACACAGTACTCCAGGTGAGGTCTGACCAGAGCAGAATACAGTGGTACTATTACTTCCCTTGATCTAGATGCTATACTCCTATTGATGCAGCCCAGAATTGCATTGGCTTTTTTAGCTGCTGCATCACACTGCTGACTCATGTCAAGTTTGTGGTCTACCAAGACTCCTAGATCCTTTTCACATGTACTGCTCTCAAGCCAGGTGTCTCCCATCCTGTATTTGTGCCTTTCATTTTTTTTGCCCAAGTGTAGTACTTTACATTTCTCCTTGTTAAAATTCATCTTGTTTGCTTTGGCCCAGTTGTCTAATCTGTTAAGGTCATTCTGAAGTGTGATCCTGTCCTCTGGGGTGTTAGCCACCCCTCCCAATTTGGTGTCATCTGCAAACTTGCTCAGGATGCCCTCAAGCCCATCATCCAAGTCATTGATAAAGATGTTGAACAAGACTGGGCCCAAGACAGAACCCTGTGGCACCCCACTAGTCACTACTCTCCAGGATGAGGAGGAGCCATTGATGAGCACCCTTTGGGTTCGGTCAGTAAGCCAGTTACAAATCCACTGAATGGTAGCATTGTCTAGCCCACATTTTACCAGCTTCTTTACAAGAATATCATGGGGCACCTTGTCAAAGGCCTTGCTGAAATCAAGATAGGCTACATCCACAGCGTTCCCTTCATCTACCAGGCTTGTAATTCTGTCAAAAAATGAGATCAGATTAGTCTGACATGACTTATTTTTCAGGAACCCATGCTGACTTTTAGTGATCACAGAGTTTCTTTCTAGGTGCTCACAGACTGTTTGCTTAATGATCTGCTCTAGAATCTTTCCTGGTATTGATGTCAGGCTGACTGGGCGATAATTGTTTGGGTCCTCTCTTTTCCCCTTTTTGAAAATAGGGACAACATTTGCCCTCCTCCAGTCTGCTGGAACTTCGCCTGTTCTCCAGGAATTTTCAAAGATTATTGCCAGTGGTTCTGAAATCACCTCTGCCAGTTCTTTTAATACTCTTGGATGTAGTTCATCTGGCCCTGGAGACTTGAATACATCTAAACTAGCCAAGTATTCTTGTACTACCTCCTTACTTATTCTGGGCTGTGTTTCCCCTGCTGAATCATCTGCTCCATATTCTTCAGGTCGGGCGTTGTTTTCTTTCTTGGAGAAGACTGAGGCAAAGAAGGCATTGAGGAGTTCTGCCCTTTCTCTGTCCCCTGTTTGCAGTTCACCATCTTCTCCTCTGAGTGACCCGACTGTTTCCTTGTTTTTCCTTTTGCTACGGACATACCCATAAAAGCCCTTTTTGTTGCTTTTAACCTCTCTGGCGAGCCTGAGTTCATTCTGTGCTTTAGCTTTTCTGACTTTGTCTCTACACGTGCTGGCTATATGTTTGAATTCCTCTCTGGAGATTTCCCCCCTTTTCCATTTTTTGTACATATCCCTTTTAAATCTTAACTCAGTCAAAAGTTCTTTAGATAGCCAGCCTGGCTTCTTTAGGCACCTTCCATGTTTCCGTCTCATTGGTATTGCCTGAAGTTGTGCTTTTAATATCTCCCTTTTAACAAACTCCCAACCATCATGAACTCCCTTCCCTTTTAGTATTACTGTCCATGGGATTTCACCCAGCGTTTCCCTAAGTTTTCTGAAGTCGGCTTTCTTAAAGTCTAGAATTTGGACCTTAGAATGCTTGGTTGCTCCTTTCCGCTGGATAATAAACTCCAGAAGAGCATGGTCACTCCCACCTAATGATCCTGCCACTTCTACCCCACTAACCAAGTCATCACTATTGGTTAGGACCAGATCTAAAATGGCTGATCCTCTTGTTGCTTCTCCCACTTTCTGGACAATGAAGTTGTCTGCAAGGCCAGTGAGGAATCTGTTCGACCTTATGCTCTTGGCTGAGTTTGACATCCAACAAATATCAGGATAGTTGAAATCCCCCATTACTACTATCTCACTTCCTTTGGAATGCTTGGCCATCTGTTCCAGGAAGGCATCATCTGTGTCCTCAGTTTGGCTTGGGGATCTATAGTAAACTCCCACAATGAGATCACTGTTGTTTTTCTCTCCCTTAATTTTGACCCAGATACTCTCAATTTGGCTTTGAAGTTTTAAATCCTGGATCTCTTCACAGGTATACATATCCCTAACATATAAAGCTACTCCTCCTCCTTTCCTGTTTGGTCTATTTCTCTTAAATAGATTGTATCCCTCTATTACTACATTCCAGTCATGAGACTCATCCCACCAGGTTTCAGTGATGCCTATTATGTCATATCTAGTTTGCTGTACCAAGAGCTCAAGTTCATCTTGTTTATTTCCCATGCTCTGTGCATTAGTATACAGACATTGAAGACCGTTGATCATTCCCCCATGTCTCTTATTTAAGGATATTTTCGTCCCACCACTAGGTCTGCATGCTGCTTGCTCCATTTGGTCCTTGACATTTGGATGATCATCTTCAGCATTTGATAGACTCCTACCTTCAGGACCACTGTCTCCCTCCCCCCCATAAGTCAGTTTAAAGCCCTCCTGATGAGGTTTTTGAGTTTTGTGGCAAAAACATTCCTCCCAACTTTTGTGAGGTGCAGTCCATCACTTGCCAGAAGTCCATCTTCAAGAAACTGCAGACCGTGATCTAGGAATCCAAACCGTTCCTGTTTGCACCATTTGCGAAGCCAGTTGTTCACTTCCCCTATTTTTCCCTCTCTCCCTGGGCCATGTCGTTCAACTGGAAGGACAGAAGAGATGACAATTTGTGCATCTAATTGCTTCAACTTCCTGCCCAGAGCCTCATAATCATTTTTGATCTTCTGTAAGCTATGGCTTGCAGTGTCATTGGTTCCCACATGCACCAAAAGGAAGGGGTATTTGTCGGTGGGTTTTATGATTCCTTGCAGCCGTTCTGTTACATCTTTGATCTTGGCCCCAGGTAGACAGCACACCTCTCGAGACATCTTGTCAGGCCCACAGATCACTGCTTCTGTACCCCTCAGTAGGGAATCCCCTATCACCACTACACGCCTCTTCATAGGCTTGGTTGGGATTCTTCCATGTGCTGTCCCTTCCAAGGTTACCTGCATATTCCCGGAGGACTGACTTTGCTGCTCGTCTTCATATTCCTCATCAACTGTGATGAGGGAGAGATCCTCAGGTGGAGTCTGTTCCTCGTCTTCCATGAGCACTTCAAAACGGTTGTGTAATTCTAAGCACTCAGAGCGATCCCTGGGCCTCCTACTTCTATGAGTCACGTTCCTCCATACATCTGGCTGCTGTGTTGGGGAACTGACCTCCTCCTCAGGGAGATCCCCTGTCTCCTCCTTGGTGCAGACAGTGTGCTCTGCTGCATCCAAGAAAAGCTCCAGCTCTTTAATTCTCTGGAGCGTAGATACACGCCCCTGAAGCTGCTGCACCTTCTCTTCCAGAAGGGCAACCTTGTTTTCTAGTAGGGCAACCAACTTGCAATTGTTGCACGTGTAGCTACCCACATCCTTTGGCAAGAAAACAAACATTGCACAGGAATTGCAGGTGACAACGGTTGTTCCCTCCACCTCCATCTTGAAAACCTTGAAAACCTTGAAGTCAAGGGGGAAAGAGGAAGAGGCCTAGGTCCCCCCTAACAAACGTGTGAGACTTGCTGCCCTAGGTGAAAAAGATGGGATAAACTGCGCGCGCCGCTAGGCGCGCGCCGCTGCACTCCAAGCTCTGACTAGCTCCGCCCACAGCTAATCACCTGTCCCTCCTGACTCACACTTCTAGGTGAAAGGTCACAGCCAGAAACAAACAAGGTCACAGCCAGAAACAAACACCCACACAAGCCTGGACAGTCACCCAAATCCAAGAGGCAGCAGCCCTAGAAAACCAGCACAAGCACACAAACAAGTAAGAAAACAAAAAAGCACACAAACTTACTAACACACAGCCCCAAAAGACAAAGCCACAAAACCTACAGAGTGTCTCCCAAGCTCAGCTCACCTTCTGCTCCTTCCTCAGTCTCTGCACTCCAAGCTCTGACTAGCTCCGCCCACAGCTAATCACCTGTCCCTCCTGACTCACACTTCTAGGTGAAAGGTCACAGCCAGAAACAAACAAGGTCACAGCCAGAAACAAACACCCACACAAGCCTGGACAGTCACCCAAATCCAAGAGGCAGCAGCCCTAGAAAACCAGCACAAGCACACAAACAAGTAAGAAAACAAAAAAGCACACAAACTTACTAACACACCGCCCCAAAAGACAAAGCCACAAAACCTACAGAGTGTCTCCCAAGCTCAGCTCACCTTCTGCTCCTTCCTCAGTCTCTGCACTCCAAGCTCAATGGAACCCTCCAGCTCTTCTGTCACTGACACAATTAAGAAAGTTGTGCTCATAATTCCTGGCATAGAGTAGTCACTGAAATTGTCAACAACAGGGCAAGAGAAACAAGACCCTTTTGGGGTGTTAATGCTGTGAACCCCTCCATCCTAGGGCCAGGTTGTAAATATGTGTAAATAAACCATATATCATAAAGACACCACAGTATCCGCTGTCCCAAAAGGAAACACGAACCCTGTGCAAGCGCCTGGAACCCCACTAATTTCACGCTGCTCGGAGATTGGGGTGCAACAATATCAACAGGACTTTCACTTTTGGGTGGGTGCGTAGACTGTATATCTAGGCCAGTGTTTCCCAACCTTGTGCCTCCAGATGTTTTGGGACTACAACTCCCATCATCCCTAGCTAGCAAGACCAGTGGTCAGGAATGATGGGAATTGTAGTCCGAAAACAGCTGGAGGCACAAGGTTGGGAAACACTGATCTAGGCAACAGTAGCATGACAATTATTATTATTATTATTATTATTATTATTATTATTATTATTATTATTATTAATTAGAATTTGTATACCTCCCTATACCTGGAGGTCTCAGGAGGGTTTCAGGAGTCATTTTTCTAACTTGCTAAAACAGTGCTTGGAAAGCTGGGTTTTTGTCTTATAGCTGCTAAAGGCACAGAGCCTACATCAGGAAAACTGTGGAAGCCTAGAGACCTGAGACTCATTAAAACCTCACAAAAAAAATTATCTCTTGTAATGCTTTCAGGATTGAATCTATTGCTTCTTCTACAAATATCACCACAATGTCTGTAATTGCTTTTAATTTACTGTATATTCCTATGTATAAGGTTACTTTTTAACCCAGGAAAATCTTCTCAAAAGTCAGAGATCGTCTTATACGCTGGGTCATATTTCTTATACGGCAAGTATATCCCAAACTCTATATTTTAACTGGAAAAGTTGGGGGTCGTCTTATACACCCAGTCATCTTATACGCCAGAATATACGGTATATTGTCTCTGTCCACCTCTTATGCCTTTAATATCTTGATGACTTCTTCTTCTTCTTCTTCTTCTTCTTCTTCTTCTTCTTCTTCTTCTTCTTCTTCTTCTTCTTCTTCCTCTTCTTTGTCTAGTCTTGAGTATCCCCAGTGGTATTTTTGGTTGCAAAATACGCCTTGGCAACTCGTTCCATTGCTTAACTCTTCTAATGAGTGGGTGAATTGTCTGGAATCAGAGGTCTGGCAAGTTTTTCAAGCCTTTGTTTGTTTAAAACTAGCATTCATAATCTGTATTGGAAACTGTTCCCATTAACAGGGCTTGAATTTGAGATGGATTTCTCTCAACCTCAAAACCAACCGTTGTTGGTTTTTTGGTAGGGGGGGGAATCAAACTTCGATCATGGAGAACAGGAGTTGAACAAGTAGATCCTGCAATGGAATGTTGCAGTGTGATATATCCCTTCTTGATGAGTCTCCCTCTTTCAGAACACTCCATTCCATTCCCCCTTTCACCCAGTTTTCTGTATGTCCCTCCACCACACACAAAGTCACACCTTACCTTCCACTCTGCATCCAGTGCACTCTCACTGCTAGCTTTCAAAGCTATGTACAAAGGCGTTAGTTGCAATCCATATCTATCCTGATGTTGCCTGACAAATGTTTCTGTTTGATGTGTTTTCCCCCAAACCAGCTTCCACTCCAACTGAAAACTGAAAACCCATTCACTTTGTAGTTAAGCTGAGGTTATGCATACAGTTGAGAGAGACGCTGTGTGCGTGTGCAGATGACGGCTGCGTGAACAGGAGTTGGGAGGGGGTGGGTTACATCCCCACCACCTCTCCTCCCACTGGTGTGGACAGGCAGCAGGTAATTGAGAACTACATCAGACTGTACAACACCGTCTAAATGAGACTTGAAATGCAGAGGGGAGAATGCAACCTCCGGTGCTTTTTAAACTGTTCCTGTGCACATAACCTCAGTCAACATTTCACAACCACGGATCATGCCCAGTCCTTGGACAGTTTGGGGAATCACACACACACACACACACACACACACACACACTTGGGGTTTTTTGTACTTCTGTAAGCTTTGCAGTTCATCCTCTTGTGAATGGGAGATGCCATTTTGTCAACTTAAACAATGGCACTCAAGCCTAAATATCAAAAGTACGGTAGTGAGAAGAATTCTATCATAGTGCTATAGGTTTAGGAGGGTCAGTTGAGATGAAACTTGCAGGTCCCTTCCAAACCTACGGTAAGATCCTGTATCTGTGGGGTTAGAATCTATGAAGAAAGCTGAAGAACCAGTCCAATAAGTTTATTGGTTACCGTAAGTCAATATCCTAAACTGGCCATTTAACTAAAGTACCACTGTTTTTTCCCCAAAGATGTTGCTTTATTTCCACAGAGACAACTGGGTGGGCCTTCCCCCCCCCTTCCATATCTGGCCACATCATCCTAGGATGCAGAACAATAGGCCAAGGGGAGCTGTGTGAGAGAGGCAGTTTTTGCCTGAAGCTGGAAACACATGCTCAGTTCTGGACCCAATACTGTGGTCTTCCTGGAAACCTAATGGGCAGGCAAGATATGTTGGGACATTACTGCTTTCGAGCCTTTTCAGCCTCTGCTCAGGTTGTATATACAGTGGTACCTCTGGTTACGAACTTAATTCATTCCAGAGGTCTGTTCTTAACCCAAAACCATTCTTAACATGAGGCGTGCTTTTGCTAATGGGGCCTCCCGCAGCCGCCGCGCAGCCGCCGCATGACTTCCACTCACATCCCGGGGCAAAGTTCACTACCAGGAGCATCTACTTCCAGGTTAGCGGAGCTCGTTACCCGAAGCATTCGTAAGGAGGATGGTATGTAACCCGAGGTTCCACTGTATGTGCAAATAAAACCATGTATCCCAGGGGTCCCCAGACTAAGGCCCGGGGGCCGGATGCGGCCCAATCGCTTTCTAAATCCGGCCCGCGGACAGTCCGGAAATCAGCATGTCTTTTTTTTGTTTTTTTTATAATAATTTTTATTAATTTTCAAACAAAACTAAACAAACTACACAACTACACAAACATACAATACAACACTGTCCCTTCGTTTTCCCTCCACCCACTGGTCCACCTCTGCCACCAGTGAAACCCGTGCGCTTTGAGAATCAAAGGGGGTCCATTGTGAGCTGGGTTTGACCTCCCCCCTCCCTCCTCCCCCCTCTTCCCCCCCCCCATGTAAAAATCATCATGTTTTTACATGAGTAGAATGTGTCCTTTTATTTAAAATGCATCTCTGGGTTATTTGTGGGGCATAGGAATTCGTTCATATATTTTTTTCAAAATATAGTCCGGCCCCCCACAAGGTCTGAGGGACACTGGACCGGCCCCCTGCTGAAAAAGTTTGCTGATCCCTGATGTATCCTAAAGATTCCCCTGGCTTTCATTCCAAGGAAACAGAGCCCTAGGTAAACATTGCAATCCCTGGCAGCTCCCACCGCTCAGAGATCGGGGGTGCACACAACAATTGGTATTTACTGCTATAGAAGAGAAATCACTCAGTGTTTGCTAGACTATATTCAAAAGATCAGAATTATGACTGTTTGTTTGTTTTTGAACCTTGCACCCCTCCTGTCGAAAGAATTTCCCACTACACCACTGTGCCAGGGCCTTAAGATCAGCATCAGTGGCCTTCTTCATGGGTCCATCATCAAGATGCACCAGGGGGCACCAGGTGGGCATCAGAGACAAGGCTTTTGGGGTGGCACTGATGTTTTTGGAACTCCCTCTCAAGGAGGGCACACATGTTCCTAACTGGCCAGTGTTTAAATCAGGCATTCCCAAACTGCGGCCCTCCAGATGTTTTGGCCTACAACTCCCATGATCCCTAGCTAACAGGACCAGTGTTCAGGGATGATGGGAATTGTAGTCCAAAACATCTGGAGGGCCGAAGTTTGGGGATGCCTGGTTTAAATGAAGAACCTTCCTATTTCAAACTGCTTTTTATCTAATGTCTGGAGTGCTCTCCTGGTTCCTTTGTTTTCTTCATCCATCGCTGATCTAATGCTTTATATGGAGCTGCTTTTAATTGCCCTGCATCACTGTTCTAAATTGCTGCTGCTGTGCCAGCGCTTGCGTGCTTTAGTATGAACTGTGCTTTATATGTGCTCTATTTATTAGGGTGAATTATAGAGGGTTGTTAGAGGTTCCTGGGAGGCTTAGCCATGAAGATGGTGTCGAAATGAATAAAGAACATTGCCACCCACCATAATTGCAATGGTGGGGAAACCTGAAGAAAGACTTCCAACTATGATCTCAGCAACCAAGCAGGTTCAAATGAACTAAGCCCAACTGCTGCTGCTATCCCAAGCTATGAAGAGGTTTAAAGGGTAATCATTGGCACCTTGGATTGGACCCAGATATAGACCAGGAACTAGTGAAGTTGTTCAAGTACAGGGGAAATATGCTCCCAGCTCCCAGAATAAAGAGATCTTATCAGGATGGTTTTGGCTATGGCAGTGTTGCACAATGAGTTGGAAAAGCAAATCCCTTTGTGCTCCTTGTATCTGGAACACCACCTACTACAGCGGGGTGGAGAAACCTTTTCAGCCCAAGGGATTGTGTTCCCTTAAGGACAAACTCTTGAGGGCCACATGCCAGAGGTAGGTGGTGTCAAAGGCAAAAGATGGCAGAGCAAGAAATGTAAATGTTTGCATTTGTACAGTGAGTTAATTTCTACACACGCTAATCCAGGGGTCAGCAACCTAAGGCCCATGGGCCACAAGCGGAGCCAGTGATTGCCAGCAACCTGGATGCCTTTAAAAAAGGATCGGACAAATTCATGAAGGAGAGGGCTATCAATAGCTACTAACTATGATGACTATGCTTTGCCTTCACAGTTGAAGACAGTAATGCTTCTGAGTACCAATTGCTGGAAACTGGGGGAAGAGACAGCGGTCTTGCGCTCGGGTCCTGCCTGTAGGATCTGGGTGGCCACTGTGAAAACAGTATGATGGACTAGATGGACCATTGACCTGATCAAGCAGGCTCTCCTTATCTTCTTATATGCTATCAGAGTCCAGCCAATGTGGCCAATAGAGAGGGATGATGGAAGCTTTAGCCCAGAGAGATCTGGGGGGTCAGTTTCCCCACCCTGATATACAGGAATATTATATACACTTCCCATTCTGCAATGAGCAGGAGAGCCCTTATTGTCTGTTTCGCTTAACAGAGGAGTTAAGAGGGTATGCAGTGAAATTAAAATGGAGCTTGAAAAGCCTGTGGGCAGAGAGGAACTCCCTAGTCAGAAAAGCAGGGAGTGGCCAGTTACTGTATATAGACAAGTGGTAAATAAACAGCAAATCCCTGGAAAACGGGAATGTCAACTAGTCTGCAGCTAGGAGAAATGGGAAGGATTGCAAAGGTGTTTCCGACTAAAGCTTTGCAAGTCAAGAACTGGACAGCCTGCAATCTACAGCAGCTTTCCCCAACCAGGTGCCCTCCAAATGTTTTCAACAACAACTCCCATCAATCTCAGCCAGCCTGGCCAAAGACCTGAGATGATGGAAGACATGGTCCAAAACACTTGGAGGGCACCAGTTGGGGAAGGCTGACCTACAGCCCCACCAATCCTTTTTGTGGCAAGCAAAAGGGTGGTACACATTATACTCAACATACCCACAAATATTTCCCTTTGAGCTCTTGCGGATTTCAAGAATTATGCTCTCTTCTCCTTAGGTCTTCATCTAGGGGTAACCCAGGCGCCCCTGGCGCCGTGGAGCGACGGATCCCTCCGGCGCCCGCCCCCCGCCCCGTTTCCCAGCGCGGCGGGCGGGCAGGCGGGTGCAGCTGCGCATCAGACCAGCCGGCCAGCGGGCGGGTGCAGCTCGCGGCGCCCTCCTGGCGGGCCGGCGCCGTGGTGCCCTGCACCACTGGGGGTCTACCTAGAGCCGGCCCTGTGGTAACCTATGTAATGGATGCCTTCCAGATGTTCTTGCTTGCAACTCTCATCAGTCCCAGCCAGCGTGATCAAAGCTCAAGGTGATGGGACTTCTAGTCCAACAACATCTGTGGAGCACCATGTTGGCTAGCCCTGAATGACTGAATTACACAAAACAGGTGAGCCATTTATTGGAAGCTGCTTCACACCAGGCCAGGCAATTTGTACATTGAGCCCTGGAGGGTCTACATTGCCTGGCTGAGGAGTGAACTTGGGGCCTTCTGTGGATCCTCTGTTGCTGAGCTATGGCCCTTCCCAGTCATACAGCCTGGAGCCACATTAAGGAACTGAAAAGCAGCTCTGCTGCAGAAGTGTGTGATTCTTCCCAAGACAATATTAACTAGGGTTGCCATATTTCAAGAGGTAAAAACCAGAACACCCCGAGAGTTGCCAAGCTTTTTTAGGACGATCCCAAAATTGTCAGGCCTTTTTATTAAAGAAAACTGCAAAGTTGTTGAGCTTTGTTTTACAAAAACACCAAGACAACATGATTCTTTTGATTGACTTGCCTAAGATCCAGGCAAAGCGCTACCTTTTGGAAATTCCTCCCAGACGTCAATTCCGCCTTTGAAATCCCGGTAATGTCTGGGATATGGACATTAGGGATGTATATTAGGGATATGCCCTAATATTAACAGTACACATTTGATGCAGATCTGTGCCCCTTTTTGTCTTCTTTTGGGGTAAAATGCATGTCCTCTTAAGTGATGTATAAGCGGCTACTCTCCGTTGCTTCCTTCCCACTCCAAAGGTGCATGTGGAGTGGAAGAGTTGAAAATGCATTAGGCTAGACACACATCTGTTATTCTTCAAAATCAAGGGAGACTCTCTCCAGCACAGCCTTGAATATCCTAGTGGGCAGTGGCTCTGCATCCAGCTGTTCCACAAGGATGTCCCATGACTACAACTTATTATTGAACCAGGCAACACAAGATTGGAGGTGGGGTCAGGGGGAGCAACACAGCTGGTCTTGGGCTGGCCCAGAGACATTTCCACTCTTAGCTTCATGTTCTTTCCAAATAGACACTTGGCTGAGATCTCTGTTTAGCAGCCTCCTCTTGCAAAGCATCCATCATGCTTAAGAGTGAGTAGGTGATCAAGACATATCATGTGAATCGATCATATTAGGCGAGGTTTCCAGACACCCAATTAAGCAAAAACAAGATTGCATCGGAGGGGATAATTTGAGTAAGACATCACCCCTTTGGGGCAAAGAAACAGCTATTTCCACCCCCTTCTTGGAAAAAGTCCCACTAACGTGATGAAATGAACTGCATTACCATATTTACCCAATAGATTATTGACTTGCCTTCCTTTGATTGCTGGAAATTGTCAATTACTGTTACACGATCATTTGAATTCCAAGGTTCACACAGCTTGTGGTTGTTGATTGTTGTTTTCCTTAAGCAACTGGTGCCTTGTGCAAACTCAGCCAGTTTGACATGAAATTTATGGAATCAGACAGCAGATAAATGTTTTAGATGGTTCCGTTGGCAAGCATCAGTCAGCATATTTAATAAGGAACCAGGGGACAGTGCTTGCAAACACAGACTATCGATGTTGCTGTGAGCTAACATTGTTTATCCTAATAAGGGGGCAGGGAGAAAGCAAGAGCGACATAATTTGCAAACTTATTTCATGTTACTCTTCGTAAGACATTTGTGAGAGCATTTTCGTTCTTTGCCATTTCCTCCACCAGATATTCAGATCTGTTTTTGTGATTCATTGTACAATCCAACTTGTGCTGGAGCTCTCAGGGCCTGAGTCTGGGCTCCCAGCAAGTCGCCAGAGGACATGGAACCTCCGCCCTACATAAGGGCCGATTAACACAAACAAATTAGCACATGGAGAATGCGAACCCAAATGAACCACCCATGCAGAAATTTTCACAGCACGAAAACTCGCCAGAGTCGATGAACCTGCCTTATAGGTCAAATGAACATGATATAGTTAAAGCACTCTCATGGCATTTGGAGAATCCTGGAAACGGTGGTTTGTTTAGTGTGCTACAAACTGTAGCTCTGTGAGGCCAGCACCATTTTAAAAAGCTGCAGTTCCTGGGATACTATAAATATTTGGTGTGGATGTGGAATAAATTGAATCAGGTCATTTACCCATCTAGTAAAGCTTTTGCCAACTTCACCCTCATTTGTTTGTAGAGGTTATATGACAATGAGCATTTGTCCCCCATTCTTCCCAATGAGCTGGAAGGGTGCACATTCCACATTCTTTAATGGATTTCCCATAACTTTCCTAAATGCAAAAGCCCCGATTTTATGTGTGCGTTTAATGTATTTGTTCTGCTAGGGCAGGGCTGGGGGTCCTTGGGCCCTCCAGACATTGTTGGACCAATGGCCAATGGTTTGAAATGATGGGAGTTTTAGTCCAGCAGCATCCGAAGGGACAAGGGTTCCCCAGCCCCGTGATAGGGCAACAGAGAACGCGAATCCACTTTAATGGTGGATTAAATTTCCCAGGATGCACTTGAATCCCTCCCCCAAAATGTTGAGGGTCTGCAGGTGCCCAAAAAAAGACTCCTCAGGTTTGTATCTCAAATTCAAAACCTGACTCTGAATTAATTAATTAATTAAGTGAGGAACCTATGGTCAAATATAGTCCTTAGCCTAATTTTATGTTGGCTGGGGGGAGTCTGGAGGGACAAAAGGAAGGGGAAGTGGTAAAAAGAGACTAGCAGGGTGGAAAGCAGGGAGAGTAACAGCAGGTGGAGCCGTGAGAGCCAATAACAAACAGAGCCAAATAATGCTACGTTTGTCCCCAACCCACTGGCGGAGGAAGAGGAGTGCGGGGAGAGCGCACCGCCCCTGGCAGCGTGATCCCGGTGGGGTGCCATCATGGCTGCCCCCACCTGTGCTGGGTGCCACGCCCCCGGGATGAGCACCACGCCCCCAGGATGTGCGCCAGCCCCACCCCCGCCTGCTCTCCACCACCCCCACGCCCCAGTGCCAGAGCATGAAGCTCCGCCACTGCCCCAACCTTCTCTTTATTGCCTTTTACAAATGAGATGCTTGGGCTAAGGAGGAGGGAGCTGACAGGCAGTTCCACCCTCTTACCTGGCAGGGGAGATACCACGATCGCCCTCCACCTCATCTCACACATCTCATGCATCTGACAAAGCGGGCAGAAGTCCATGAAAGTTGATGCCACAAGAAATTTGTTTGTCTCTTAAGATGCCACACTGTTGGTTTTGCTGAAAGAGACTTAACAGCTTAAATTGAACCATGCCTACTCATGAGTAAGTCCTAATGAATTCAGCAGGGCTTACTCCCAGGTAAGTAGGGTGAGAATAAGCTCCCTTTAACTCAACAGAAAATACTTTTGAGCGGACACGGTTAGGCTTGTGCTGCAGCCACATGGTTTCCTCCGCCAGATACTAAGAACCGTGAAAATGCAAAGTGGGCTGAGTTAGTGCAGGTGGATTCCTCCCGCTTTATACTGTTAGGGACACAAGGCTATAGGAAGCGGTCTTAAACTGAGTCACACCACAGGTCTCTCCAGCTCAGTATGGTCTACTGACTGACAGTAGCTCTGTAGGATTTCGGATGGTGGGCCCTTCTGCATGCAAGGCAGGTGTTCTGCGCTTGAGCTACAGCTCCATTTCTGCTTATTTTGTTTAAATTTCAGTTGTCAACATTTTATATTTTATTCAAGCTTTTGGAACCCGTCTAAAATGTGGCTATAAATTAATAAGGTAAATTTAACGTAGTTTCACTGACTTCCACTGTGAAGCTGAGCAAGTTGTTCTTCGCAGATTGTGAACACTGGAAACTGTTGACTGAGATTTTTGATCAAGGAGATTAGTGCCGGCCTTGGAATAGCTTCCAAAGCCAAATGGACTGTGTAGCCTACAGTGTTTGGGGCTTTTCTTTTGCCCCTGAATGCACCAAGCCTATGCAGTAATCTTTAGCGCAAACTGGAGGCACCAGTCAGACAATTGCCTGTGTTAGCACAACAATTTGTTTTGTTTGCAGAGTACCAATCAGTCTGTTTGTTACTAGCAATGTGCTAATTATTCCTGCTAATTACACGCAAAACATTCATTATCACCTATAAGTGGAAGAGGACCCCTCAGGTTCCAGTGACAAATTGATTACTGTGTTTTCCTTCAGAACAGCACTTCTAGACCATTCCTGTTATTATCTCGGAAATAAATTGGCTTAGCAGGAAGTTTCTCCCTCAAAGGACTTTTTCTTTTCATTATTTTTTAAATAGAGAAGCAGGTTTACAAATACCATATTAAGTTTCCTCTCCTCTAGTTTTTCCCAGGCAGGTATTTCCTGAAGCTCTCAGGAGTTAGAATATTGATTTTACCAAACTCCTAATCTTCCTAAAGTAGACCACGTACAGAAGGTCGGTGGTTTGAATCTCCGCGATGGGATGAGCTCCCATTGTTCGGTCCCTGCTCCTGCCAACCTAGCAGTTTGAAAGCACATTAAAATGCAAGTAGATAAATAGGTACCGCTCCAGTGGGAAGGTAAACGGCGTTTCCATGTGCTGCTCTGGTTCGCCAGAAAGCGGCTTAATCATGCTGGCCACATGACCCGGAAGCTGTCTCCAGACAAACGCCGGCTCCCTCAGCCAGTAAAGCGAGATGCGCACTGCAACCCCAGAGTCGTCCGCGACTGCACCTAACGGTCAGAGGTCCCTTTACCCTTTAAAGAAAGAGAGACAGACCAGAGAAGAAGAAACTTCAAGTCTGCTGCCAACCCCAGAATGACCAAAGGGTGTATGAAACTGCCTCTTAAATGAGGACGGGCCATAGCTCAGTGGGATTGTGAACCCTCTGAGCCTAACTAAAGAGAAATTCATGTATGGGTATTAGTTATTTTCAACAGCCTTGTTTATACACTTTCATACAGTAACATTTTTGCATCCTATTTTCATTAATATATTCATTTTTCTGGGCACTACTACTTGCAAACGCTGGGCAGCTGCATATTCCTGCATTGCAGGGGGCTGGACTAGATGATCCTCAGGGTGCCTTCCTACTTTATGATTCTATGAAAGGTTGCGCAATTGCCCTTCAAAATTCAGAAAAGTGCTAATTTCAAAGGAGGGCTGTTTCGGTTCTCATGTAGTTTCAGAAAGTGTGGATTTTGATAAATTCAGCTTTAATGTGAACTGAATCAAATTTGTCCCCCATCACAACCCATTGGTTTTTAAGGAAGGCAGATGCCATATGCTCCCCAAAAATAGTTCTGAATGCAGATTTCTACCATACATGCCATGGTAATCAGGTTTCGCTCAGCCTGTGCTCCAAAGTCCTGTGTAAACACCCTTACTTTGGTTTAGAGAAGAGGGCCATTTCAGTCTGGCAGGTCCAACAAAATAAACATGTTTAATTAAACCAAATTGGTGCAAGTAGTTTTGTTTAGGGAAAAAAAGCCTCAGTGACATCTTGTTTCTTCAAAGTTGACATTTCCTACGCCCAGTTTAGGAAAACATGGGTAGCCCATTTCCCCTCCTTGACAACAAAATAACACCAGCTTTTAAAATATTCCTTCCTTCAGGTTTCCTGGCTTGCTATTTTGTTTGCTTACCCCATAGTCCTTCAACAGAGACATGTATTCCCTGGCTACACAAAATGCAGGAGGGAAAATAGTATCCTTCTCAATAATTTATCCTTCTGAAACAAGATTTGATTTAGAAAGGGGACAAGTATAACTCGGGGGGGGGGATACGCAGCAGAGGCTAAAGTGATAGCATCATTCAATTATCCACCTCATTTTGGAAACTTTTGAGTGATCGTTGGGCTTATTTCCTAGTGCACTGAAATTCTGGATTTCACAGCAGATGTAAAGCCAGAATTCCTACATTCAGAGACAGAAAAGCTGAATAGATGTCAGTTATAAACCAGTAGTGAAAGCAGGAAATGACATCTCTGGCAGGTTCTGAGTGCAGGGGCAAAGAACTGAAGGCAGCTGAGAGAAGAACCTTGTGGAAGCTAAGCAGGCATGGGTCTCACTAGAGCCAGGATGGGAGACCACTGGAGAAAAAGCCTTGGTTCAGTGGCAGAGCATCGGCTTTGCATACAGAACGTCTCAGGTTCAATCCCCAGCATCTCCAGGTAGGGCTGGGAATGTTCCCCTCTCTGAAACCTTGTGAAGCCACAGCTAATCAGAGTAGATGATACCGAATGACAGACTTCTTGGCACCTGAGGCAGAGATCCTAAAATGGTACCCCCCTCCCCACTAAGGAAGAAAGTGTGGGGGAAGCTCTACATTGGGAACAAGGGACGGGCAGGGGTGGGGTGGGGAGAAAGATGAACATTGGGTGAATCCTGCCCCCTGAGGCAGTTGCCTCATGGGTGGTCCAGCCATGCTGAGATAGGTGGACCAATGGTTGGATTCAATATAAGGAAGCTTCCTAATGCAGTTGTCACATTATAAAATAGCTCACACATTTGGAGCACTGTGTGCAGTACTGGTCTCTTTACCACTAAAAGCATAAAGTTGGAGAGGGTTCAAAAAAGGGCTCAAGTGCGTAGGTCCTGCTTATGAGTATTTGGTTGGCCACTGAGAACAGGATGGCATTGTCCTGATCCAGCAAGCCCTTCTAATGTTTGCTTACAAGCAAAATTTCAAAATTAGAAGCTTCTCTTCAGTCAGTTGGTTAGGGAAGAGGACAACTTGTAGACTCCAGACACTCCCAGCAGATATCTTTTATAAGCATGTGGAAAGGAGAGCCTGGTTTTAGAGCTCATGATTTATGTAGCCACTTAATGCCTGGATGGGACGCTCTTTTGGATTCTATAGGGGAAAGGTGGAATAAAAATGGAAGTGCTCCAGTATTTATTTATTTATTTTTCTGAAACGCTTCAAGGATACTTGTGGTTGAACTCCCATGTCACTGCTCAACATGATGCTGACACTGTGTACCACCAATTGGAACAAGCACCCTGGTCCTCTCTGCCCAGCCTATCCATCATGTCTCAAACAGAGCTTCGGTGGAAGTTCATTCACAGCCAACACCCTCCCTGAAGATCTCAGCCCTCTCCCTGTATAAACTAGGATAAACAAACAGATGGCTCAAATGAATGGCAACTATCATGGAAATTGTGAAGCCCAGCCCAGGAGGTATGATGAGGGCAGCTGTTTGGAAGCCCAGTTAATAGAGTATGCATTCATGAGACTATGGTGGAGAGGGAGATTAGTGAGCTGGAAGAGAAGGAGGGAAGTCCAACTTTAGGACTGAACGGAAAAAGGCCACATTCACGCCATACATTTAAAGCACTGTGATACCTCTTTTAACACCCATGGCTTCCCCCAAAGAATCATGGGAACTGCAGTTTGTTGAGGGTATTGAGAGCTGTTAATCCCCTGTGGGATAACCAGCCTCATATAACCAACATGCTTAAGTCTAATTAATGCATGAAGGGGTTAAGACCACAGAGTTGGCTGTCCTGCCAAGCTTAGCTGGTGACTCACACTCACCTTGGAAGGAAGGGTCATTAAGCTCTTTGTTCTTCCTTTCCACCATGCATAGGTGCCAACTCCTGGGAGCCGAGGCCCCTTTGTCCATCCCCCCATAAAATATTTGAGGGGGCCAGCTCCCCCACCCCAAAAAAGATTGATGAGCATTGCCATTTGAATGGTGCGTGTATGCCGCTTCTTGTGATCAAATATGCAGGACAAGGCTTACCTGTGTTCCCCCAATATTTTACTCAAGTCAACACCCCTGCCACCATGTGAACTCCTGTGAGTAAGGACCACAACTCAGGCACAATTCTGTAGTTACAGAGTTCTTGGAATTATGAGATGGGATGGATAGCTTTCAAGGAAACGTAGAACCAAATACCGTGTTTCCCCTTTTTTAAGACGTAGTCATTATATAAGCCATAGCAGGATTTCTAAGCAATTGCGCGATACAAGCCATACCCCGAAAATAAGACATACTGATAGACCCTTCACCCACTAGCAATAACCCCCCTCCTGCCAGCCAACTCCCCCCTTAAAAATCTCTCCCCATTTTGCTGTCGCTCCACAGACACGTATTTCCTTTAAAAGCTTGTAAAAATGCACCGAACAGCCGTAGCTGCTGGCTGCCGAAGCCTTGTGATTTCCCTTCCCCGTTTCTGAGAGCATTTTTTTAAATAAAAAGATCCAAAAATAATTTTTTTAGCCAAGCTGTGTAAGCTCTACTTGGTGAAGGGGAGAAAAGTGGGGTGGGGAGGAGATGAAGGCACGAGGAAGAAAAGAGGGGCGATTGAAGAATGCAAAGGCTGTTTTCCCTTTTAGGGAGAGACCTCCGTGCGCGCGTCTGTCTCTCTCCCCCCCCCCCTGCGTCTCTCTCTCTCTCTCTCTCTCTCTCTCACACACACACACACACACACACACACACACACACACACAGCCCACCTCTCTCTTCCCCCCACCTTTCCCTAAATTCCCTTCCATTCAATGCACGTTGATTTCCTCTTAACGGGAATCTCCGGTGTCTGATTGTTGTCTCATTGATTTTACCGGGCATAAAGCAGCCTTTTAAAAATCCTGCTGCAGTTTTCTTTCTACCTTATGCTGCTTGGTTGTCTGTGGAGCTGCCCCTTTAAGGATTTGTAAGTAGTCTGGATCGCAGTCCTTGCCTTGGGGACTTTTATTTATTTATTAAGGACTTTTTCCTTCGCTGTTTGCGAGCTGCTAAAAGGAGCTGCTAAACGCTGCTTTACACAAAAGTTAAACTGCCGGTCCTAACAACACGTGCTTCCTCACCTCGCTGGCTCAATTGCTTCTCAATTGCTACCATTTGCGGTTCGAGGACCCGCCCCCCGCAAGAAATAAAGACACAGTGACACGTGGTATTAAGGTTAATGGGTAGAATAAGGCCACAACTTTATTGGTTAAAGCAAGTGAGAGGTATTGGCTTAGGCATTGGACTCCCTAGCAAGCGTGACTCCACCCCGCGCGGCGGGGGGTCATATCAGGTTAACACCCCAAGGGAGGAGCCTGTTGATGCAAATACAACTGAAAGCTCCCCCTGGTGCCACCGGGGTCGTGCCATGGCCCTAGCCACCCGCAGGGCGTCGGACGGGATCCACGACCGCCGGATCCCTTAAGGGGATACCCCTATATGAGGAGGGTTGGATGATGGCCACAACCAGTCCTCGAACACACCAGACAACTCCATATTCCAATGCCTACCGCCAAATACCGAAGAAGAAGTTGTGACGAATTGCTACGAGGTAGGCGAAAAAACCAAGAGGCCGGTGCCAATTAGCCAATTGGAGAAAAAACTCCTACCCGGACCCTTTGGGCCACCAAAGGCGACCCAAAGGCGACCAACCGAAGTCCATAGCAAGGTCAAAATGTACCTGACTAAGGGACGACCTAAAGGGCGGGTGGGTGGGAGATCCGATGTGGTGCAGGGGCAAAGAGGGGCGATCTGGAGCCTGCCGCGCTATTTTAAAGACCTGTTAGCTCCGCCCCCTCAGCTGGCCCTATTGGCCAGCCCTGAGCGCGGCAGGTAAAGGTGGAGCAGGGGGCGGATCCCGCCCCCTGCCTGTTGCGTAGAGCAGGTCCCGTCCGCAAATCCCCCCCTCTCTGAAGAGGAGGGGTCTTGCGGTTCGAGGACCCGCCCCCCGCAAGAAATAAAGACACAGTGACACGTGGTATTAAGGTTAATGGGTAGAATAAGGCCACAACTTTATTGGTTAAAGCAAGTGAGAGGTATTGGCTTAGGCATTGGACTCCCTAGCAAGCGTGACTCCACCCCGCGCGGCGGGGGGTCATATCAGGTTAACACCCCAAGGGAGGAGCCTGTTGATGCAAATACAACTGAAAGCTCCCCCTGGTGCCACCGGGGTCGTGCCATGGCCCTAGCCACCCGCAGGGCGTCGGACGGGATCCACGACCGCCGGATCCCTTAAGGGGATACCCCTATATGAGGAGGGTTGGATGATGGCCACAACCAGTCCTCGAACACACCAGACAACTCCATATTCCAATGCCTACCGCCACCCGAGCCCAAAAGGGGCTCGCCGCCAATACCCTCACCGCTGTAACCAAGCCCTAATGCTTCGTGTGATATCAGCCAGCCAGATGTCGTTTCCTTGATCTGAAAGATGCACGCCATCATCACGGTAGAGAGCCACCTCACTGAACTTGATTTCAGGGTGCTCCACAACATTGCCCTCCATGCTACGCAGTTTGCGTGCCAAAACACGATTCAGCAGTTTCCTGGATTTTTCCAAGGCCCGTGGGTTATGACTGTCGCGCCACACTCTCCTCTTGAGCAGTGTGGACCAAAACAAGGTAGTAGCCGGGAACAAGGCAGCAAGTCCATCAAAGTCCTTCTTTATATGGAGCAATAAGTCCACGCTCTTTTTGTAAGCAAGATCATTTTCCCCCAGCTGGATAATGAGGATATCAGGGGGACCACAAGCAGCAGCTCGAGCTGTCACAGCAGGCATCAGCTCTTCCCAACGCATCCCACGCCTTGAGATCCAGGAAACGCACACGTCAGCCGGCAAACCCAGGTTGTTGCCAAGGCCCCGATCGCACGCCCGCACTCGCGCCCAGTGCACGATGCTGTGCCCACAAATCCAGACTCGTACTGAGGGTGAAGCTGCGGAATGAAGGGAGGAGAGGGAGGAGGTAAGTGGCTGCCAGCTAAAGATCCTTACGAATGTAGCCCTTATAGGCGTTCGACTTCCAACGGCCCAATTCCTTAATCCTGTCTGTAGGGAGGCCTAAATGTGCTGCAGAGGTAGCAGCCCCTATCCTAAAAGAATGTGCAGCATATTCCTTTGCTGGAAACCCACATGCGTCGATTGCCATGCGCAAGACCCGCGTGAATTGGTGCCTCATCAGCCGGGAACCGTCCTCATGAATAAATAGTGGGCCAGCGCCAGCAGGTCTCAGGCACAAATAACGCCTAGTGTCCTTCACAGGACATGGACCTCGATGGTCAGAAGCTGTTAACTTTAACCAGGCACCCTTGCCGCGCTGATCAGTTTTCGAACTGCGGATATGTACTAACAGTTCTGCGCTGGACAACTGAATGTCATTCAAAAGAAGGCCACGATATTCATTGTCTGAGTGCTTTTCCACTACCACCTCTCCGACCCTGAGGGCCCCAAAGAAGGAGATGGCATAGGCAGCAGAAAATAAACGTGCCTCGTATCTAGACCAACAAATTGACCTTAACTTTTGGCGAACCAGGCAGAGCAATTCGTAAGTTATTGGCCTACGCCCTTCGGCTTTTTTGGGCTGAAGCCTGCCCCAACCGTCAATTGCCCTGTGGACGATGAAGTCCGCACAAGGGTCCAAGGAGAACATAGCCTTACTGAAGAAAGTAATTGCAGCTGTATGTATTTTTAAAGTTTTTGCTGCCCGCCCCAAAGTGTACTGATGCTCCAAGTATTGTAAAACGTGATCTGTGGTCGGTGGGATATTATGTGCAAGGGCTAGAACTTTGCACCGGTAGTCCAAAAAGTTACCCCAGATTTGATTGTAAGAACGGAGGGTAGAAGGGGCCACGGAGGCCAATACTCCCTTAATCACGTTGCGTTTCCAAGGCTCCAGAGGTGGTCCGGGAAGGGTTCTGGCCACTGCTGAGCTAGAGGTGCCAGTGACCGGAAGCGGTCCATCTGAAATCGAGATAAAGCATCCGCTATGTCATTCTTTATCCCGGGCACAAACTTGGCTGAAAACAGTATGTTACACTCTAGGCAGAGCAGCACAAATGAGCGCAGTAGACTGGAAACCCTATCAGAACGTGAGGACTGCTTGGCCAATACGTTTACCACAGCTTGATTGTCGGTCCTGAAGCAAACCCGGCGGTTCCGGAATTCGGCTGTCCACAGGTGCACTGCAACCACTATTGGGAAAAACTCAAGAAAAGTGAGATCCCTAGTGATGGCCTTGCCTTGCCAGTTCTTTGGCCAACGCTGAGCGCACCAGCGCCCTCGGAAGTAGACGCCGAACCCAAGGGACCCCGCCGCATCAGATTGGACCTGAAAGTCTGCATGTAACGTCAAGGTGTCCTGCCACAATGAGATACCATTATAATGCTCCAAAAATTTTAACCACATTTCCAAATCCGCTTTGACGGACTTTGGGAGGCGGACCCTGTGATGAGGCAGCTTGAGGCCGGCGGACAATCTAGACAGCCGCGAGCAAAAGGGGCGGCCAGGGGAGACTACCCTACACGCGAAATTAAGATGACCAAGGAGGGATTGGATCTGCCTAAGAGTAAGCTTTTTAAGTGGAAGGACCTCACGTATGGTATCACTAAGGGCACGGATTTTGTCTCGGGGAAGGCGGGAAGACTGAGAAATGGTATCTAGCTCAATGCCAAGAAAGGTGAGGGAGTGAACTGGACCCTCCGTTTTATCGGCAGCCAGGGGAACGCCTAATTCATGAGCTAGGGACGCAAATGCATTTAAAAGAAAAGCACATTCTGCTGTGTCTGGTTTACCCACGAGTAAATAATCATCCAGATAATGACACACCCCTGACAGGCCGGTCCTAAAACGCAGGGCCCATTCCAGGAAGGTGCTGAAGGTCTCAAATGCAGCACAGGAAACCGAACAACCCATCGGCATGGCCTTGTCATAGTAAAAATTTCCTTGGAACTTGAAACCTAATAAATGAAAATCCCTAGGATGAACTGGCAAGAGCCGGAAGGCGGACTCAATGTCACACTTTGCCAGGAGGGCACCCGGCCCATGCCCCCTAACTAGCTTTACTGCCTGATCAAAAGATGCATATTTGACTGAGCATAACTCGGGTGGTATCGCATCGTTAACGGAGCCCCCTTTTGGATAGGACAGGTTGTGAATTAACCGATATTCTCCCGGGGACTTCTTGGGGACAATGCCTAAAGGGGAGATGTGTAGGTTTTGAAGTGGGGGGTCAGGGAAGGGGCCTGCCACCCTACCCGCTGCAATCTCTTTTCCAATTTTTTTGATGGCGACCTCGGGCATTTCCCTGACGGATTTCTGATTTGGGGAATCCTTGGCTGTAAGTGAACCCGCTACAGGAATCCTGAAACCCTGTGAAAAACCTAGCCAGAGATAATTAGCGGCTTTCTTGTTAGGATAGATATCCAGAAGGAGACGCAATGGGGCAAGCTTAATGGGGGAACACGCCAGCCCCGGTTCCCTGTTGGTTTCCTGCGGTCTCATGTCAATTGCGGTTCCCTGCTGTTGCATTGGTGGGGCCGGGGGCACCTCTAGGCCCTTGTTGGTAGTGTCCCCGGCCCCCACGAAAGGGCTGCCTACCCTTGTGGCATGACGTTGCTGGGTGAGCTCCTGCGCACTTTTCGCATTCATGCGAGTACCTGCAGACAGATCTGTTACAAACACCTTTATTGTACTCCCAACACAGCAGTTTTCGCCTTACCTCCTTCCTGGCATCTGCACGGCCCGAGCGGTAGGCCTCCTGCGGTTTCTTTTCCACATACGGGCCAACCACAACGTTCCAGATGCCACTCTCAATTTTGTCCCAGCGCGCATTAGGAATGCGAGAAGCCTTCCTGCGGAACTTCTCGTCATATCTAATAGCCGCCGCTTCACCGGCTAGGGAAAAGGCTGTCCTAATATTGGTCAGATAGGCCACCAGATGAAGGGCCCGCTTGGGGTATGCGGCCACTACAGCCCCCATGAAAGCCTGGTAGCCGTCCAGCCAGTTCTCGAAGGTCCTAGGTACCCTCGGCTTGCCCCTACGCCTCGAGTAAGAAGGCTTTTTCTCTCCCTTACCCAGCTCCTCAGCAGGTGGGACCAAATCGAACATATCTACGTACTCCCCATTCAATACTTTTTCCCTCAGTTTAGGGGAAAGGTGGTCACCAGGAACTGTGTCCGATTCATTGTGCGTGGAGGAAGTAACATCCGCTACTAGGGCCCCATCCTTCCATTCCAACGCACCCCCAAATTTTTTACGGTGGGAATTAGCCCTCCTACGCCAGGCCCAGTCCGGAAGGCCAGAAATCCCTTCAGCCTTCCCCCAGTAAGACTCCAGAGATGCATCGCTATCATAATCGGATGACGTACCTGATTCTGAACTGTGAGAACGCGACTTCCTGCAGGCATGTTTCTTCTTATGATGTCTCTTTCGTGCTGGCTTGTCCCTGTGATCCTCATCATCTCCAGAAGAGGCATAGGAGTCCTGTACATGCTTACCCCCGGAACTGCCTGTTCGCCTTGCCTGGTGTTTTTTCCGGACCTGACGCCGCTCATCCTCCCCATCAGAAGAGGTGTGGGACTCCTGGATATGCTTCGTCTTGGCACGCCGCTTTCCACCCGGCTGCTGGCTCCTCGGGGCATGAGGCTGTGCTTCCTCGCCTCCGGAAGAAATATCGGCCCCGGGATGCTGAACGCTATGCCGCTGACCCTGTGGAATGCTCAAGGAAGACTGGGGCAAAGATGAGTCACGGAGGGAAGCCTGCACCGTTTGGTCCCTAGCCACAGATGCTGCAGATATTAAGGCAGCGACCGGGGACCTGTCCAGCCTACCTGACTGTGGACCGTGACACAAAGACGCTGACGTGCCCGGCCGATCGTCCTGCTGCGTATCAGGAATAATATCGGGCGATGAAGACCTAGATTCCTTAGAAGAAGGGTTAGTCATGCGTTCCTCGAAACCCAACATAAAGGTTTTTAGTTCGCTAAAGAATTGAGTCACCACCTTTGGGGTAGCACTCTTCTTACGAGGAGCCCGCGGCTTGCTGCCTACCTGTCGTCTCGCGTTAGAGGCAGTGTCAACATGGGCGGGCTTCTTTCCCGACTCCACATCCTTTGGTGGCTGCACGTCCATGGCGACTTTGTTCCCCGACTCCATGTGGAAACCAACCAACAACAATGACAACAGTATATGTCCAACAATCTATTAATTAATTATGCTATAATTATTATTATTATATATATTTTTGGTTATTTTTCTTTGTTTAATTTATTTATTTATTTTAACTTATTCTATTTATTTATTTATTTATTTTTTATTTATTTTTATTTTTTATTTATTTATTTATTTATTTAATTATTATTATTATTATTCTTTACTATTAAAGGAGGAGACCGGCAAATGCAAGCTAAATTAGCAAAGGCAAGCTAAACTGTATTATTCTTACTATTGTGTGCAGGGGATTGGCCTTATCACAAGCAAAAACCGAGCAGGGGGTCCAAGGCGGCAGACACTAGCACAGGCAAGCTGAATCTCAGATCAGGGAAGGCAAGCTAAATTGTAGCAAGGGCCAGATAAAACACACAAGGGAAGCAATTGCCTGGGGCACAGCCGCTACAGGCCAAGAGGGAACAAAGACTTGTACCGGAGAGAACTCCCAATGCAATTAAGTGTCTATTGCTGATAATGCAGCCCCCAAGGAGAGGCAATGAATCAGCCTGCTCAGTGCCCTGGCCCAATTAAAGGCAAGATTCCTGAATTAGTTCGCTTATAAAGGCGCCCAGGCAACGCACTGCTGTATTATTATTATTATTATTATATTATTATTATTATTATTATTATTATTATTACTATTATTATCTAGCAAAAGGAAAATAGCAGGAAAACAAAACAGGGCACAAAGAGACACACTCAAAATGGCTGCCCGGGGCTGCACACGTGGGGACACTCAAAATGGCGCCGGGTTTGCAAAACAAAACAGCAAGAGACACACTCAAAATGGCTGCCGGGGGCTGCACACGTGGGGACACTCAAAATGGCGCCGGGTTTGCAAAACAAAACAGCCAGAGACACACTCAAAATGGCTGCCGGGGGCTGCACACGTGGGGACACTCAAGATGGCGCTGAGTTTAAATAGGGGCCACCGATTCAATAACCAAGTTCCAGAAGGCAACCGCAACAAGCTACAAACACGTACCACGTGCGCCAAGCAGCCGGCGCCTAGGGAAGGTCAGGCTCACGATGGGGCAGAGACTAGCGGCCTCCCACGTGGTCCGACTAAATGGCGTCCCACGTTACCTAGGTAACCAGAGGGGAACAATACGTGGCGCCTGCTAAGGGATGGGGAGCATGCAAAGCCCAGGACTGGCAATGGCCCCAACCACCAAGGAAAGTAAACCACCCCCCGCACAAACACCCTCAACTAACGATACCACGATACCAAATGGGATGCGCTGATCGCGGGTACTCACTGCGAGGTCCCAAGCACACAGGGCGCAACCACGGCACAGCGGGGAGAGGTGGGGTGAACCACGCGGTCACTCCAAAGATCCGATCCAGCGACGGATAACCAGATGACCCACAGCGTCCAGGAAGCGCTACAGTGAGGAGGGCAGAAGCACTACAGGGGAGGCAAGCCGCAGATCCTCAGCCGAGACAGCAAAGGCTGCTGTGTATCCGAAGCTGTCTGCTTTCCCGCTGATCAGCTGAGAGGCGGGAGCGTGGGGGCAGGCAATACAGGAGGAGCGCGATCAGCAGCGCTCAAAGCAGCCACCCGGCCAGCTGGTCCGCCTGCGGTAGAGGGCTGAGGACAGCGCGTGGTCGCTCTGAGGAAGATCCAACGACGATCCAACGACGATCCAGCGAAGATCCAGATCCGATGTGGTGCAGGGGCAAAGAGGGGCGATCTGGAGCCTGCCGCGCTATTTTAAAGACCTGTTAGCTCCGCCCCCTCAGCTGGCCCTATTGGCCAGCCCTGAGCGCAGCAGGTAAAGGTGGAGCAGGGGGCGGATCCCGCCCCCTGCCTGTTGCGTAGAGCAGGTCCCGTCCGCAAATCCCCCCCTCTCTGAAGAGGAGGGGTCTTACCAAGTCAGCAATCTTAATTGCTGCTTAGCTGGCTTCTTTGTTCTCAGCAGGTAGCTTCTTTGCTATCAGTGATAGCACTGCAAAGTGCTATGTTGTTGGAACTTCAGACAGTCTTGCAGTCTTGGGCAGCTGGCTGGTAGAGATCCTTACTTGCTTTAGGTATAGGCTACTGCTAGGACTGTATCACACAGATAGATTCCATTATACTGGTTTAGATTTAAGAAGCTCCAGTGTAGCAGATTGCTATTAAGTGAGTCCCCACCTTGGAGGAGAGAGAGAGCAGCCCTTCGCGAACATCCCAGGGCCGGGGAGAGAGGGCTGCACCAGGGACGCACACACCTCCCTTCCCTCAGACTCGTAATAAAAATACCGGTACCAGTAAGACATCCCACCAAAAATAAGCCACCCTGTGGTTTTTTGAGAAAAAAAAGTAATAAGACGGTGTCTTAAAAAGGGGGAAACACGGTACTGCTGGTCCTTCAGTGGAATAGAGTCCATCTCTCCACATTCCCAACCTCTGGCCCTCCCATTGTTGCTAAACTACTACTCCCATCATCCCTAGCCATTAGCCATGCTTGCTGGGGTGGCTGGGAATTGTAGTTCGGCAACATCTGGGGAGTCAAAAGTTCTCCACAGCTTTCCTACAGCCTGATGGAATGACTGAAGTGAAAGATGTTAACTGAAGGAGCAGCCTGATAGATCTGTTCTTTCAGCAGAGCGGATGGGTGTTCCATTGTTTCTCCTGGTAAAGCAGCCAATGGCCAGCCTGGGTGGGTCATGTAGCACCAAAGGAATGCTCCAAGCATTAGTTTCAGTGGCTCACCTCATGGGGAAGCAATGCCCAGATGCCCAGGTTCCTGGTTCTAGCGCTGCTACCTCTTGACTCATTGTCAAGCCCCAAAATGCCAGAGGAAGAAGAAGACATGTTCCATTGCATATACTGTATCTTCTCCAGGGCTGGGGAGCCTGATCCAAGAGTCAAATTAGCATGCAGAGCTCTAGTTAAATTGTCTTCAGTTGCACTGGACAGGGGAGGGAAGTGGTGATCCAATCAACTATTCTCCAAATACACTCTTTCACCACCCATGTGGAGAATCTGGCCCTGAGTATAAGCAGCCTTTATTTTTTTAATTCAGTTTTTATTCAGGAACACATCACAGGAAAGAGTCTGTGGCAGCATTCTTTCTTAGGTAATCCACCCTACTGTCGAAATGTAGCAGGAGTTTCTTCCTAATGTTCAGTCAGAATCTCCTTTCTTGTAATTTGGTTTGCCTCCTACCTTCGCCTCCATCTTCCATGTGACAGCTTCAGATATTTGAAGATGGCGATCATACCACCTCTCAAATCTTCTCCAGGCGAAATATCCCCACTCAACCGTTCCTCATAAGGCTTGGTTTCCAGACAACCCCTTAAACAGAGGACTTCTTCAAACAGTGGTTTGCCTTTCAAATAAAGGACTGTCTGCACCACAGCTGTGCATCATGGCCTTCAACCACAGCTCCTATATACCAGAAGTGCATTTTGCTTCAGACTGGGAATGTTATCCTGTTGGAAGCAACATTTACTGGAACCTAGGTTGCAAATCTATGCACACTTATCTGAGAGTAAGTCCCATTGAATTCAGGATGTCTACAGACGAAATATATACTGGAAGGAAATATATGCAGGACTGAGCATTTGGTCTATGAAATTTTGATTGCGACGGGGGGGGAGGGGTACAACGACCAGGTGCCCTTCCATAAGATTATCAGCAGTTCACATAGCATTTCATAGGATGCACAGGGAAATCACATCACCAGACCCCAGAGCAAGTGTACAATATCGGGGCAACATATTGGGATTTCCTCAGTGCATTTATTTAATGTAAGCCGGGCATAGTTCACCAAAAAGCTCACATGAGAGCTATTGGTTGCCATGAGAGCTGCCCTTTAAAAAGCAAAAGAAAAGCCTATGATTATTTGCATACATTTACATGTCTTAAAAAGCACAGCCATTCAGAAGAGAAACAAGGGTTCACTTTAGGAAGACAAACTCCTGGCATATGATTGAGTGACAGCGAAGCACACAAAGGCCGATTGAAAAACTTTATCGGTCCTCTCCATTCATTTCCCACTTTTCTGATGACAGCGAGGTCAGCCAAGGATGTCTTGGGTCATTCCTTCTGCCGATTTTAATTTATGATGGGATTCTTTATTCATTTTTGTGTGTGTATATATATATGTAAGGGACCCAGGTGGCGCTGTGGTTAAACCACTGAGCCTAGGACTTGCTGATCAGAACTTCGGCGGTTCGAATCCCTGTGACGGGGTGAGCTCCCGTTGCTTGGTCCCAGCTCCTGCCAACCTAGCAGTTCGAAAGCACGTCAAAAATGCAAGTAGATAAATAGGAACCGCTACAGCGGGAAGGTAAACGGCGTTTCCATGTGCTGCTCTGGTTTGCCAGAAGCGGCTTTGTCATGCTGGCCACATGACCTGGAAGCTATACGCTGGCTCCCTCGGCCAATAATGTGAGATGAGCGCGCAACCCCAGAGTCGGTCACGACTGGACCTAATGGTCAGGGGTCCCTTTACCTTTACCTATATATATATATATATATATATATAGAGAGAGAGAGAGAGAGAGAGAGAGAGAGAGAGAGAGAGAGAGAGTGTTCAAGTGCCTTTATTGGAGGCAAAGGGAGGGGAAGGGACAGGGATCAGAGCTCTTTGGCCAAGCCACAGAAGTTAAGGTAGAAGACAGTGCTGGCAAGAAAGACCCCTCCCCTCTTCCTAGATGAAGCAGGCCCCACTGATTTAGCAGAGAAACCTACAAACTGCCCTCTTAACCAGTCCAAGCATAAAGGCATGTCAGCAAAGCATTCCTAGCAGGCTGTGACAATAGTAACACATCCTTTCAACCTAATGGGTCCTGAGCTCCCTCCTTTGTCTGCTGATTAACTGCTCCATTCAATGACCAGACCGCTAATTGCATGCTCCTTATACATTACTGTAAGAATTAATGAGACACAATTACAGCTCCCAGAAATCGGAGGCCGAGATTACCACAGAAAGCACTCCAATTGAATGAGAACTCCCCTTGAAGAAAGGGGGAGATCCAGCCAATTGTTCCCAGGAAGCAAGAACATGGTGGGGGTTTTCCTTTGGGTTGAAATTTCTGTATTTTTTTTTGAAGCAGTTTCATAATTAGGCCTCAGAGAGTTGTAGGGGAGGAGAAAAGGAAAATTTGGGGGAGGGGGGACAGAGGGGGCAGCAAGGAGAGAGAAGACTTGAGAACCAGAATTCGCTAGCAAAAAAAAAAAAGTAGAGGTGAAGAGATGAAGAAGATGCCAGGGAAAGGAGGGGAGTATAAGACCTGCTTAGATGCCTTCAGAGCCTACAACCTATTCCAAGCATCTTGGGTGGGACATAGGGGGTCAATGTCCAAGACCCCATCAGCCTATGGGGTCCCCAGGTGACAACACTGAGGCCTGGTTCACTCCAGGCTTACCAGAACTAGGGAACATGCAAGTTTCCAGAGAGGAGCTCAGAACCACTTTGCTCCTCCTTGGTCCTTTTTACTGCTGTACTGCTCTGAAATTAGCCAAGCCACCATGGTGTAGTGCAGGCATCCCCAAACTGCGGCCTCCAGATGTTTTGGCCTACAACTCCCATGATCCCTAGCTAACAGGACCAGTGGTCAGGGATCATGGGGATTGTAGTCCAAAACATCTGGAGGGCCGAAGTTTGGGGGTGCCTGGTGTAGTGGTTAAAGTGCTGGACTAGGAGCTGGGAGACCTGCTTGGTCATGAAGCACATTGGGTGACCTTGGGCCAGTCACTTTCTCTCTTCCTCTCCTACGTCACAGGGATGTTGTGAGGATAGATGGAGGAGTGTGTATGCCACCTTGAGTTCCTTGGGCAAGGAAGGTGGGATATAAATGTAGTAATAAATTAAATAAATTTTTGTCTTTGCCTGTCATTCAAACCAGGATGCATGGCGAAGCTCTTTGCTTATTAACCATGAGCTGTAGCCAAGGAGCCTAGATTTTTGCATGGTCCCAATAAACCATAGTTTGGTTTACCATGTCAAGTGAAACCGGTTGGTGATGGGGACAGTGACAAACAGGCCCAGTGTCAACACCTTGGCTGGCATGAGTATACCAGGGTCCACCGGGGCCAGCTGGTCACCACCACATCATCCATCCTTTCTTCTTGCTTTTAAGAATGCTATAGTCAAAGATCAGCCAGCCAGATACATGCTTGGTTGCAGATGCTCTGCCCACTTTGGCAAGTTTCTACACACCTCTGGACACTCACACACATCTCTCCGTGGGATCTAAGTGTCTACAGCAAAGCACTATAGGCATTTGCTGCATCTCCAGAGGAAGGGAATCCCACAAATTAGGTGTAGCAGTGCTGAAATGCTTTCTGCAAGTGGTCGCAGAGCAGAACTCAAGGGCGTGTGGCATGGCCAAGAATGTCTCTCCCTTGGACTTTGAAACACTAGAGTGACTAGGCAAGAGCACTTCCCAGCAAAGCAGAACACAGCCCCAGATTCAAATAACTGGCGGTTTGTGCAAATCGCCATTCTGAATAATGCTTTTTATAAGGTAAGGATGGGGGTATGGGCGTAGCCAGGATTTATGTTGTGGGGGCAGGATTTACATGGGTGGGTGTAGAACCAAGCTATCTGTGACTCAATTGGTCAATTACTTAAGTATTGCTATTTATTTACTTGATGGGGGGCTGCCCCCCTCCCCCTGGCTACACCCACTGGGGACGAGTTTGTGGAACCAAGGAGTCAGTGGCCTGAAAAGCTTTGGGAACCATTGCTCTACACCTTTATCCAACTCAACTAAACCTTTACCCAACTGTTGAGGTGATTCAAAAGGAACAGCTGTACTGTACAAGGAACAAATACAAAAGATGCTTATCTGCAAACCCCCAAGACATCAACAGCCAAGCCCTAGCCATCGACACACAACTATTCAGCCGGACAAGGCTGCAGCTCTGCCGATCTTGGTTGAGATTCATGGGAAATTGATGTTCTCTTCTGATGCCGTTACTCACATCATGTCCCCTGCTGATCATCACACACCATTCCCCGCTGAGTGTAAATGCTGCTCTCAGAATGTAACACTCTTGGCAGTAGTCGGCAAAAATGGACTCCCCGCCGACAACGGCTGCACCTCACTCATCACGCACTCCGGCTTGTCAATTGAAGTGCTGCTAGGAAGCCCCACCAAGAAGCGATTGAATTAGTCGTGTTAACTCAGCTTTCCAATATGGTTGGCATCACGGGACAGAAGAACGCCAGTGGGTGGGCAGGATGGTGAAGTGTCTAATGAAATGTAGGGAAGGCATAAGAACACAAGAAGAGCCTGCTGGATCAGGCCACTGGCCCAACATCCTATTCCCACTGGGGCCAGTCAGATGCCTGTGGGTAACCCGTAAGTAGGATTTGAACGCAAGCACACTCTCCGCTCTCCAAAATCCCTCTTGATTGGATGTCCATGAGTTCTAATGTTATGAGAGATGGAGAAAACTTTGTCCACTTTCTCCATGCCATGCATAATTTTATAAACTTAAATTGTGTCACCTCTTACTCACCTTTTCTCCAAACCAAAATTCTGCAGCAATAATAATAATAACAATAATAATAATAATAATAATAATAATAATAATAATTTCTTACTTATATCTCGCCCATCTGGCCGGGCCTCCCCAGCCATTCTGGGCGGCTTCCAACAGGATATTAAAAACACCAATAAAACATCAAACATTCAACATTAAAAACTTCCCTAAACAGGGCTGCCTTCAGATGTCTTCTAAAAGTCATGATAGTTTTTTATTTCCTTGACATCTGATGGGAGGGTGTTCCACAGGGAGGGCACCACTACCAAGAAGGCCCTCTGCCTCCTTCCCTGTAATTTCACTTCTCACAGTGAGGGAACCGCCAGAAGGCCCTTGGAGCTAGACCTCAGTGTCTGGGCTGAATGATGGTGGTGGAGATGCTCCTTCAGGTATACTGATCCAAGGCTGTTTAGGGCTTTAAAGGTCAGCACCAACACTTTGAATTGTGCTTGGAAATGTACTGGGAGCCAATGTTGGTCTTCCAGGGCCAGTGTTATATGGTCTCAGCAGCCATTCCCAGTCACCAGTCTAACTGCCACATTCTGGATTAGTTGCAGTTTCCAGGTCACCTTCAAAGGTAGCCCCACGTAGAATGCATTGCAGAGGTCCAAGCGGGAGATAACTAGAACATGCACCACTCTGGCGAGACAGTTTGTGCTTTCTTCATAATAGAGTCGCTCCATCCTTTTGACCATTTTGGCTGCCCTTTTCTGCACGTTTTCCAACTCTACAATATCCCGTTTGAGGTGAGGCAACCCAAAGTCAACTTGGTATTCAAAATGTAGTTGTGCCATAGATTTGCAAAGTGGCATTGTGATAGTGGCAGTTTTATTTTCAATTCCTTTCCTAATTATCCCTCACATGGAATGTGCCTTTTTCACAGCTGCCACATACCGCGTTGACATCTTCGCCAAGCTATCTGCTACAAACACAACCAGAGACGGGGAGGTAAAACGGCACCATTTTGCATTCCACCCTGTGTCTGTTGCATGCAGCACTGAAGTTCAGGTTCTGCAAAAACATTACTCGCCTCACTGTTTGCTGTGGCCAGATTTAATCACATTGTTAAGGTCTCCATCTGGTTAGATGGGAACTCACCTGGGAAACCTATGCAGGTCATCTTGAGTTCTAGCATGAAGGAAAGGTGGGATGCTGCACAGTTAAAAATTAAGGTGGCGATGGTTTATTCAATTTGCATCTCTCCCTTCCCCCCCAATGCAAAACGTCAATATAGTACAATTTAAAATCAAATCAAAACATATTTAAAACCATTGAAAAGCATTTTTAAAAAAAGAACACCTAAAAATATTGAAAAGCAATCACATGCCCTCACAGTTAATATTTTCATGGCTGCCATCACCAGTATCTCTCAGCCATCAAATACCATCAACATGGTGTGAACTGAGAGGTTGCCTCTCCTCTAGACCCCAAGGTCATCGTTACCAGAGACCCTCCTCCAAGTAAGTCCCTCTGCCACTAGAAATGTGGCAGCTGGTGATGGATAAAAGGGCTTTTCCAGTAGTTGGCCCACAGGTGGGGAGTACCCTCTCCAGGAGAGACAGCTGGTTACCCACTAGTACAGTTGAATCCAGAGACCTCTGTCGCCGATATGTATTCTTCTTTAGCAGAGTGTTTTTTAAAAAATACAATACCGGTATATAAAAAAATCTGGAGCATTCCATAGATAAGAATTTTATTCTTATCTCTGCAAATGCTTTCCGGTGCTTTGCGTGGATGGTGAAACTGGCATGCCCTGGTGTTTACAGATAACTATCAGATTCCGCCTACTTATTTGTTCCAGGGATAGTGGTGGATCCTGCCTCCACCCTGCTGCCGCCGCCGCCAAGTTTTAACATCATGTTAACAGAGCTAGCAAAGCTCCTCTCTGTCTTAACCAGCCTGCTGTCATTTCCCAGCCCCAGGAAAACGCCCCAGGAAATGAGGATCTCCAGCTAAATTTGGCTCTGGAAACTTTGCTGGGAGTAAAGCAAGTGGGAGAGGCAGTTTTTGGGAAGAGGTTGAGGCCAGGGGTGACCAGGTGCCCCACTTTGCAGAGGACAGTCCTCTATTTGAAGCACTGCCGGGTCCAGGTCTAATAAGGGCCATAGCACAGCACTAGAGCATTTTCCCCATATGCAGAAGCTCACAGCTTCAGTCCCCATCATCTGCAGGTAGGGCTGAGAGGGACTCCTGTTCTGAGACCCTGGAGAAACATTACCAGGCAGTGCACACACAATACTAGACTAAATGTACCAGCAGTCTGATTCTGTATAAGGCAAAGACAATGAACCATAAGGAGAAATAATGGACGCGTTGACACTGGATGGCAGCCTGAAGAGGCAAGGAGATCACCTGGTCATAGACTTCCCTGCTATGATGAGATGCATTTATATTTAAACCATGGGAATGATTTCATGGAATCATAGAGCTGTAGAGTTGGAAGGGACCCCAGGGGTCATCTTGTCCAACCCCTGCAATGCAGGAATCTGAACTAAAGCATCCATGGCAGATGGCCATCCAACTTCTCCTTAAAAACCTCCAACGAAGAGTTTACCATCTCCTGAGACAGACCATCCCACTGCCAAACAGCTCTTACCAAGCTCCTTTCTTGTAACTTGAGTCAGTTGATTTGGGTCCTACCCTCCAGATCAGGAGAAAACAAGCTTGCACCATCATCCCTTGAACCAATTGAAGATGACTATCATATCTCCTTCCAGTCTCTTCTTTTGCAGGCAAAACACACCCAACTGATCCATTTGTGTCATCTGTTTCCCTGCTGCCACACACACGACTGGCCAAAAGGAAAGGGGGGAAGTAATTCATTCACCTTAGCCCCTTGCCAGTTTTTTTCTCTCTGAGACACCTTCCCTTTTCCATCCTCCACTTAAACAGGCCCAAAGGTGAAGCACTGAAAGGATAGTGCGAAGATGCAGTACCACCTATTCAGCAGCAGCTGCTGTAAGGAGACACATAGCCATGCGAGCCTAACCATTTCTCACTCTGCCTAATGAAAGAGCCGGCCCTTCAGCTCTGCCTAGGATGGGCTGGAGAACATGCAGCCCTCCAAATGTTGTTGGGTTCCAATTCCCATCCACCCAAACAAGCATAGTCAATGGTCAGAGATGGTGGGAATTGCAGCAACATCTGGAGGGTGTGGCATCCCTGCTCTACAACGACATTAGAGTTGTTGGGATAGTTGAGATTGTGTTGAACTCTCCAGATTTACCACTGCAGTATAATTGGCCCATTTTTTTGTGTTGCTGGTACAGCCAATGGATCAGAGCTGGCATTTGGTGGCTGAAATTAATCCGTTATGTGGCTGGAGTTTTTGTTTCAGCCCATTTTTTTAAAAGCCTGTGTTTAAGGTAATAAATACATTCCGTTCCAGCTGCTGCCTGGGAAGGCTTGGAAATGCAAAGAGAGCGACTCTCCAACCTTCATAACTATTCTATTTTTGAAAAAAAGAAAAGAAAAGAAAATCACCAATGATGCCGTGGAGTGACAGGAGAGGGGTGGGAGTCGTCATCAAGCTGTCAATCAATTTTTAATTGAGTCTGATCTCAGTCACATACAGACAGCAGCATAAATTGGATTCTAAGGGTGAATTCGCATTGGCATTTCACTTCTCGGAGATGCTGTTGGATGGGTCCCTCCTGTTACAGAGTTTGCAGTAGTTTAAACTACTGTTGGGAAAATCAAGCCATAGTTTACTGCTGTCTCCCCTGGGATACTTGAAAGAGGCAGTACGGACAGTTCTGGACTTCAGATTAACTCCTTGTAACCTCTTGGGAAGAAATAATTGGGTAGAGTGCTCTTTTCAAAGACCGGCATCCTCCATACACCTTCACTCTCAATGTAAGGGAATATGAGATAGCTACGACTTTTTCTTCACAGCACAGAAACAGAGCAAAGGGGAAGAGCGCTAGTTTAATCATGCGGCAACAGCAAGGTGAACTCTCTAGCAGTGGAGTGCTTTCACAGGGAGTGGGGGGGAAATTATTGTTGCCTGAAACACCCCAAACCAGTGATTCCCCAGCTGTGAACACTAATGTCCCGAGAAAGGTGCTGCAGTGTGCCTTGAGACATAATGCACGGTGATGATTTCCAGGGAAGTTGAACTCTTGCTCACCATTTTGTGGCATTTTGGTTGGTCATAATAAACTTTATAAAGGTACCGTTTTGGAAGTTTTCTTATGGCCGCCTTTCCTTGTTTAGCCTAATTTTTAATGCACCAGTTGTATAGGCTGGCTTATTTGCTAAAGCTTCCCGTTGTTCATTTTAGCTTTCTGTAACTTTTGTAGTCGAAGGGACCCAGGTGGCGCTGTGGGTTAAACCACAGAATCTAGAGCTTGCTGATCAGAAGGTCGGCGGTTCGAATCCCTGCGACGGGGTGAGCTCCCGTTGTTTGGTCCCAGCTCCTGCCCACCTAGCAGTTCCAAAGCACATCAAAGTGCAAGTAGATAAATAGGGACCGCTCCGGCGGGAAGGTAAACGGCGTTTCTGTGTGCTGCTCTGGTTCGCCAGGAGCAGCTTTGTCATGCTGGCCACATGACCCGGAAGCTGTCTGCGGACAAACGCCGGCTCCCTCGGCCTATAGAGCGAGATGAGCGCTGCAACCCCAGAGTCGGACACGACTGGACCTGATGGTCAGGGGGCCCTTTACCTTTACCTTTTAACGTTTGTAGTCACTCAAGAAATGAAAAGCAAAATGTGCAAGCTACTTTTGTTGTGGTTGCAGGCAAGAGGTGCATTCTGTCCAGAGGCCCATTAGCACAAAGATGCACCATCCACTGCCTATCGAATGCATACCCATAAAACTATTTGCGCATGCCATCTATGCCATGCCTCGTGCCCGTTTTCATTCCAGCCAGTTTATATAATTGAACCTTTTGCCCTGCTACTAAATCAAGGTCACCCAGAGAGCAATCTTACTTTATGCCTCTTCCTTTGTCAGGAGGTCCTTGCGAAACAGCAGTGCAGTCGCAGTTAAGCAAGTTTACGAGTTCCCTTACAAGCCGTCTTGCAAGCGCCTGGCTGCATTATTGCACCCAAGCCTATCGTTAACTACTTCTTATTATTGGAGGTGGGTGTGCCTGTCCTGATGGATCAAGGTGTTTTGCTGCTGGTGGTGTTTAAATTTTTTGCACAATATAACATTTATATTATTGGTATTATTGGTATCTGAAGAAGTGTGCATGCACACGAAAGCTCATACCAATGGCAAACTTAGTTGGTCTCTAAGGTGCTACTGGAAGGAATTTTTTTAATTTGTTTCGACTACGTCAGACCAACACGGCTACCTACCTGTAACTACCGGTATTATTTATTCTGTTCATTATACTAGTCTTTTTAATGAAGAGCGGGTTAGAAGTTGTCTGGAGTCAATGAATAAATCCCTTGATAGCTTAGTTAGCACAGGGGATAAGGCTGTGTCCCAATATTCAAGCCCTCCCATGTGTGCCTGTTTTTTTGAAATGTCCATATGACATTGTCTTTATTCAAGCAGTAGCACACATCCCCCCCCTTTAATTTGCATTTTTCTCATGCATGGATAATGCAGCAAATGGGTTAGGAGTAAATCTGATGTAAAACCGCAAGTTACCCAGCTGTGGACATTGTGACGGTGGGTTTATTTGCTCGTTTACATGCGTGGTGATCTGTGGCTGGTTATCGCTGCATCGATCACCACAACCCCTACTTCCATTGGCAAGGTGCTCCTTGGTGAGCTTTGGCAGGGTTCAGCAAGACAAACATTTTTTTAAAAAAAATAGCCTACTATTTTGTGTAAGTCTCATATATCAAAAAAGTTTTCTTTCAAAAAAAAACTGGCTGCACACAATACTACAACGGATCTCAGGTTTTCAGAATGCAGGTAGAATGGGCTACAGGCAGGGCCAGGCACCACACAGACATCTATTTCATTTTTTTTATACCACCGGGTTTTTTTGCAAGTCTGATATATCAGAAAGCTTGTATCTCAATAAGTAAGAAAAAAATTCTTTTGGGAGGGGTGTGTTATCCTGAACTTTATTTAGAATTTTCTTTATTTAGATATCATGCCACTGGTTCACTTCAAGGTTTAACTTATCAAGTCTGCTGTAGTAATTTGGCATTTACAGATATGTTATTTCCGAAGAAGTGTGCAACAAAGATACATGGTTCGCTCATGTGTATTGCTTTCTATATGATCTTTGGAATCTGTCTGTATTATTAGTTTTGTGTGTGTGTGTGTGTGCGCACACACACACACATTTTTTTAATTGGCTGCACACACAGGTAAACAAATGTCTGTGTGCATGCCCACAATGTCAACATTCAGATTGGAACCTCCTTGGAGCAGGGAACTCCGTTTTTCCCCCCTGCTTAATGTAATCTATGTATTGGGTGGTGTGGTGTATAAACAAATAACCAGCTGATACATGCCTGCAATAAAATAAACATTTATCCCATAACCTGTGCTTCATTTATCATGTAGCCTCATGGGTGAGTGTGGGCATCCATCTGATAGGAGCTCGGAATTCGCCAGTTTATTTGAAATTCCCCACTTTTGCTTTCTCCTCCATAGTAGCTCCACTTCAAAGGGGGTGGGGGGTTAGATGTTCCCCTCTTATCACAGACATGTCAGTGTAAACAGTGTAAAATTATATTTCCATTAGTTAAAGGCAGCCAGGGGTGAGAGGAGAGAGTGAGAGGATTGCCTCCTTACCCTAGAACATATAAACTCTCATAATTAAACTTTTCACCTTTCCAAGTAGCTATCTGTGTATTCCTACACAGTGGGTGGCTTGCTCTGCAGACATATTGACTTGGAACAATATACAAAGCAGAAATAACTGAATGGAATTCATCTCTCAATGGCTTCTTTTTAAAAAAATAAAAAAGGTATGTATATTTGCCTGTACACCTTTCCAGCATTCTCCAAACCATCCGTCTGCCAAAGTAGCAGTTAGGTTGCAATTAAATGGAATTAAACACTCCATTGTTTCTGAGAAGATGAAAATGCTGCACATTTCAGTAATTCACCACTTCAACTCTTAAGAATTCCTGCCATTGGGCAGGAACAACTACGGTAACATTATGGCCGAGCCAGGGGCAGGGGGGAAACTTCTAATTTTAGGAAGTGTAACAAGCTTCCCAGTTACTGTAGAAGCTTTCCTGTAGTCCAGGGGTGGCCAACTTCCAAGAGAGCTATCTACTCACAGAGTTAAAAACTGGCAGTGATCTACCCCCTTTTGGGGGGTTCAGGTCAAAGTTGATTAGCTTTTTTCAGGAAGGAGGAAAGCCCATTTGGGGGGGGGTACAGGTTGAAATTGTTGAACTTTTTTTAGGGAGGGGAAAGCCACGTTTTTTAGGGGTCCAGGGCAAAAATGTTGAGCTTTTTGGGGTGGAGCCAAACTTGTTGAGCTTCTTGGGGAGCCCCAGTGACCTACCATAGATGTCCAGTGATCTACCGATAGATCACGATCTACCTGTTGGACGTGCCTGCTGTAGTTAAATGTAAAAGATGGCGGCCTTAAGAGCCCCCTCCAAAGTCTAGGATGCCTTTCCTATTGATTGAAATGTAGATTTTTATGAAATTATTAAACATCTACACAATGACACACTCTGCTGGTTTAGGGAGAAAAGGCACAGAAAAAATGTTGCCATGTGCCTCAGCAACAGAACACATTTAAGGTGTAATCCTAACCACACATACTTGGAAACCAGGCCCATTGAAACCAATAGGACTTCCTTCTCAGTAGGGTCAAGGTGCATAGGTTAGTTCAAACAACCAAATTAGTACGAGTATGTGTCTTTAGTAGCTATCGTCATGGGATTGTTTCACTCTTTTTAAATGTATTTAACCATTTTTAAATATCCTAAATATGTTCTATATTAGTTACGTGGTTGTTGTTTTTTTAAAAAAAGCATTTGGCCCTTTGGAAGGAAGGGCAGAATATAAATTAAACAAGGCATCCCCAAACTTCGGCCCTCCAGATGTTTTGGACTACAATTCCCATCTTCCCCAACCACTGGTCCTGTTAGCTAGGGATCATGGGAGTTGTAGGCCAAAACATCTGGAGGGGATGCCTGAATTAAACAAATAAATAGCCTGCCTCATAGGGTTGTTACGAGGATAAAATGGAGGGGGGAAATGGGAGAATCATGTACACCATCTTAAACTCCTTAGAGGAGAGGTAGGATATAAATGTAATGATAAATAAAATATTCCTATCAAAACCGCCGTACTCATGAATTCTTCCTCTTTTACCCTGCATACACAACTGGGGTCAGGTTCTGTCTTGGATCTCCTTAACAGACCCATTGCACCTGCTGCCCTTCTTTTCTTTTAATTTTTGCAGGAGCATATAATTGCGCAATGCTTTCTCGTTCCTCTGCAGTAGATTCCTTGCCAGGACTGCATTCCTCGGCTTCAGGCTGGTTTATGTATGGCTAGCCATACTTGATGACTGCAGCATCAGATTATGTGTTCCATATGCAAATGGACTGTTAAGACACAACACCCACCTCCCCTGAAACACAAGGGAATCAAGCAAACATTTTAAATGACAGAGTATGTATGTGTGAGCCGGCTATTAGGCTGCAATTTAATTGAGTGGTATCATTAGGTGGTGGGTGGGATGAGATAGATGGATAGATACAAACCATATGCACTATACATTTAGAGCAGTTTCATACTGCTTTAAATAGTCATGGCTTTCCCCCCCCCCAAAGAACCCTGGGAAATGTAGTTTGTTAAGGCTGTTGAGCGTTATTAGGAGACTCCTGTTCCTTTCACAGAGCTCCTTGGGAAGAAGGATTGACTGTTGAAGCAATCTGAGAATTGTAGCTCTGTGTGGAGGATAGCGGTCTCCTAACAACTCTCAGCCCCCCTAACAACCTACAGTTCCCATGATTCTTGGGGGGAAGCCACGGCTGTTTAAAGTGGAGTGACACAGCTTTAAATCCCTGCTTGACAGGGGGTTGGACTGGATGGCCCTTGTGGTCTCTTCCAACTCTATGATTCTATGATTTTAAATGTATAGTGCAGATGGGGTCATGGCCTATATCCACCCCACCAGTGATGCAACTCAATTAAATTGTGGCCTAGTAGCTCCTTGCCATAGTTGCCCTTGTAAGGACTCAGCAGAGAGGATGGGGACAAAGCTAGAATTAGTTGGCTCTGTGTATTATTGGCTCTGGCTGCACCTACTGTTTGGACTCCCTGCTTTCCACCCCACCAGTACCCCATGGGCACCACCAGGACTAGCAGTAGTTCCTGAGCACCCTTTGAAGGAATCCCCACCTGCAGCATAATGCAGTAGTCTAGCCTGAATGCCAGCCAAACAAGATTTTAGCCACATTTGAATGAGACTTACAGTACTTGGTTAGCCATTGAAAATAGAACAGGTTTCTTGAAGAGGTAGGGTTTCCCCGATAAATGCAGATTAAATTATTTTTGGGGGTGGCAATGTTAGAACGTCTTGCTTGAATATTAACAAATACCAAAGGAGTAGCAACAACACTGCTGGCACTTAACTCTCCTTTTCCATCTTGCAACGTAAATTATCAGTTAAAACCCACAATTTACTCTTTACAGTTAACCAGTTATCATAACTGGCAAACCATGAAACAAAGAACTTGATTTGTTAAACCTTGGCTCGTTTCCCAAGCTCTATCTTTTATTTTTTAAAAAAAAAAAAAAAAAAACCTCCGAAATGTGAATATTTCATAGGCAGCAACATTTCTCACATCTAATACCTAAGAAAATTGTGTAAAAGTGTAGTACTTAACTCTGACTCTTCTTAATAGGACACTTCCTCTACTTAAATGCTTGTTAGCAGGCTAACTTTTCATTTGCAAAGAATCAGCTGCTATTTGCGGAAGCTACCCATCTGCTTTTGTTCCTAAGGCTGAAAGTGTATTAGACTTTCCACATCCACCCCACCCCCTTCTCCTTAAAAAGTTTGGATCCCACTGCTGATAGCTCCAGGGAGCAATTACTGGGCAGAGTTGGCCTACTCTTCATCTCATGTCTTATCATTTAACACCACTGGACAGAGCAAACATACTTGGCAATGAGATTTTTACCAGTAAGCTGTGTGGACATTATCACTTATTAGATACTACTATGCAAGCAAGGGAGAAGATAGCAGAAGAGCCCTTTTAAACAAGACACACCTAACTCACAATCAGGCACCATTGGTGGTACGGTAGCTGCATTAATTTCCACCTTTGCAGCACTATTCTTTAAGACGTAATCAAGATGTAATTCCTTTGTGTGCTTTATAGATTGCACTTATATCAGCTGACTTCAGTCTCCATTCCCCATCTGTAAAAAGGGTCAATGGTGACCTAGCATGAGGATTTCTTACTCTTGAGGATTTCTTACATTCAAGCAGTACATAACTTTATGAAATAAACAAAACAATTTATTTTTACTGACTTGGAATAATCAGTCTGATTAGCTAGTTGACGATTCCATGGATAGAACTCAAAGGGCCTTCCTTGGCTGTATTATCTTTCATAAAAGTTATTCCCTGGCCACCCTGGATGCAACACAAACTGCCCCTTGAGAAATATTTTTGCTGTAGTCTAGGCACACCTGGGAGACATGAAGCTCACTGGGTGACCTTGGGCCAGTCACAGCCTCTTAACCTACCCCGCAGGGTCATTGTAGGGATTAATTGAGGAGTGAGTAAAGCAGTGTTTCCCAACCTTGTGCCTCCAGATGTTTTGGGACTACAACTCCCATCATTCCTGACCACTGGTCTTGCTAGCTAGGGATGATGGGAGTTGTAGTCCCAAAACATCTGGAGGCGCAAGGTTGGGAAACACTGGAGTAAAGCATATACTCCTTGGAGGAAAAGGTGGGATATAAATGCAATGAATAAGCTCTTCTGCTTACCTGCTTAAGAAAGCTGGAGAAACCAACCAGATGTCCGTCACCAGCCCTGCATCAAATGAGCTCCTCATAGCTGCAACTGGATCTGTACCAGTCATGAAACATGCATGGTGCGTGGCTAATTTTGAAGAGTGATCATCTCCAATCTTTGGCCATGCTGACTGGGACTGACTGGAGTTGAAGTCCAGCCATATCTGGAGGGCACCATGTTGATTTGCTTACCCAAGGTGGTAAGAGGGCAGCCCCATGAGGGGTGCAAAGTTGGGTTCTATCTCTAGATGATGCTACCGGAGAACAGGTTGTCTTCTTCTTCTGCCTTTGGGCTCATGTGTGCTTGTTCTGGCTGGGCAATCTGCTCTCAAATACCTATTCCTGAATCTGGGGCCCATCAGATAGATACCACTTAGCCGAGGCTGGAGAACAAAACTGCAAGATGACCTGCTGAGCGAGCTGGAAGTACAAAGGGCAGCGCCCCTTCAACCGTGATTGCCAAGAACACCAGGGCAGGTTACTCACCATCCCATTCCTGAAAGACAAACACACTTTCAAGATAGGTGGGTCTTTTGGGCCCAAGTACAAAGTCAACTCATCCTCAGCAGCCATGACCATTCATTCATTCATTTGCTTAGAATATTTATAAATCACTCATCAATTTAAAAAGATAGATAGATAAAAATTTATATCCCACTTTTCCTCCAAGGAACTCAAGGTTGTATACACGCATATCCCCTATTGCAGGTAAAGAAAATGCGTTAACTCCATTAGTGTAGCTAGCATGCAATAGCATCCAGCTTAAGAAGTCTGGCTGAATAAAACAGAAGTCTGAAGGCAGTACCTAAAAGAACAAATTGTTTGTCCCATCCTGATTTCCCAGTGTATTCCAGAGCGTGAGTTCCGTTTCCACTTACGAGAACTCTGATACGAGGCTAGTGGCTGCTCAGTCGCTGTGACAACGCAAGGCCTCTCAAGGGCACAGTGAAGACATCAAACTGGGGGCCCAAAGCTCAGAACAGGATGGAGAAAAACTCCTGGGACTATAAAGATACAGAAACAATGCAGAAGTCACCATCCCTGCCCCTATGTTTTACAGTTCAAAACTGGTTCGGAATACATCTACAGCAAAAAGCATTACCAGGGATTTTTAAAAGTATATTAATATTATTAGGTATTTTTATCCCACTCTTCAGATGAGAAAGGCCCCAGAGGAAACTTGAAAATAACAGTGAGAATACAGCCCCTGTTCTCAGTCTCACAATCTATGATGAACAGCACAAAAGGAAAAGGGACTGGGAGGGAGGAGGAAAAAGGCAAGATGCTAATTCTTAGATACAAAGAATTTGTACTGAGCAGCAGGAGTTGGGGCAAGGATTGCTAAAGGCTGCTTGTGTTTCATCAGAGCTAATGGAGGGGCCCCACAGCCCTCTTTCTCTCAATCTCCTGTATCCTGATGGAATGGATATGATAGATCAGGGCTGTCCAACTTCCAAGACTGCAATTGACCTGTTGGACAGCCCAGCACTAGATGATAGTCAAAGGAAGCACTAGATGATAGTCAAAGGAGGAGCCTGACGGAGCTGGTCTCTCAACAGAGGAAATTGACTCAACAGAGCAGGCTGATTAGTGGTGTGTTTCAGTATGACATTATGAACATCTGGTTCCCATTCATAAAATACATTTACAGGGCTTCTGGTCTGACACCTCCAGGGCACCAAGATTATTTGGGGATGATCTATCTATGTGTATGAGAGTTACATTTCATGCAATTTGGTTACATTATATAGCTAGCAGGATATGTGTATATAATCATATCTGAAGTGTACTACATAGGAAGTTTTAGAAGTTACTATTCGGGTGTGAGAGATAATGTGTGAGGTTTTGTTTGTTTTTAAAAATGCATTGCAGCAGGGGGAGAAAGGTGACAAAATATTGCCCACAATAAACTCCAGGCACAGTGCAGCCAAACCTAAGCCATTTAGGCTGCAATCCTGTACTTACTTACCTGGGAGCAAGCCCCACTGAACTTAAAAGAGGGCTTGCTTCTGCTTAGCAGCCTATCTAAGTCGCAAAGCATTTCAAATCGAGCCATTCTTGAACAGCTCAGCGCTGAGCACCCTTACTTGGAAGCAAGTTTAATTAAACTCAAAGGGGCTTCTGTGCTTAGGGCAACTTGGCTCTTTAGAAGTAATATGATTGTTCAAGATGCACTAAGGCTAAAGACGAACACAAGTGAACCCTCGGCCTCTGATGAAATCTTTGCAAATTCTGGCAGTTTTGCATGATAGGGTTTTTGTTTTGTTTTTTACATTGATCATTAACGCTTAATAAACGGTCTTCTCTGTGTGCTGGCGAGGGGGTGGCCGTTTCATGCCGCCAGATCGTGGGCAAGTTGTGCTTTACACCACGGTAAGTAACTACCCAGTCGTGGGCATGGGGAGACCCACAGGGACTAGCTCCTGTCCCCCAGCATAAGCGTGCAAAGGAATTGCGAGTCCAACCGGACTGAAGGAGGACTGGAAACCGAGTGGTTCATTGCACCCTTAATGTTCGAGGTTTCCCAGAATCGGAGCTAGGATTTAACAGCGGATCTTGCTCCCAGAAAATGTGCCTAGCCCAGCGAAGGGACGCGCCCCTTCCATACACGCACAGCCCCAAAGGTGCGTCCTCGATGGGGCGTCGGGCTACTTTGCTCCACGTGGTTTCCTCCGTGCAAGGCGAAAGGCGATCTGCAGCGGCTGGAAAGTTTCTCCCTCTCTCCTCTTCTTCCAGCCTTTCCACTTTTCCTTTCCGACGAAACAACTCCGCCCCCGCCCCCCAAGAAAAGGCGGCGGCGGCTGGCGTCCCTCCTTCGCAACCCTCTTGGGCTCAGCGGAGCGCTCGTTCCCGAGACGGCAGCAATTACGGCCCCAGCGTGAGCTCCACACCAGCGCTAAATGAAACAGCAGATCAATTAAAAAATAAACACTCCGTCGGAAAAGGAAAGACAACCCCCTGGGACGGCCGAACAGGCGCAAATGAACCTGCCAGGCAGCCTGCCTGAGCGCCGCTCGCCGCCCCCACTTCCCGGTCTCTTTCTCCGCCTCCGCCGCCTCCTCTTTCCCCGGCCTCCTCCTCGGTTAAGGTGGCTGGCGAGGATGGAGAGGAGAGAGGCTCGTGGCTGCAACAGGTGGGGGTGCAGCGCGGGGTCTCCCAACAAGCTCACCATTCGCTCCCTTTTGGGACAGCAGCAAAGCAGGGGCACCAGGCCCCACCCCCAGTGAGGATTTTCTTTTAAAGAATTTGACATTTCCAAAAAAACTAAAAATAAAAAGCATAAAACGTGGCATTTCTGGGGGGTGGGGCGGAATCCGAACTCTGCGCTCTATCTGCTTTTCTCTGCTATAACTCCGTTGGTAAAGACTCTTAATCTCAAAGTCGTGGATGTGACCCCCACGTTGAGCAAAAGAGTACTGCATTGCAAGGAGTTGGACTAGATGTCCCTTGTGGTCCCTTCCAAACTTTGCAATCCTATGATTCTATGATACTTGTTGTTGTTGTTGTTTAGTCGTTTAGTCGTGTCCGACTCTTCGTGACCCCATGGACCAGAACACGCCAGGCACTCCTGTCTTCCACTGCCTCCCGCAGTTTGGTCAGACTCATGTTCGTAGCTTCGAGAACACTGTCCAACTATCTCATCCTCTGTCGTCCCCTTCTCCTTTTTTTTAAATTTATTTTTTATTGAAGAATTTTTTTATATATTGAAGAAAACAACAAATAATCAACAAATCGAACATTCACATCATCGTACACAAAGAAAAATAAAAAAGATAAGCAAAAAGAAAGGAATATATACAAAACCCAATTCATAACGACTTCTAACTTAATTTCCCTTAGGGACTTCCCCCTGTCCCCTATTTAGCGGTTCATTGCCTATCTTTTACATGTAGATTCTATTCATATTTTATATCTATAGTTGCTATTTCTCAATTTTCATTAAACTATCCTTAAATTTCAACCTGCAACATACATAATTGCTTATATTTCTCTTCATAATTCAATTTTACAATATTTTTTATAATATATTCTAAATTTGCTCCATTCCTCTTTTATCTTCTCTTCTCCCTGATCGCGCAATCTTCCGGTCAGGTCAGCGAGTTCCATATAGTCCAACATTTTCATTTGCCACTCCTCTAATGTCGGTATCTTCAGTGTCTTCCAATATTTTGCTAATAATATTCTGGCTGCCGTTGTGGCATATAAAAACAGATTGGTATCCTTAGTCGGTAATTCTTTTCCCACCATGCCCTGTCGTCCCCTTCTCCTAGTGCCCTCAATCTTTCCCAACATCAGGGTCTTTTCCAGGGAGTCTTCTCTTCTCATGAGGTGGCCAAAGTATTGGAGCCTCGGCTTCACGATCTGTCCTTCCAGGGAGCACTCAGGGCTGATTTCCTTAAAAATGGATAGGTTTTATCCATGGGACTCTCAAGAGTCTCCTCCAGCACCATAATTCAAAAGCATCAATTCTTCTTTATGGTCCAGCTCTCACTTCCATACATCACTACTGGGAAAACCATAGCTTTAACTATACGGACCTTTGTCGGCAAGGTGATGTCTCTGCTTTTTAAGATGCTGTCTAGGTTTGTCATTGCTTTTCTCCCAAGAAGCAGGCGTCTTTTAATTCCGTGACTGCTGTCACCATCTGCAGTGATCATGGAACCCAAGAAAGTAAAATCTCTCACTGCCTCCATTTCTATCATTCTTCTATGATACTTATATCCCCACCTAAACCAGGAGGCGTCCTACTACTAACCCAGATGGAAATAATGTGGGGAAATCAGCTCCTGTTATATTCTGCAATAAATCTGTGTTTTGTTTTAAATTTTTATTACACTTTATATTATTGCTTTTATTTTGAATTGCAAAAGGTTGAGGGCCATATGCTTTTCAGTGCTTCAGGCCTCTAAATGTCTGGATCCAGATCTGCGTGTGAGAGAGAGACATACAGACAGACAGAAAAGCTCTTCTCTTTCAGGACTTTGGAAATGATCCCCAATGGAGCTTAAGACCACCATTTGGGCTTAATGTGGGTTGGGGCTATTTTTAAAATGGGGGTGGTAAGTAACCTGTGGCCTTTTTTGGATATTTCTGAACTGCAGTTCCCATAATCTCTGAGCATTGCACATGCTGGCTAGGGCTGAAAGGTGTTGTAAGCCCACTCCTCTTTTAATGGCTGAGACATTTATTATCTTGGGGTTTCATTATCTAACCTGTTACTCGGCATTTAACCCTTCCATTTGTGATACTTTTCTTCCAATTATTATTTCATTTATTTGCCGGGGAAGTTGGATCGCACCCTTAATCATGTGCTCAACCTGTGTAAAAGTTCTGAAGGCAAATACTTCCTCCACTGACACACAAACTTTCTGTGACTATGCTCCTAGTTATGGATCCCCTCTTAAAACACACACACCCATCCTAAAATTAATCTGAATACCAACCAATAACCCATTAAGTGTGCAAAGCCACATTTTTATCCTTCTTCTAAGTTTGTTCATGCTCTCCGTTGCAATCTGACCATGTGCATCTGTTTGTTCTAGAGAAGGATGTAGCTCTGAGGATAAATATTTGTTCTTTCTCTGACTGTGTTTTCACTGGGTCGCTTCAGATCAGGAGCATCCCTCAGCTCTTCCACACCATGGACCCATGATGTTTTCATATGTAGCACTCATCTGATAAAATGGAGGGGATGTAAAAATTTGATTTCTAGTCCTCATGGTGTATGCAAAATATATTTAGAATACCTGTCTCTGCATTGGGGGTTTATATATCCTCATCCCACAAGCTCCATGGCACCAGAGCAAAGGCTCATCAAGTCAATCATGCTTCTCCCCGGAACCAATGAGAAACCCATAGACACCCACAAGTAGGCCATGACTGCAATAACACTCTCCTGTTCATGGTCCCCAGCAATTGGAGCATTCTCTCTCTGATCCACCAATCATGGCCACCAATCATGTAGCTTTTGGTGGCCATGAATTTGTTTAATTCCCCCTTTAAAGCCATCCAGGCTGGTGGCCACCAGCACAGCTTGCAATTCCCTCCTTTAACTATGGCATAGGACAATGTATTTTCAGTCTCTCAACATTTATCTACATTGGTTGACTCAATGACATAGTAACATGATGGCCCACCCACTTGTTCATGCCATGCCCAATTTTACACACCTCTTTCATGCACCCCTTACTCATCTTTTCTCTAAGCTGCAAAGCCCCAGATGTTTCTCCATCCCTTTGATGATTTCGGTGGCCCTTTCCCAGCTCCATTATATCCTTTTTGAGGTGTGGCAACCAGAACTGCAGTATTCCCAGTGTGGCTGCACTGTAGACGTAGATAAAGGCATTCTGACAATATTGGCATTTGATCTTCTTCACCCCCTTTCTTAATGGTACCTGACGTTGAATTTGCCTAACCCTTGCCAGGTCTGCGGGCTCCCTTCTATTCACACTGAAGGAACCAGCACTTGTGGAAAGTCCAAAGCTCTATGCTGGAGTGTGTTCAATGGTCCAATGTTCCACCTCTCATTTCTTGGATTAAAATAGATCTCAGGGGGCTGGACTAGAAAAAAGCTTTCCCAAGATCCCAGAGAGCTACTGCCAGTCAGAACCAAGGTAGATAAGACTAGTGGTCTGATCTAATCTAAGAGCTGTTTGTTTGTTTGTGTTTTACTTCCAGAGTTGTCAAAGTGTGCAGTGCGACTCCATGTATGATCTGCTGCTGCCAGTGGCCATGGTCAATTCATCCTAAAAGTGTCCTTGTATAGGAGGGCCATAGCTCAGTGATGGGACATCTGCTTTGGACACAGGAGGTCCCAGATTCAGGTCACAGCATCTCCGGGTAGAACTGGGGATGTTCACTAGACTGTACTGAGCTTGATGAACTGTTGGCCTGACTTGGTATAAGGCACCTACCTTCCCAGGCAACTTCCCTCTGTGTTTGAGACTCTGAGCAGAACCATTTTGCAGCAGCTGAAATCAGGAGCTTCATAGTTCCTGGGCTTTTGGTCGCTGCCTGGAGCAAGCAGGCAGGCAGGTCTTGTTAACTCCCTCTTGCTGTTCTTCCTCTGCCCCTATCTGGATGGAGCAAACCCTAAGCTCCCTGGTGAGCGAGACTGAAAGCAGGCAAGAGTATGGAGGTTAGGGGAAGAAAAGGGCAGCACTCCTGCTGAAAGTTATTTTAGCAACCTTTCCCCTCAGTTATTCAGTGCAGCAATGGGAGACACACACATCTCTGTGCGCAATTATCTCTGCTTGCTCATCGGTTAGGCAGATGGGTGGTGGGTCAGCAGGGAAGCAAATGTAGAAAAAGTTTAGAAGTGGGGGGTCCATTTAAACACGCTTGCAAAACATTATCTGTAGTGGAAGATAAGTGTCATCAAAATAGATGGGATTTGTGTCTGCTTAATGGGCTTATCATGGGAGCCCATGAGGTCCCTTGCGCCTACATGATAAGCCCATTAAGCAAAAGTAAATCCCATTTCCAACTTGTTAAGTGCACAATTTGCTTAGTGCACATACTAAACAACACACTCCCTATATTGTTGCTTCCTGGCCTCTGAAGCTATGCCATCAATAATGAAAACACTTAGCAGAGTTAACATCAAAGTCAGGGTCTCTGCCCCAATACGCTTACAATCCAAAATTCAGACCAGGAGAGACAAGAGAGGATGGATGCAAGAAAAGACAGAGTGAGAATTAAGTCACATGCACTTAGGTTTAGCTATCGGGGTGCTGTCAGGGCAGGACTTTGGGGCCAAAGACCAGTCCCCAACTCAGTGGATCAGGCAGGAAAATCCCTAAGCACAGTAGGACTGGTTCGCTTGCCAACTTTTGAAATAAGCAAACTAACACACATTGCCACCCAGAGAAGAGGTGGAAGACCATTAAGTCCAGAGCCCCAACTGTGACAGTGGAAATGGTTCAATTAGGTAAGGAGAGAAGGAAGAGACTTTTTCTTCTTCTTCTTTTTTGCAGAGGCCCAGGGGTAAGGCATCTCAGGCCCAGGGGGTGAATGTGACCCTCCATACCTCTCTGGCCCTCTGGACTCTCCCCGGGCCCCACCCCTTCATTAGCCCTTCACTTTGCACCCTCAGGTGGTTTTGCCTGGGTGGAAAGTGTCCTTTAACTGATGATGCCTCTTGCCTGTCTTGGATGGAGGATACAGAACAACGTGTGTAGAAATTAGTCTCCTGGGCAATGCAGCCTTCAGGGCTGTGTATAGAATCCTAGAATTGTAGAGTTGGAAGGGGCCACAAGGGTCATCTGGCCCAACCCCCTGCAGTGCAGGGATCTTAGTTTTTGCCCAATGTGGGGTTCGAATCCACAACCCTGAGATGAAGAGCCTCATGCTTCTAGAGGCGGGGATGAAGACGATTCCCCACTTCTGGTATGGGGTTGGAGTGGGATAGGCAAGTCCATATTAAATAAATACATAATATAAAAGGTGGGAGGGAGAGAAAGGGCATGAAGGATGAACATTTTCTGAATCTGTCAGGGAAGGCAATGAATAAACTGGTGCCACCTGCTTCCATCCCACGGACCAAAACGTACTGGTGCTTCACATCCCAGTGAAATCTGCATAGCAAAGCCAGCAGCAGTTGCAGCCATTAGCCGCTCCAGCTAAAGAGATGCCATTTGAAGCAGCGCCCCATCCATCCCCGTAATATTCCCAAGGGAGCGCGCCTCGAATGCAGAATTTACACAGAGACACACAGGACACCTGTTTGCAACACTGTTTATTAACTAAAAGGAAACGCTGTTGCATGCGCCCCCGCTGAGTTCAAGTATTTCAAGCCTTGGAAAAAGTGGTGTTTTTTTTTCAGCCCCACTAACATTGTAACACAAAACTTCTGGGGAAGAAATCATTTTTATTATATGTGAATTGAATACTATAGGACTGGGAACGGGTACAGTATTTAGCTTGGGTGTTGTTTGGAGCAGAATCCCCTTTTTATGCAACTTACCTGCCAAAGCGTTAAAGCGGGCCATTTACACTTTTTCTAAAGAAAAAGAAAAAACACCGAGGAACCAACAGCGAGCCCAGGGCCTTAAAGGGCCAGCAGCGGCAGTCGCCTTACCACCCCGGTGCGAAACCCGCTCCACCTTAAGCGAGCCTGCTGGGTCGGGGTCCCCGATCCCCGCCCGGAGCCCTCGTGATAGGTAGCTGGGACGGGCGAGGCGGGGCCTGGCATCCTCCTCTATAAATATCCCTGAGAGCGCGGCCACCGGATTGGCGCTGCTGGAGCTGGAGCGAGCGAGAAGTTGTGCCAAAGGGACTGGCGGGGCTGCTGCCGCCACTGCCGCTCCGCGAGCCTCTCTCTCTTTCTCAGGTGGCAGCGCTTCTTCGGGAGCGAGCGAGCGCTGCAAGTCTCCCGCAGCTGCTCGGGGATCGGGAAGACGACTTGCTGGGCGCAGGGGGACCGGCGATCTTCCGAGAAGCGCGAAGAGAGCGCTGAACGCCGCCGCAGCTTTCGGGGCTCCTCAGCCATCTTGACACGGCACGGCTGGGGGAAAGTTGCGGGAAGCGAGGAGCAGCAACAGCAGCCGCCGAGCCCGTCCTTGCAACAAAGCCGAACAGGGAAGAGATGAACGCGAGACGGCGGGAAGCGGACTGAGCCGAGAGGGGAAGGAGCAAAAGGCGCCCCAAAGCGGCGGGGGATCCCCCGAGCCGCCGCTTCTGCCGGGCCAGAGGGCGCACTTGCTTCGCGGGAAGGAGGCGGCGAGGCGAGCTGGAGCTTGGAGAGGTGGCGCCCGGAGCAGCGGCGGAGGAGATCGTCTTGGCAGCGGCAGCAGGAGGAGGAGGACCGGCGTGGCTGGCTCGTTCGGCGCCCGAGGAGTCTGCCTGGACGCGCTGCCGCCCCCGCCGCCGCCCCCGCCGCCGCTCCGGGCCGAGCATGGAGCGCAGTTACCTGTTGGCCGTGGCTTTCCTCCCGCTCTTGCTGCCGGCTTGGTTGCCGGGGCTGCCGCGCTCTAGCTGCGCCGCCTCGGCCGCTTCTGCCGCTGCGGCTGCAGCAGCCGCCGCAGCCGCGTCGTCGTCGTCGTCCTCGTCCTCTTCGGCGTCTTCTTCTTCCGCGTCGGCGTCGTCTGCCAAGGAGCTGTCTTGCCAGGAGATCACGGTGCCCCTGTGCAAAGGCATCGGCTACAACTACACGTACATGCCCAACCAGTTCAACCACGACACGCAGGACGAGGCGGGGCTGGAGGTGCACCAGTTCTGGCCCCTGGTGGAGATCCAGTGCTCGGCGGACCTGCGCTTCTTCCTGTGCAGCATGTACACGCCCATCTGCTTGGACGACTACAAGAAGCCGCTGCCGCCGTGCCGCAGCGTGTGCGAGCGGGCCAAGGCCGGCTGCGCGCCCCTCATGCGCCAGTACGGCTTCGCGTGGCCCGACCGCATGCGCTGCGACCGTCTGCCTGAACAGGGCAACCAGGACACGCTCTGCATGGACTACAACCGCACCGAGGCCGTCACGGCCGCGCCGCCGCCCCCGCAGCCCAAGCCGCCGCACCGCAAGCCCGCCGGCGGCGGCGCCAGGATCCCCGGCGCGGCTGTCCCTGCGCCGCCGCTGCCGCCGCCCGCCGAGCCGCCCCTGCGCAAGGCCCGGCCTCCGGCGCCGTGCGAGCCGGGCTGCCAGTGCCGCGCGCCCATGGTGTCCGTGTCGAGCGAGCGCCACCCGCTCTACAACCGCGTCAAGACGGGCCAGATCGCCAACTGCGCGCTGCCCTGCCACAACCCGTACTTCAGCCCCGACGAGCGCGCCTTCACCGCTTTCTGGATCGGCCTGTGGTCCATCCTGTGCTTCATCTCCACCTTTGCCACCGTCTCCACGTTCCTCATCGACATGGAGCGCTTCAAGTACCCGGAGCGGCCCATCATCTTCCTGGCCGCCTGCTACCTCTTCGTCTCCTTGGGCTACCTGGTGCGCCTCGTCGCTGGCCACGAGAAAGTGGCTTGCAGCGGCGGCGCAGCGGCGGGTGCAGTACCGGCGGGCGCCGGAGGGGGCGCTGCAGGAGCAGCCGCGGCAGTTGGAGGGCGCGGGGCGGCAGGGGGCGCTGCGGAGCTGCAGCCGGAACTAGCCGTGGCGGAGCACGTGCGCTATGAGAGCACTGGCCCTGCCCTGTGCACAGTGGTCTTCCTGCTGGTGTACTTCTTTGGCATGGCCAGCTCCATCTGGTGGGTCATCCTGTCCCTCACCTGGTTCCTGGCAGCTGGCATGAAGTGGGGCAACGAAGCTATAGCGGGCTATGCACAGTACTTCCACCTGGCCGCCTGGCTGCTGCCCAGCGTCAAGTCCATTGCCGTGCTGGCGCTCAGCTCTGTGGACGGGGACCCTGTGGCGGGCATCTGCTACGTGGGCAACCAGAGCCTGGAGAACTTGCGGGGCTTTGTGCTGGCCCCCTTGCTGATATACCTGGCCATTGGCTCCATGTTCCTGCTTGCGGGCTTTGTCTCGCTCTTCCGCATCCGCAGCGTCATCAAGCAGCAAGGGGGCCCCACCAAGACGCACAAGCTGGAGAAGCTCATGATCCGCCTGGGCCTCTTCACCGTCCTCTACACGGTCCCGGCCGCCAGCGTGGTGGCCTGCCTCTTTTACGAGCAGCACAACCGCCCCCGCTGGGAGGCCACGCACAACTGCCCTTGCCTGCGGGACCAGCAGCCCGATCAGGCGCGCCGGCCAGACTACGCGGTCTTTATGCTCAAGTACTTCATGTGCCTCGTGGTGGGCATCACGTCCGGAGTGTGGGTCTGGTCTGGGAAGACTCTGGAGTCCTGGAAGGCGCTCTGCACCCGTTGCTGCTGGGCCAGCAAGGGGACGGCTGCCGCAGTGGCGGCAGGGAGCATCGGAGTAGTTGGCGGTGGCGGAGGGGGCATGGTGACTGCGGCTGCGGTGGGGGGACTTGGGGGCGGAGCGGGGTCCATGTACAGCGATGTCAGCACCGGCTTAACGTGGAGGTCTGGCACCGCCAGCTCAGTCTCGTATCCAAAGCAGATGCCCTTGTCCCAGGTGTAAAAGACAGAGTTCTTGGGGACAGGTGGGGAGAGGGTGCAGCTGACTATATTCCCTGCCTCCCCTTCATTCCCAAGCTTCCCAGTGGCCTCTCCAGGTGCAGGACAGATACAGCTGCTGGAGGCTGTCAAGTGCCAGGCCAGCTCCTCCTCAGCCCCCTTCCTGCACTCCTTCTCTAGAGTCACACGCTCCATACTTCAAGGCACCAGCCTCCGAAAGCAAAGGACTGTCTTGAGCTGCTCCTTGGACTGGCGGGAGTCCTCTTGGTTGTTGGATGGGGTTACCCCTGCTTTGCTTTTTCTCCTCCTCTCAAACTCAAAAGGTGACATCAAAGCAGCAGGTGTCTATGATAGGACTGCAGGGTTTGGGAAACTTTCTTTTTTAAAAAACAAACAAATGACTTTCTTTTTTTAAAAAAATATCAAATGAACAAACTGGCAGATGCCTTAAACACATTCAAGTTGTGTCTTAATTATACACCCCAAATAAATACGGGTTTCCTATGTTAAAAGATGTATTTATATAATTATTTGGTACCTTGTACAAAATGTGTAAGATATGTATATAACCCAAATGCTTTACAGTCTGTAAATTTTTTTTGTAAAAAGGAAAAAGTTTAGAGGCTTACCACCAACTGCTCCCTCTTAAGAGCAAATATTTGAGTATTCTATTTTGTCAATAAAATAATGATAAATGATCTGATTGGGAGGGGAAACATCCCCCTATCGATGCCCTGATTATTCCTGTGGGTTGTAAGTGTGAAATTTTGCGTATCATCTAAGAGCAGAGTTGACTAGGAAAAAATCATGGGAGGCTTAAGGGTTTGCACCTTCAAGATTTAAATGGCCTTGTTCCTCTAAGTCTGGGTTGGAGAATTAGTGGCAGTCCAGATGTTGCTGCCCAACTGCCATCAGCCCCAGCCAGCCTGGTCAGGGATGATGGGAACTGGAGTCCAGCAACATCTGAAGTGCCACCGATTCCCCATCCTGTGCTTTAGTGTTCCTCTAAGAAAGGTGTGGGGAACCTTTGGTCCTCTAGCTGTTGATGAACTACAACTCACATCAGCTCTGGCAAGCATGCCAATGCCCAGGGTTGATGGGGGATGTAGTTCAGCAACTTCTGGTGAGCCAAAGGCTCCCCACAGCTGTTCGAATACAAGGATAAGGGAGCCTATGGTTTCTCCACATGCTGTTGGACTACATCTCCCATCATTCCTGACCAGTGGCAATGCTGAGTGGGGCTCATGGGAGTTGTAATTCAGCAACCTCTGGAGGGCCCTTGTTCCCTCTCCCTTAAAATTCATTGCCAACTCTGGAGGCTCAAAGGAGCTGAATATGATTTGACAACAGGGAGCTGCCTTGTTAACTCAAAAGCATACAGTACAAGGGTTCCCAATCCACAAGCAGTTTGTTTTCGAATGGTGCCATCTGAAATCTAATGCAGGCTGGAAGGGGCAGCTGAGGCATTTTGCCTCAGAGCTTTGCTTGTTAAACAGCAGGAAATCCTCAGGGTGGATGCAAACTCCATACTCACTATGGTGCTCCTTGAAGAGGGGGGAGAGAGAGAGAAAAGGAACCACTCCAGAGTGGTAATCCAAATTGCTTCCTCCCAGAGATTTTTCAGGACTCCTTTAGAGCAGATGTACTGGAGACTCGCAACCTTCCTTGTGGGCCATCATTTCTCTTGCAGCCGTTTGCTGCCCTGTCACAAGGAATATAAACAAGGGACGGGTATTCCGTCTCTCTTGGCTGCTTTGTTTTGACTTCTGCCCAATGAATGTTGCTTTAGGAATGCGAGAGACATGCATGCTCCATTTTGCCTGTGTTTGTCCATGCTTGTTGGGGTGAGCAGCACCTGCCCCTTCTGCAGGCTGAGGCAGAAATGCTAAAGCTGGTTTAGGGAAGAAAAGTAAGCTGAGAATTGTCAGGAGCATTTTTTATTTTATTTTTTGAAGGGGGGGGGGGAAGCACTTAAGGATAGATCTCTCCCTCATGGGAGATGGAGACTGTCCTTGTCAAGGCTAAAGCTAATTGATTGGGGTAAGAGGCAGTGGAATTAGCAGAATGCCTGGGTGGGGGGAAGCTGAACTTTTTACCTGTCTACACCAGTGGCTCAGAACATCTCCTTTTAAAGAGGAACTAAATGAATAGGGTTAATCCGTCAGGATCTTGGTTCCTTTTGAGATTGGAGAAAAACTTTGATCTTTTCTCTAAATGTACTGCATAGGGGTGTGTGGTGTGGATTTCTTTTATTTATTTTTCCAAAAAAGAAAAAGAAAAATCCACCTCCTGCCCAGATTCTCTTGTTGCAGACCAATTGGCCACCACGGAGTCCCTCAATTAAAAAGAATGTGGGGTTTTACTTTTTCGTTCTTTTTTTTAAAAAAAGGGAGACTTGTAACAGTTTGTGAACACCAGAGGAAAAGGAGAGAACAGGCTTTTAAACAGATTTTCCTAGCATTGTTAGTCAGACTGCAGGCAGTAAGGCCCACGGTTAAGAGTATTATAAAGGTGGGGGGGGGAGGGAGAGTAATCCATGAATACTCTACAGGTGGTCTTCTTACAATTGCTTCAATTTAAAGCATTTCTTTTGGCAGAGAACAAAATTCTTCTCTATAGCCACTAATTGAACCAGAGGAGAACTATTACCAACCAGACACTGTGTGTGTGTGTGTGTGTGTGTGTGTGTGTGTGTGTGTGTGTGTGTGTGTGTGTGTGTTTTAAGGGAAGCCTTCAGTGCTTGAAATTGTAGCACTACAATATTTGTTTTATAACAAACGTTTCAATACACAAAAAGCTATATTCTGCTTCGGATTTGTTTGCCTGTGGCTTCTGTTATAGAATACAGGCTCAATGGATCAGGGGGCATGTCAGCAGTTAAAAAAAACCAAAAAACCAAAATGAAACTGTCCCAGGACTGTTTGGTGCTAGGCAGCCATTTTGCTTAAGGCCAAAACTGCAAACAGAACTGTAAAAAGGGAAGAAATCAAAATCAAATCAAACTTTATTTGCATAGCCGACAGGCCATAGCAAAAAAGGGAAGAAGGTGTGGTGACATATTATGTCCCCTGGCACCACTGAGTGAGAGAGGGTAGTCCTGGTATATTTTTCACATTTGCCTCCATGCTACCGGTATTTAACTCAGTTGTACTTTGAGCAGACCCATTGAAATGAACAAAGATGACTAATTTCAATGGGAATTCTCTGAGTAAAACTTAGTTGAATGCCACCCATTATTATTTATTAAACAGGATTTATATACTACTTGACCATCAAAACCTCTAAGCAGTTTACATAAAATATAGAATATACATTAAATTCACCAATAAGACCATATGTTTAAAAAAGTTAGCCTATTCCCCCCCCCAAAAAAATCAGTTTTAAAATAAGCATTATGAAAGACATGCTTAAATTATGTGTCTGAGTAGGTTTGCTTAAAGAAAAAGGGTTTCTAGTAGGTGCCCCAAAAGGTACAGTAAAGTGAATATCAATGGGCAGGGAGTTCCAAAGCCTAAGTTCTGCCACACTGACAAATCAATTCCTTGCAAGCGCAGAACTCCCATTTTGTGGCACATCATTTCTCTTCTCTTCCTTTAAAATTTCCTCATTTGATTATTGTTCCCTGTATATTTGATTATTGTTCCCTGTATAAGGAAAAACTTAAGATGGGAAATTAACTTATGTGTTTTGTCCTAAGATGATGATTATTATTATTATTATTATTATTATTATTATTATTATTATTATTTGCTCCTATGCGATTTCAGCTGCTGAAGCAGAACCTGCTGAATTAAAATAGCCCGGTGAGCTTTTTTTTTTTCTTAAGTGAGGTGGGGGTTGAGGAGTGAAGCTGTTGCTTTGACTTGGTCCAAGCAGTAAGTAGCTTAGAGTGTGCATTTTCTAGCAACTAAAAGCAAATGGGGAGAGGCTTGTGCTCTTTCCAGCGCAATACAATGACGTACAGCAGGGGTAGCCAATGCTTGGGAGTCCCAACTCCCATCGACCCCAGCTAGTATGAATGATGGTCAAGGCTGATGGGAAGTTGTAGCTTTGTTAACTTTGGCTTAACAGGCTGAAATAAGACATAGTGTATTGTAAAGTCATCATTGGAGTAAGCCCACTGAAATCTATAAACTTGGCTAGCTTAACCCCATTGGCTCCAATGGGTCTCCAATAGTATATGATCAGTGGCTGGATGAATGCAAAAGCTACTGGAGAAACTTTCTGTTACTGTTGTATTGGTTAGTAGGATAGTTCTTTTCCTTATTAGCTGGAATAGTTTTCAGAAATTCCATTTTTGTCTCACCACACGTCAGTCACTTGAAGTCTTAGGAGCCCCAAGGGTAGAATCAGGGAATTGTAGAGTTGGAAGGGACCCTGAGGATCATCTAGTCCAACCCCCCAAAATGCAGAAATATGCAGCTGTCCCATATGGGGATTGAACCTGCAGCCTTGGCATTATCAGCACCATGCTCTAACCAACTGAGCTCTCCAGGCTGAACTATAGTGGGACTGTAGGTTATTTCACATTTCAACAACACGTGTTTCCACATGTGAAGTGCCCTTTGCAGCTTCTTTAAATCCCCGTAATTAGTTGCAGATCTAGGTGGTGGTTGGTTGGTCCTTTAAGAAATACTGCTTTTCCCCAGGAAGCACTGCAGACAGATTGGGCTAAAAATCAATGCAAATACAAGAAGCCTGAAGGAATCTGTAGAAAGCTGTGAAAGTTCATGACTGCATTGGAGAACTCCTCACAGTTAAAACAAATTGGATAAAATTATAAACACCCTACAGAGTGGATGTTTCTCGAGATCAGTCTTCCTAATTAGTCAAGTTGGTTTCTTGTTGAATTCGACTTTGAGGAAACGACGGGTTTGGAAAAGTAAAGGAAAACGTCCTGTGAATAGTTGGGGAGCAGTGCCACTTAGTGGCCAAACAGGAAATTAAACAACCCCAAGTGAAGTGGAGCAGAAAGGTTGCTTGTGAATAACAACTTACTGGTGCTAATTTAAATACCGGTAGTATGTACTCTTGACATAAAAGGGTGAGGGGAATTAGATGCATTTTAACATTTGGTTTCAGAACGGGCAGTCATAATTTGCTGCTGCTGCTGCTGCTGCTTCCCCCCACCTCCCACCCCCACTTCTTTAGATTCGCTTTGCATAAGATACCAGTAAATACAACTCACTTTGATGTAGGAAAATTGTGTCAGTCCACATTATGGCTTCATAATATATACGTGTACATCCTGCGAGTGCCATCCTAGGCAGGTCAACTCAGATATAGGTCTCATTGAGTTTAACGGGGATTATTCCCAGGCAAGTGTATATAGGAGTACATACTTGTCTTATCACCAGTAAGCTAATTCAGGCTTACATGGCTGCTGCATGGATTAGTTAGTGGGTATTTTTTTTATTATGTGTGGTATTACAAATAAATTCTACTCAGAGTAAACCTATTAAAATGAACCTAATTTAGCCATGTTCATCCATCTCTGTGGTGCAGCTCTGAGAAAAAACTTGGTTGAATACTATCTGATATTTTGTATTCATATGTATAGTTTAAATTAGTCCGCATTTAAATTTATTTTTAAAAGAGTCAAGTTGCAAAATGCTGAAGTTGCATTCAAATCAATGGGGTTTGCTTTCAAGTAAAAAAAGCAATAGGACTGAGCTGGACACTTGAGGAGAAAGATACCGGAACAGGCTTCAAATCACACACCAGAGAGTTTCCCTTTAAACATTTCCCTTCCTTTTGCTTACAGTTCTGTAATCACAACTACTAATATTAATTACCATTCTCTTCCTACCTACACACTGACTGCTCTCTTATTTCTTAGTTTCGGGGAACCTGTGGTGCTCTAGAACTCCCATCACCCCTGACTATTGGCCATTGCTGGCTGGGCATGATGGAAACTGAACCCCTGAAAAGCCACAGGTTTCCCTCCCCTGGTGTAAGGAAGAGAGTTAATCAATGAACATCTAGGCCAGTGGTTCCCAACAGGTGGTCCGGGGACCCCCAGGGGTCCGCGAGCTATGCCAGAGGGGTCTGCAAGATGCTATTAGAATAAAAAATATATTAAATATATTTCGTATGATAACAGATTTTTTGTTTTGGCTGCTTCCTGCATGAGCAGAGTCTAGCGCAAAACTAGAATTAGATAGAGGCAGTAGTTCTGCTGTATGCCGTTAGGTGGCGCTTTACAAACACTACTGTTTTGCAAAGAGGCAGCGCGCGCATTCTACTAACGCTCACCTCCCCAAGATGCTTTGCGCGCGTCGGCTTCATTTGTGCGCTACTGCGCAGGTACCCTGTCTTCTCCATTCCCCTCCCTCCTCCCTGGCGCGCGCTGCCTCTTTGCAAATCAGTAGTGTTTGTAAACAAAGCGTTGTTTTTCGCGGAAGCTACAGTTCGCGTAGTTAAAAATGGACCGTTGGTTAAAAAGTGGTTTGTTAAAATGACAAAGGCCTACAGATGAAGAGGAAGAACTGTAAAAAACGTATAAATATAAAATATAAAAAGACTCTTAATTTGGCTCTCACTTTTTAATTTTAGGATTAGGAATTAACGGGGGTCCTTGTCACAATAGCGGCTCGATGAGGGGTCCTCGAGAAAATTTTGTTGGGAACCCCTGATCTAGGCAGAGAATGACATTAGCATTTGACCACAGAACTTACTGTGGATTAAGTAATCTGGATTTTAAAGTTTAACAGTGTGCATGCACAATCCCGTGCACTGTGTCAAAAGAGGCTTGCTCCCTTTTGTGTTTAGAGATGCGGCTGATGTGGATCCAACACTACAATGTTTGTATTAGCAAAATGGCAAAGTTGTATGGCTTTTTAAACTAACCAATGCAGCATATGTCCACTGAGGGTGCTATCAGCTATTGGATCTTTGCAGCTTGCCTTCTTTGTCTCGAGTTGGTACCCTTAACTTTCTCGAAATATAAGAATGTGTGCCCATCATTCCTTCAGTCTCAAACTCCCAAAGAACACTGTTACTGACGAAAGTGCTGAGAGTTCCCTCTTGGAGCATTGGTGGAGACACAGAACTCGCACAGGTTTTCCAGGTAATAAGTCCCCTGACTTCTGGTACCAGAGAAGAACGTGCTCTTTGGGGTGAAGTACTGATTTCTTGGTTCTGTGCAGGTTGTAGTCTGGGAAATAAATCATCTGCCTCTTAAGAATCTAACATTCTGGGCAAGTTGTCCAGGATTGTGTATCAAGAAAATAGCCATGGAGCACATTGCTGCATATGACAATTGTGTTTGTGTATTTCACAGCAAGTATTCAAACTAGGAAGTTGCGAGTGAAGTTTCTTAGCCTTCTATTTACCATGTGTACATTTTTAAATAGGTAGCATAACGAGGAGCTTTCCCTCTGCTCTTCTCACACCAGCACCATCCCAGTTTCCATGATGGTGGGGGCATTCAGTAGGCATATATGACCAGTTTCCCCAGGTGTAACCACTGGCCTGGTTTGCATGTCATGAAAACTGAAACCATGACTTAATGTAAATGTGCATGTTCCTGGAGAGGAGCTCACTTTGCTGCTTCCTGGTCATTTGCAACACAGGCCCAAACCATGGTTTGCATGTCTTTCAAACTCAGTTTGTGGTTTAGCTCTTCTGAATACACAACCACAAGCCATAAAGCAGTTGTGGGGAAACTCTGACCCTCCAGATGTTGCTGAACTACAACTGCTATCACCCCTAATCACAGGCCACACTTCCTAGGGCAGATGGGAGTTCAGCAACATCTAGATGGCCAACTCCTGTTGTAAACCATGAGGCAAACCTCGGTTACAGTACATGGTGAGTACACTCAAGCCAGAGTTTGGACAACAGCCTAAGCCATGTAATGGCCTAGCACAAGACAGTGGCACAGCAGAATGACCAGGGAGGAGCAATCTAGATATAATAGCCACAGACGCTCAAAGTGTCCCTATTTTCCAGGGACCTCCCTGATTTAGAGAAGCCGTTCCAGTTTCTAATTTCATCCCAGAATGTCCCACTTTTCCTTAGGATGTCCCTATTTTCATTGGAGAAATGTTGGAGGGTATGTAGTTATCTGACCTCCAAGCCATCTGAAGGCAATCTTGTATAGGGAACCGTCCGGCGTGGCTGCGGCAACCCAGTAAGATGTGTGATATAAAAATAGTAAAATTATCATTATGGAATGGGGCGCCCCTATTTTCATCAGAGAAGTGCTGGAGGGTATGTAGCCATGTTTGCACTAAGCCATGGTTTGGCTCATGTAAAAAGTGGGTTCACATCAGGCTCAGTGAAGAGAGGAGCTACTTATAGCCAACAGAAGATGGTCAGTTGGCAGAAAAGCCAAGGAGGAAATGGTGCATAATATATCAATGGGAGACCAAAGCAAAGAGTATACCCAGGGAAATGTTAGGACTGGGTGACATGGAATCCTATATAGGACTAGCAAATTCATTCATTGACTTTGCAAATGCAGCAATGTTTCATTTCAGACTCCAAGGGGAAAGTGGGGCTGAAACTTGCTCCACCTACATCATCCAGGGCTGATTTTCTGGTAACTGCAGGAATGGCAGGCATGGGCACGTCGGACAATTGCTTCCTGGTCAGGCCTCTAAAATGAGCCTGTGGGAGAGCAAAGCCTCTTTAACTGGGTCTCTGTCATGGTTCATTGCCCCCACAGACCCCAGGAAGAGCATCTGCAACCCCCTGGAATCTTGCACCACTAATGGAGATTGGAGTGGCATGTGACAATATCTAGCTGCAGGCACGCTTGTTAAGAAATAGTGCCAAATGTAAAGGCTCCAGGCAAACCAATATCCTACCCTATATCTGGCTTCAGAGAAAGTTGCCTATATGGTGTTGCATGAGCAGGAAGTATTCTAATGTTTTCCCTTCCATGGAATAAGAGAACAGAACTTTTCACCATGCCCTCTGCTGGTAAAAAGGATGAAATTCATAAATATCTAGTAAAAGTGTTTCAACTGAAAGGAAATGTATCTTCAGGGCAGTTAGCTATGATAATTAACCAGTTTTTGTTTTGTTTTGAATCTATGTAGGGAACAGCCACAACCACAAATTTATATTTTAGGGATTATTATCCTACTCCAGTGAGAACATTTGGAATAGCAACACATAAATGCAAGATGTGTGAAATATTAGCAATATTGAGTTTTTAAAAATGCTATAATACTAAAATCTCAAGCTCATCCATAACTCGATGAAATGAAAACCCATTCTTGATTTTAGAGGTAATAGCAACTCTCAAAGAGGATTTAAAAATGCATAAACCCACTCACCCAATACACTACAAGGCAAATATCTCACATTGATGTTTTAAAACCATGAATTAATTGTGGTGCATTTCAACCCAATACTAGATTAGCAAAGCGTAAGAGGGTCATAACTCCTACCCATAATCCCTGGTAATCCTCAACCAAAACCCAAGTTCAGTCTTGAAACCTCACTAGTCTGAAAAAAGGCAGTAGCTAAAATGATTAATAAGAGAACAGGAAAGCGAAGGAAAATAAAAGAATATCAAATCGGGCAGAATGAGATTGCCTCCCCATTTCATTCACAGGAAATTCATCCAGATTTTCTAGAAGGGTTTTGATTACTCTCTTCCATTCTTTCACACCCTGGTCTATCAGACTCATCCTAAAACATTGGGCAGCTTGCAATGCTGTAGAATTTATCAAGGCCAACCTTTGTATGCATCCAGTTGTCAATGAAGCAAGAACATGTTCAACAACTTCTACTCTGCTAAAATATCTTCTAGTTCTTAGGGTGAACAACATGGAGGTAAAGGGTTGCATCCAATACTAGCCATACGAAGAGTAGACCCATTGAAATTAAAGATCTCCTGATTTATTTGCAATACCAAGGTTTAAATATTACACTCTTCCAATTCTTCTAGAGAGCAATATGTCAATTACATGATTGTACTAAAGGGGAGGTCTCATTTTAATAGCATAGGCAGGCCTGCAATTGCACTTCTAGCACACTTTGGGGATAAATGGATCAGAAGCAAAACTTTCCAAAATTCTAGCAAGAGAAAAATAAATAGGGCTGAGCTATCAGATTCAGAATAACCCCACTCCACAGCTATATATTTCTGTCAATGTTGGACGTCCTGCAACCAAACCAATTGTCATAATGCAGGTTTGGAAGATATATGTTGCCATTTGGAGCACTGAACCAAATGACCTCTGACCATTAGACATTTTATACCAACCTTAAATTTTGAATTTTTCAGCAGGCATTGCCCCCACACTTTCAAGCATACCTTTCACAAATGCTGAAGATTAGATGCTTACTCTTTCAAATATGAAAGCTGACGTTTGCAGCAATCCGTATTCTGTACTGATCTACTACATTCTCTGCACTTTTACAGAACACACACTTTTCAAGATGAATTCTTCTTTTCTTTTTTTTAAGTACAAAGTGGTATGTCTTCTGACGCCTAAGTGATTCCAGAATGAGTGAAGAAATGTTTTGTTTTATGTTGTGAACTGCCCTGAGATCTGCGGATGAAGGGCAGTGTATAAATTTAATAAATAATTATTATTATTTTAAAAAGAAATCTGAAATTGTGAATGTCGGAATATATAGGAAATGAATGAAACATTTGTCAATGCACATTTTGTACACATATTTTAATGGTTGGTTAATGAGCAATGATGAATGGACATAAACAAACATGGGGCATTTCCTCTCCCCCCCCCCCGGCAACTTTCCTTTTGTCGCTGCTGCCATGTATACACTTCTAAATTGGTCAAAAGCTGAAAATAAAAGGACTGCTACTAAGCATTCAAAACATACTGCTTACAATGACTTCTCTGCAACTAAGCCAAATCTCACACCAAAAGGCATGCAAGTTCCATCAGAGGAATCAAGACATCCTGGGACCCCCACATCCTAAACCCCTCCCTGAAAGTGAATGGGCCCTTTTAAAAACCAGCTTCTTGAACAAGGGTAATCCAAGCTATGCGACTCCATGATCCATGTCTTGGTGTGTGGATTTGCTTACTTATTTATTATTATTATTCTATTTCTGCTGTTCAGAGGAGGAGATGCAAAAGAGAGAGGTAGGCAGAGCAGTAAAGACCACAAACATTATTGTTAAAACCACTTTGGAGTTACGAGAATTCAACAGATATTTCAAATCTGCATTTTAGAGCTTATCTTGTGATCATTAAGTCCAGAAACATGTTGGGTTTTTGTTTTGCTTTTTTGGTAAAACACACACACACACAAGCCAATATTCTCAGAGTACTGAATTTTGCCTCAAAAATGCACATTCATTCATTCTTAACAGGGGCTCTCCCTTTTATGATTACCTCCTCACCTCTGCTTTGGGTCCCCACCAGCACCAGTCCCCCATCCATGCACTGGGAGAAAGATCTGACGATGGGAGCCCCATCAACATGCACAGGTTCCCTGTGTGACTCTGTACCCCAACCGTACAGGCTTCTGAATCGCATGAGGAGCCTGTTTGTGCAGAGCAGGATCCACTCCTCAGGCCCTCTTCCCAATGCAGGTGATGGAGGGGCCACATCCAGCAACCAGAGCCTTGCTGCCCCCCTCATCCAATTCCAAACATGTGGGAAGATTTAGTTATTTCCCCTTTTGCTTTAGATACTCTGTGCTTGCGACCAAAATCTATAAATAAGCACCTCCAGATGTAGCATGCATGCACACTTCATTAGCGAGTCTCCCTAGTAAAAGAAAATAAACCATCTAGCTGCATGCACAGAACGGCAATAATATTCAACCAAGGAGACTATTCCTACACTGTTCTTTAGATTAAAAGCAGTTTTGGGAGTGTTTGGTGGTAGTTCTCCTGCCATTCTATCCTGACATTTTACACCCATTCGGATTTTTTGGATCTGGAGCAGCCAGCACTGCTGCAGACAGATTGGACATCAGAAGCCTTTCTCTCAAGGGAAGAATAATGAACGGAGGGCTTGTGGCTGCTTGCAGGCGAATGGGCTCCATAACGGCACCCGTCCAGGGTTTTAAAAACCAACGCTCCTTTGAGAACGCCTGGCGGCTGCTCGAATCTCAGTTGCTCACACGAGATCTCTGGCTGCTCACTGTCATGGAAAGACACCCCTTTGCCCTCTTGGTGGGCAGTTCCAACACACGATTTGTTACTGCCATTGCTGCTGTTGAGGTTAGGGCCATTTTTTTGCTGAGGATTGAACACAGCTTGAAACGAGCACACTTCCTTCACCTCTCGGCCAAGCAAACAGTTGCCGCAGTTGTCAATGACAGCGATATTGCCTTGGCCCCCCAGCAAATCGTTGCTTAGCTTGTCACCTTGGTGCAGCAGGCCAGGACTGCATCTCTCCCCGGCCGCGAAACCTTCTGACAGCAGCTTCTTCCTCCGATTCCTCACGGCGTTGGTTCGGAAGGCGAAGCCCAGGTCAACAAGGCTGAGGAAGAACGAGACGCTGCTGAGCCCCCAGATGAAAAGCATCATGATGGATTTTTCTGTGGGCCTGGAGATGTAGCAGTCCACGTAACTCGAACAAGGGGATTGGTTGCAGGAGAAACGTCTTGGGACAAAGAATCCAAAGAGGTAGTAGTGGCCCACTCCAAAACTGGCCTCTGTCAATATTCTCAGAAGAAGGTGAACTGCATACGCCCTGGAAAAATCAGGAACAGCCATTTCACTTCCTGCATAGCTGACTCCGCTCCTTTTCCCTTTGGTCGATTTCTTTGCGACTTTTCCGCCCGCCGAAGGTTTGATCTCTTTGTAGCGACGGTAGGCTGCAGAATGTGCCTTCACAACCTGCCTGCACACTTTGTGCAATACGTAGACGCCAAAGATGGCGTAAGGGAGCAAGACGGACACGGTCTGAATGAGCCAGAAGCGAAAGTGGGACACGGGAGCAAAAATGTCGTAACACACATTGGAGCACCCTGGCTGTAAAGTGTTGCAGACAAAGCGTTCCTGCTCATCTTGGTAGAGAGGGTATGCTGCTAAGAATATCACCATAAACCTCAGCAGGATCACAAGAGTTAACCAAATCTTCCCTAGAAAGGAAGAACAAAGGTAGACATGTCATCGCTAAAGGAGTTGTGTCGTATTGTAGAATCCCTGAATATTTTTTACCCTGGTTAGTAACACACACACACACACACACACACACACACACACACACACACACACCAGCACCAATTGGCTCACTCCACCAGCCAACCAGCCAACTTGCAGGCAAGCGGCTAGATTAGGATTGCCCTATTTCAAAAACTGAACACAAAAGTGGTTGAGGTGTTGTTATTTTCAAAATTTAAGTTTTTGAGCTATTTTTAAGGAATTCGTCAAAATCTAGACTTCCGACATGGGTTGCCATACATCCGGATTTCCCCAGAGATTTCTGCCCAGACACGGTTTCCGACTGCCGAATTCCAGCTATGTTTTGGAAATTCCAGCTGTATGGTAACCCTACTCTAGATCAGGCATCCCCAAACTTCGGCCCTCCAGATGTTTTGGACTACAATTCCCATTTCCCCCGACCACTGGTCCTGTTAGCTAGGGATCATGGGAGTTGTAGGCCAAAACATCTGGAGGGCCGAAGTTTGGGGATGCCTGCTCTAGATATTCCATGCTGATCACAACCATTTATCTCTGTTGTCACGTATATGGGAGCCAACAGCTGAGAGGCACCGACTCGAGCCCCACGTTGGGCGAAAGATCCCTGCATTGCAGGAGGTTGGACCCGATTATCCTCACGGACCCTCCCAACTCTATGATAAATTCTATGATGATAAATTCTGTGAAGGCTCTGTTGCTGTTCACATTGGGAACGGAGGGATGTGAAAGGCTTTTCACTTACGTCTCGTACTCGCATGGCAGAAAGTGACTGAGGTGCATAATGTAGAAATCCTTGAGAAATGAACTGAAGATCGGAGATTATCAGCCTTCCTCAACTCAAGCGACTCATGACATTGTCAGACTACAACATGCTCTGTCCTCATTGGCCTGTGTTCCGTCCACCCCACCACCCACTTCAATGTTCTTTTCAGAAGGTTTTTCAATACCTCTGCAAACCTTGGGGTTCCTCTGAGCCTCCTGCAGTTCCTCTGGCACCTCTGGTCATGGATGGGCCACTTTGGCTATCTGGGGTTCAGCACTCAGATAACAGAGCTTGCTATTATTACAGGTGATTTGAGGATTTCTCCTAACACCTGGCAACATTTCTCAGGAGAGGCTTCACAATTTTGAAGCATAGGTGGATGCTGTACCTCAGGTGAACATTTGAGAGCTTTTCCCCCTTCCCTTTTTTTTGAAAGCATAGGAACAGAAGTAGCTGCCTTATGCTGAATGAGAGCATTGGTTAATCTAGCTCAGTACGGTTCACACTGACTGGCAGCAGCTGTCTGGGATGCCTTCTTAGCCCTGAGATGCTGGGGACTGAAGCTGGGGGGCATTCTGCATGTAAAGTAGTATGCCCTACCATTGAACTATGGCCTTTTGCCCAAAGACTTGGAAGTTCTTCACAGACAGAAACCGGAGGGCCATCAAGCCCAACTTTTCATCACAAGAGAGGAGAGATGGAGACAGAGGAAAGGCAAAGTTTTTGGTATGCACTCTTAGTACTGTTCTTGCTTGCTTGTTTGCTACCTTGAGGGTGGAGCCCCATTTGCTGGGAGAGAGGAAAAAAACCAGGGAAAAAAAGATGTATCATAAATACATAATTTTTTTAAAAAAAGAAAAGAATTCGGCTCATAGGTTTGGGAACACAAGGCATCTCAGCTCTAGGAAGAGCCAATTATAGAAAGCATTGAACCCATTAAGAGCTTAGCAATTACCTTCATTAATTTATTCACCCCAAATTGCTGTAGGCAATGTGAGTATTAACACCCACAAAAATCACTCTCACCAAGAGGACTGACAGAATCAAGTTTTTCGATCAGTGCAAAGTTAAAGGGGGGAACCAGATGTACACATACTAGCTATTGGCCTCGAAAATCAAACAGAGGACTCAGTGAGAACTTGGCTCAGCCAATGCCCATTAAGTTACTTCCAGAAGCCTCCTTATTTTCATCTGTGATCTGCACTGTTTAAATTATTGCTTAATAAAAGTGTAACTAGGCTATCATGCAAGGCATAATAAGTTCATGCTCTTGCATCTGAATTTGTCTTCATGTGCTATTTTCCTAAAAAAAAGAGGTGCCGGAACTCCCCATGAACACCTCCCTTGTTCTGCTATAATGGCATTGGTGCCCATCTGAGAGGTGCCAGAACGGAGTTACAGTGAGTTCCGGCTGAAAAAAAAGCCTCGAAACAGCTAATGAGAAAGACCAAAAACGGCCCTAAAATTTAAATAAAGGATAGAAGTCAAACACCAATATCAAGCAGTTTTTTTTCATTTACAACCAAATGTTATTAAAATGCAAATGAGTGAATTATAGAAACAGCCAAAAATACACACACACAAAACAAAAACCAGGACACAAGTTTCCAGGAACCGGGTGCCAACTCTGAACAAAAATTAAGATGTGGTCGTTGTTTTTGTTTTCAATACTCACCAATAATTGTCACATTGTAGCTGACAGCAATGATTAAAAAGCCGACTGAATCCCAACATTCCATGTCTGAACTCAGTTGCAGGGATCCCCCACTTACTGAAGGAATACGAAAAAATTGAGCATTTTCAAAAACCACAGCGATCTAAACAGAGAGGGCAAAAAACATTCGAGAGCCGGCCAGGAACAGGAGTAACAAAATCCTCTGCAGAGAGAAACGAGCCTTCTTTAGGAGACCCAGCTAAATACCACAACTTCACAGTCCTATTGATTGCTCTTACCTCTGCTCCGACAACTGCAAGAAGACAAAAGGCAACAGGAATTATCTCTGCCATTGTCGGCTATTCTTACTCTCCCGGGGCATTCCAGCCTCCTGAAATTGCTGGGATAGTTCGGTGGTGAAAGAGAAATCAAGCAGTGGAAGAAATAATAGAAGCGGCTTTGTTTCTCCCCCCGACAAGTGATAAAAATGGATAACGTGAGGAAAGAGGATACCGAAACATCGTGTTATGTCTGCGAATGGCATTTTCCTCTACAGCAGCGCCATATGAAGCGAGAAATAAAATCCCACTTCCAAAAGCTGGACACACGGTAGCGTCACCAACGGAAATCAGTGGTGTCTCTGCACATTCCTATTTCATCTCTCCTCAGTAAATGAACGGGAAATTTATTCCTGCGGGACAACAAAGCCCTGAACTTGGGGACATGAAACCTGCCCTGCTTCCTCAGCGTTGGGCGGCCTGGTCTTTACAAGCACGAATGCTGAGAAGTGGCGGCGAAAGTGTGTCTGTGTGGAATGCCTTCCACAGAGGTGCTCATAATATACAGTATCCTCCTTCCTTTTTTAAAAAGATAATTTTTATTACATTTCCAAATAAACATCAAACAACAAAACAACAAATAACAACAAACAAACAAACAAAACATTTTTTTTTCGTTTTATCTTCTATTCACCTATTTTAGTTCATTTTGCTCTGCCGAGCTTTGACTTCCCTCCCTCCCATAATTCGGTTTTCTTTTCTGCTCCTATCTCGCATTTTTTTTTAGTCCAACTAATTAAAACCAATTCATAGGAATTTTTTTTCCAGTCCTGCAAGTGTCTTTAAACTTCTATAGTTTTTCTCCATGTAGTCCACAATTTTACTCCATTCCTTTTGGAACCTTGTCTCTCCCTGGTTTCGGATCCCACAGGTCAACTTCGCTAACTCTGCATAGTCAATCATCTTCGTCTGCCACTCAATAGTGAGGTAACTCCTGTATTTTCCATTTTGGGGCTAATAAAGTCCTAGCCGCGGTTGTTGCATACAAAAATACTTTTTGATCTTCTTTTGCAATCTCCTCTCCCATTAGTCCCAATAAAAAAGCCTCAGGTTTTTTGGGAAAGGTATACTTAAAAATCTTTTTCAATTCATTATTGAATTCATTTCCCAAAATCTTTTTACTTTTTCGCATGTCCACCACAGATGATAAAATTCACCATCTTTATCCTTACATTTCCAACATGATTTACTACTCATTCTATACATCTTAGCTAATTTTACTGGTGTTTAATACCATCTATACATAATCTTCATTACATTTTCTTTCAAAGCAGTACATGCAGTAAATTTCAATGTTTGATTCCACAATTTCAACCACGCATCATATTCAATATTGTACCCAAAATCTCTTGCCCGTTTTATCATCACCTCTTTTGTCATTTCTTCCTTCGTGAACCATTCTAACAATAAATTATACATTTTCGATAACAATTTCACTCTGCCTTCCAACAATTTTATTTGAAATTTGGACCTTTTATCTTCAAAACCTATTTTTTAATCATTTAATAAAACATCATTGACAGTATCCTCCTTCCTCACACATTCCGCCCCTCAAAGAAAATTAATGGGAGGTATATAAAATTATACATGGCACGGAGAAAGAATAAAACTTGGTGGGCCAGCCAACTAAAACTGAATTTCGGAAGGTTCAGGTCAGACAAAATGAAATATTTATTCACTCACACTGTGCCTAGTTACAACTACGACTGTGGTGGACACCACATCGGAGGGGGATTTTAGCAGGGGAGTGCTTACATTTATGGATGATAAGGCATGTCAATGCCCACTAGTCATGGTGGGTTATATATTACCTCAAGTATTAGAGGCAGTGTGGGAGACCCCGTGAAACACCAATGGAAGAGAGATATTGCATTCACACCCTGCTTTTCGACTTTCCATAGATAGCTATTGGCAGAGTTGGCCCTACCATTAGGCAAAGTGAGGCAATCACCTCTGGCGGCAGATGGGGGCGACAGAGTCAGCACTCCCCAACTGTTAGCTGAACTGTGTCTCTTCAGAAGTATGCCCTACTGAATTCAATTGAACATACTCCCAGATATGTGGGGCTAGGATTGCAGCCTCCATCATACTTAAAAGAGCAGATCCGGTGGAATGAGTCATTTCAATGGGATCTAGTCAACGTAGGACTAAGTCAGGCACCCCCAAACTGCGGCCCTTCAGATGTTTTGGTCCTACAACTCCCATGATCCCTAGCTAACAGGACCAGTGGTCAGGGGTGATGGGAATTGTAGTCCAAAACATCTGGAGGGTCGAAGTTTGGGGATGCCTGGACTAAGTCTAGATCCAACCTGCCACATACATATTTCAATGGTTTTACATCTGCATTATTTACCATGTTCTAGCTGAGGGAGTTTAATTTTAAGCTATTTTTATTTACATGTTCTCTATTGCTGTATATGTCCGGATCTCTGGTCTGTGACCGTAATAAATCGATTCAGCCTGTCACCTTAATACAAACACACCCAGCTTTGGGATTTGTTTGGGTGAAAGGCAGTTCAGAATTTGGAAGAAAAAAATAATATTACAAAATTGATTAACAAAATCTGTTAGGTGCCGTTCTTAACTCATATTGCACATTGTATTTCCTTATGGCAGGCAAGGAGGCTCTCCAGCCCATAGACGTAATCTGGATAACCATGGCTCTTCCTCCAGTCCCTGGCACTCCCATAGCCCATTTCCTGCAAGCCATACCTCTTTTCCCTCACCTCATCCCCATCCTGTGCCAGGGAGACAGCCATACAGGAAGAAAAGGCCATACAGGAAGTTTTTAAGGCAGTTCACTTTCTATCCTGTCTATCTACCTGCTCACCACATTTCTATGTTGGCCTCGGAGGAAGAGACTTTCCTTCCTTTGTAGTCAGGGCTGAAATCAAGTGAGCTGGCACAGAAGGAATGATCAGTCTTTCCTCCACCATCCCATTCCCTCGCCTGAATGGAATTGCTGGCCTAGGCTTTGAGACTGTAGCACCTCAGTTTAGTTTTATGGCATTTCTCCATGCAGTAACTAGAGGAGGGTGCCCAAGCACATTTCTGCTTTGCAGCATTCACCAAGCGTTTAATTTGGCAATGGGGGGGGTGTCCTGTAGGTGCATTATTAAAGTTGCTTTTAAAATAAAATAAAAGTCACCACTGCAGTTAAAATAAGAATCCTTTACACATTCTTGGGTTTCTCCAGTGACCGTGTTAAAAGACAAAGCTCAAATCTGTTTATTCAGTTACTGAATGAAGATACTGTTTTGTGTGTGCTTCACCCCCTCCAGCCATTTGAGAAAGAGAGATGGTGGCAAGATGGGCCGCTGGATTTTGGCAAGAAAAAGTGATATCCTCAAACAGAGGCTGCGTTTCAACTAAGGGCACGGAGACCAAAGCGACGATAATAAACTGGTGCTATGAAACAGGTTTACTTACCTATAATTTTGCCTGTTCTTTTAGTAGTCACACACAGAGGACTGCGAGTGTGTGGATCACAGCAAATAAACATCCAATGCTTCGAGAGGCATTCTTGTCCCTCCCCTGTTGCAGAAAGTAGCAAACACCTTTCCCCTTAATTCTTTTCTGACGGTCTTAGGAGACTGCATAGAGACCACATTAAGGACACGAAAACACAGAGATAGGGGCCACCTTACTCTTCATGTTGCTTATCCGTCTTCCAGTGGTGCCAAAAGGAAACTTTGGGAATGCAGGATTCAAAACTGTGTTCAAAATCTATCCACTCTTTCAGGTTGATGGAAAGGGGAGCAAAAGGTGAGATAGGCAGGGTTCCCCACCCCCACCCCCAATTTCTAGACCAAGGGTGACAACTCCAATGGAGATGTGGGAAGAGAGGGAAAGGATTCTGTGGTTGCAAGTGCTGGAGAAGGCCTGTTCTCCACAGTAATTTTCACCATTCTGCATCATTTATTCTGGATTTGGTAGTCATGGGCAAGAGCCATGGAGCCTCACAGGGCACAAAAGTCCCCCCCCCTCCAACCACCGGACATTTTATTCAGCCTCCTCTCTTGCTGCTGAGATTTCAGCAGACGTTCCTTCCCTACACCAGGGGCCAGCAAACTTTTAAAGCAGGGGGCCAGTCCACTTTCCCTCAGACCTTGTGGGGGGCCGAACTATATTTTGAGGAAAAAAATGAACAAATTCCTATGCTCCACAAATAATCCAGAGATGCATTTTAAATAAAAGGACACATTCTACTCATGTAAAAACACACAGATTCCCGGACTGCCCGTGGGCCGGATTTAGAAGGCGATTGGGTCAGATCCGGCCCCTGGGCCTTAGTATGCCTACCCATGCCCTATACCTTTGCAAGCATTTTTTCATATCTATAAAATGGAAATACTTGCCCCAATACCACGTGCTAAGCTTCCACCAAGACCAACACCAGCTCCGCCAGGACCACGTGTTAAACAATGGTGCCACTTTGGGGCAGAAGACCAGGGTCCCAATCAGGAGAATGGACAGGGGGCACCAAATGCACCTGAACTTGCTGAACTCATTTTGAAGTAAGCAAGGTAATGCACTTTACTATCTAAAAAGCTCTATCCTCCCAGTAAAACCAGCAAGTGCGGAGTCTACAATTATCTAAATGCTCTGCTGTTTGCCAATGCTTCTTTGCAAAGCAATGTCCTTTTAGATCAGTTCTGTGGTGTGATGCTTAGAATATTGGACTAGGATCTGGGAGACTAGGGTTCAAATCCCCACTCAACCTTAGTTCAGTCAGTGTCCTTCAGTCTAACCTACCTAATTGGATTGACTTGGGGATAAAATAGAGAGAGGAAGAAGTGAGCTTCTAGGAGGAAAGGTGGGGTGTAAACAGAATAATAAACAGATCAAATTTATGAGTGCATAATGGGGTTTGCTTTTTGCTATAGGGGCACAGTTTTGTAATCACGGCAATGAATCAGCTTGAAAACACAGGGTAATATTAACAAGCCATAATTTTTCAGCAGTTTTTAGCAACCTTTGATGAAAGGGAAACAGATCTCCTAGGAACAGTAAACTTTATGGAATCATACAGAGAAGAACCCTAAAAAAATAATGCTCAAAGTACTGCAAAAATGTAAAATTAACAAAAGTAAAAATAAAACCCACATTTAACAGATTTTGTTTCGTTTTTTAATTTTTAGTGCAAGAAACATAACCAAGTTAAATCACAGAATCAGTACTAATTGAAGAATATGGAAAATTCTCCTATACAGAGGTAGAATCCAGTGCACAAGGCTAAAACGATATCCAATATAGTCTAAACAAGACTGAGCCAGGTTTTACGGAATCCACTTGAAATTTTACAATAAATAGACTATACAATCTTTAAAGTTGTTTAATAAATTTCACAAAATTATAGTAGATGCATTGAGAACTTTACATAATGCAAACCTTGCTCTCTTTCTGATCTTCCCTTACACCAGTCTTCCCCAACCTGCTGCCCTCAAGATGTTTTAGATTACAACTCCTGTTGGTCCAAACCAGCTGTAGTCCAATGCATTCGGAGGGACTCGGTTGGGGAAGGCTGTCCTATACCCATTGCAAACTGTGCTTGCTAGAAAGTCAGCCCCAAAATTTTCTGCAGACTGTTGATAAAACAACTCCATGTACAATCACATTTCTATTGGGAGAGGCACCGTAACCCAATTCTAACAGAAGCTGACCTTTTTCCACTCTCGCTCTTCTCTTTTCTTTAAAGAATTTTTAAATTTGAAACATTCTAGTCAAGGAAAAGGGCAAAGGCAAAAGGGGGACCCTCAAAACTTGATAGAATCGAAGTTTCGCTATATTGGCACAGTAATAAAAATAGTAGCAACAACAATAACAAAAGTAATGGGAATTAAACTGATTGGGGGACATAGATGGGCAAAACCTTCATGTCATGTAATACATGTTAGTAGAAAACTCTTAGTTATTAGCAATTTAACCTCATCAGTGTGTGTTACCCTTTTAAGGCAGATAGCATAATCAAGGACACAGTTGTCTGATAAAAACCTTTAATGCTCTGGGGTCATAAGCACATTTAGGGAACGCAGAGGGAGCATCATTCTGCGTTCCTGATTCGGCACTGTGGAACCAAGCTAGTAGCATGGTAAGTGTCTTACGGAAGGGAAGAGAACCTGGGGCTCTTCTAATATTGTACTACAACTCCCATAATTCCTGACCATGCTGGTTGAGGCTGGCAGGAGTTGCAAGTCCACCATATGAAGGACCACATTCATGTCCTAAGAAAACCAAGGTCTCCTGCCTACCCAGAACTGGGGAGCTGGCTGTAGGTGATAGAGCCTCGACTGTAGGCCTGCTGGGAACCAGCATGTCTAAGCCACTCTAACGTGCACTCCTTAGTCAAGATCCCCAGATGGAAACATGAATTCACACGAGATAATTAAGCGCTTTCTCTTTCTTATGCAGCAGCTCACACCAGTAGGGAGCAGTTGCTCGGTTGCCTCTTTATTAACAGGAGCTCTCGTAGAAGAAATCGAGAAAAAAACTTTCAGGTGTGCAGACGTACCTCCTCTTTGGCATCCTGCAAGGACTGGAAGCAAAGAGAGCATGCTCGTGCTCCCCAGAATCAGAGCCACCTGGATGTGCTCTTGTAACATGAAACAGTTGGGTTGGAAATGTCAAGTAAACAATTCCTAATTTGGGTTTTAAGGCTCAATGAGACCAGATAAAGAAATGTGTAAGGGCATGTCTCCTGCAAGAGCGAACACTGAAGCTAATTGTTAGTAGCGCAGGATGATGAAGGCTTGTCCTGCACAACCCCCAAGCAGAGCGGGGTGCAAGTGCACATCTGGAATAGGAGTTTCTGCAGAAGATGCTCTGGTGGAATGTGCTGTGTATGGTTTCACTCGAGTAGTGCATGTAGAGCAAGTGCCACACATCGAAGACGAGGTTCGTCTATTTCGTTGTGGCTTGCACAGGAGAATTTGTGGAGCTTCAATATCACGGAACTTACAACTGATTTTAGTTTTTGTTTGCCTTATGCATCGTAAAATGGCATCCTTCTCAAAATGTGCAAAATAATTCTTAGATGCTTATATAGAGCACAAGGGTTTTCCCCCTTTCCTTTCCTTTTTTTCAGAGATAACGTCATTTGCTTTATATAAAAAAGGTATTCAACTCGTTTATCCCATTAAGGAAAAGAATGCTGGGAACCAGTAGTAACAACAACAGAAGTACAATATAATCAACAAAGCAACAAAATTTTCTTCACAGTTTGCATTTTGTTTAAATTTCTAGAAGCACCTACACTGAAAAATGCATTTTAACGGTTTTTATTCTGAAATCTAACCTGTGACAAAACACTTGGTAAAATTAATATATATTTCTCCTCCTCCTCCTCCTCCTCCTTCTTCCACGGACCCTTTTCCACTAGAACAAAAACTCTCTTTTTTTCTTTTTTTTGTATTTTATACAAACAGATTGGTTTCCATTTAAAGTAAACATATAAAAAACTTGAGGCTATTGCTTGCAACATTGAACCAGGAAGTGAAGGAAATCATCTGTCTCTGCCATACAAAATAAGTTTCTCTCTCTCTCTCCCACTTTCTCTCTCACTTAATCTCTGCTAAATCTCTAAATGCTGTGAAAAAACTTGCAAACACAAAAAAGGACTACTGCATCCAATGCAAATTTCACCTCCTTGGCCCAAGTTCCACTCTCACCTGGATCCTTCCAACAACCATAACTTTATAGTAAGGAAAAATAAAACTATCCCAAAGAACATAGGAAGGCACATGCAGCCACATATACTATGAAGCAGCCAGTATCTGAGATGCAACCTGTGGGAACGCATCATGGACACGGTCGCTATAAATTAAAAAAAGAAAGAATTCCAAACAATCACCTGATCTTTTTTCTTTTTTTTTTGTATACTTTTGGTTCAGCACTAGAAATCAAGTCAAAATTTTGTTTTTTCAAAAAATACAATAAAGGCATACGAGAAACAAAATATGCATAATAATTAAGGGGGAGAAAAGGCTAGTAAAACAGCTTATGGAGGGAAGCCTAGTGGATGGAGTAGCAGGCAGGCGATGGGAGAGAAGAAAATTGATGGTGTCTGGTTCAGAGGCTTGAGCTACAGTAGGTACTGCCTTCTTCATACTTGCTGCTTTGCAGAAGCAGGAAAAGCGACTCCCAGACAAACAGCAAGGGGCGAATGAAAAAAGATATAAAACCCAGAAAACCAATAGAAAACACTGAAGAGAAAGTGAAATACTTTCAAAATCCTCTCTCATAGTGCTTCTTCCAAGCCGATCTTGTGGTGTGTTTTTAAAATTCCCATGCCGTTGTCTCTGCTGAGGATCTTTTTCTTTTTAATAACACACACACTTGCTTTTCTGTTCTTCCAAGCATATGTATGTAGTTTGCCTTTTCCTCACATAAGAAAGGACAAATCTGCAGCAAAACAACAGAACCAGCTTTCTTCCAAAGTTCTTCCCGATGTACTGACGTCTCTCTCCTGTCCATATATTTATTCTTGTGTGCTACGCAACAGGGGAGGCACTGTAAAGGCAGATCTAAAAACAAGAATAAGGAGAAGGGGGGAGAGAACGAGGGGGGGGAATAACAACCCCCTCCCTCCCAAAGTTGATGATAGAAACAGTACTTTTGAGACTATCCAAGACTTCAAACATTAGGAGATAATCGCAGGTGACCACCTAACTACAGTCAGATTGTCCGAACTGACTGACCGTTTCTTTGCAGATTTCCTGAAGTCCTTATACTTGTCTTCACACAAGCGGGAGATGGCCTGTAGGAAGATGGGCAAGGGAGAAAGGTCAGACACATGAAATAGCCTAGCACTGACTGCTCCAACTGGCAGTAGCTCTCTAAGGCTTCAGGAAGAGGAAAGTCTTTCCCATCCTCTGCGTTCTACCTGACCCTTTTAACTAGAAATACCAACGGCTAGACCTGGGCTTTGCTTTCCCCCCAAAAAACTGGAGATACCATGGCTTTACTTTGGGGCCTTCTGCTTGCAAGCCCATGCTCTGCCAACTAAGCTATGGCCCCATCATCTTTCTCTGTAATCCAAGCCTGTTGAACTTGAGACCCTAGCAAGCCAAACACAGTCTGTCTGCCACGCAGCCCACCCAGGTGCTCACTAACCCACTTCCTGCCCCATTGCTCCAATTTTGTAGCCCACACAGATAGCAATGGCAATGGTCTCTCTCTCTCTCTCTCTCTGGTTTGAGGTTCTGCCTTCTCCATCTCTCTCCTCTGACATCCCAGCCACACTAGAGGTAGCCTAAAACTTTGCTCTTTCATTTATCCTGCTGTTGTACAGTATGATACTGTTGTAAATTGATTGCTTTGTTTATTGAATATATATGCTTTTTGTTAGAATTGAATATATATACTTTTTGTTAGAATTTTTTCAGAGAGTGGAAAATAAAAGGTCAGCTTGCCACATCCACAAGGTGTTTGTGATGAGGGGAGATCAAGGGTCTCACCTCAAGTTTATATGCCCTGTCCCTGCTGAGCGGCTCCAATGGAAAGCTCAGGTTGTTTGCTTCTGCCAGGGATCGCAAATCAAAATAATACTTGGCATAAACACTGGAGGGAACATTAATGTTGAACTGCAACAACTCAAGAAACTGGCGTTCCAACTCATTCCTGCAAAATAAATAGCAAGACACGTTTTAAACTCTTGACCCGAAGGACAATAAGTTACTTTGTCTTATAACAGGCTGACACCAGAGAAAGAAAACATATTCTAAGCTTGTCCACAGACATCCCATGGGAACCTGAGCTATCTTCAGCCCAGGCAGTTTGGGGACAGTTTCTCCTCCCCACCCACCCAAATGTTCAGGTTCAACAAAAGGTTGTCAAAGGTAAGCTTTTATCTGGCTGGTGTGCCGTGACGAGAAGGGCGATTTGCATTGTCACGTCGCTGACCCGCCGGAAAGGAAGCCGGCTTCCTTTCCGGCGGGTCAGTGCTGATTATTGGCGGCCGCCAGGCACGTGACAATGCAAATCGCCCTTCTCGTCGCCGCACCTCAGTAAGTGTACAAGTCGGCATCCAGCCGGAGGAGGGGGAGGAGGAGGCAGGCGGGGAAGGCTGCGCAGGGCTTCCCTTCGCCGGGCCAGAGCGGCGGCGGCTGCCTGGGGCGGCTGGGAGGGAGGCGGCGGCAGCTGCGCGCCCGTGTCTGCCCGCTTGGGGTCTGTGCGTGCCGTCTAACGTGTCCCCGCTCGCTCCGCAGGCTCTGCGCCTGGTGGCATGCTTTACGTCTCCCCTCCAAACTAAACTAAATATAGGGCGGCACAGAGTTGGTGTGCCGCGGGATTTTTTTTTCATAGAACAAGTGTGCCGTGGCCCCAAAAAGGTTGAGAAACACTGTGTTAATGGACTATCAAGCATTCATTTCCATTGCATGCTTGTGGCTCACTTCCCAGCAATGGCCAAGTATGAAATTTAACAGCAGATGCTCAGTCGCCAATACAAAAAAAAAAAGTGTATTAGATCAGTCCCGTGCTTTGGTTGCTTGTGATTTACTTGGTCAGACAAGTTCCAGCACATTTTGACTTGTACAAGGAATTTTGGACTGTAAGAGAACTACACAATATAATCTGTTGGGGAATCAAATTCTCTTTGTTTTATGAGCTTTTAAATAGGGCTTTTTGTATACTGTTGAATTTCATTCCAAAGCAGCATCTGTTCCACAAGCTAACACACATAAATATAAACAAGCTCAGATCGACTTTCACTATTTTTGATGTACCTGTGTAGGAAACTCCAATGCTTCACAATGGAAGAAGAGGTATAACCAGAACACCCTGAGGCAAAGGCAGTGTAAACCAAGGAACCATCCTACTTTGATGAAGTCTGAAAGCCGCTCCATCACTTGCCTCCTCTGCTCTCTTCCTCTTTCATGCGTTTGACTAAAGCTTCCCTTTCTCCTTACTCTGTAAAACTAACCCATGTCTTCTTGAAAGTTGCAAAGATTTTAGAATTCTGCTTGATTTCTGTTTAGGCCAGGCACCCCCAAACTTCAGCCCTCCAGATGTTTTGGACTACAATTCCCTTCATCCCTGACCACTGGTCCTGTTAGCTAGGGATCATGGGATTTGTAGGCCAAGAAATCTGGAGGGCCGCAGTTTGGGGATGCCTGGTTTAGGCACACCAAGGTACATCTAGCGTGAGCAATTGCACCCACATAAGCAGACCATAAAGGAAACCACTCTGCAAAGTGTTGGACTGCCATCATTCAAGCCTGCAGCAAAGCATAACGAGAATAAGACCAGCCAGCATGGCTATCATCTTCCTGCACTGTCCAAGGTAGCATGCCTCTAAATACCAGTTCCTACGCAGTGGTAATTCTATTAGGCATTGTGAGAATGCCAATAGTTAAGACAGAAGACCCATCTAACCGGGTTGAATCCAACCTAACTTAGTTGAACTTACTTCTCTTTGAAAAATCAGTGGGATTACGTCTCTTAAGAAAAATCAGTGGGACTTAAGTGAAATCAATGGGGACCTCCCATTGATTTCAGCGGCACCTAATCTCAACTACGAATTTAGTCTGGCTCCAACCTTGTTTATTTATCTGTTGTGTTTATTTCTCTACCAAATAGCTCCAAAAGTGGTGTGCAATGCAAGATAGATCATCATAATAAATTTAAACAACAACCTATTTTTTTTAAGGCAAAATAATGGTCAGTTCTATTGTACATCATGGGGACAACAGAAAGAACAGTGAACTCACATGTCCTCAACGGTGATATCTTTCAGAATCTGACAGTAGTCCACATTCCACACGGCCTGGTCATCCCAAACTTTTGATGCCAGTAGAATTGCACCCAGCACAATTCGCTTCCAGTTTGCTGGACATATATCTATCTCCGCGTAAGTTAAAAGTCTTTCAAGATATACCTGAAAAGACACAGTCCTTTCATTCGTTGATTCATGGCACTTTACGAATGACAGGTTTGACACATCCCTGCCCCAAGGGGGCTTACAATCTAAAAACAGACAAAAGGAAAACAACAAAAGAAAGGATGTGTGGGGAGAGATGGGTAGGCAGGGTTTTTTTTATTTATTTAAAAAATGCACAATGTGCTTCATTTAAACATACTGTGGCTTAATAATAATGAGGAAGTTGGCCCAAGTTATTGGTAGAGAGAAGGACTGGCGAAATCCTGTTCCTCCCCCCTGGATTATGCTCTAGAGATTCATAAGTATATATCTATTGTCACTGGAATTTTCCCTCTCCCACCAGCTGCACATATAAGTTAATACTATAGTACCTTGAAACACAATCCTATGAAATTAATTCCCTCCATTCTCCTTGTGATTACTTGCTCCATATGGCCCAAAACACCAGATTGCTGGTACTGTCAGCATCACTTTACTGCCACATAATTGTTCCCTAGAGACTTGCCATGCAAACTACATTTCAAAAGCTTCCTATACTTTCCTGATACAACATTCATGGGCCCATATTCAAGAAAAACCACAGCAATTTAGCCTCCCTTTACTGCTGGTATTTTCAGACTCTTGCAGAGAGACAGCCTTCATCAGTACTGGTATGGTAATACGGCTTCAGGAGTCATAGGTAGAAATACGATCAAGGTAACTTCTAACATTGCATTTTCAAATCCAAGCCATCTAAATACCGGCAAGTAGGGAAATAGTATTATGACATATTTAGCCACAGGAAAGTTTAGCATAGACAGGACTGTTTGGAGGACAACCATGAATTAATCAGGACAATGTAGAACAGCTAAGTGACAATCAGCGAAAGGCACCAGACGTGCCTTGCCACTTAACACAGAAACCGAACACAGGTATCAGATGCAAAGTTAGGCTGGAACCCTGACTTGCCCTAACCATGGTTAAAACTGCTGGCAATCGTTAACTTCCTAGCAGGAGAAATTTGTATTCTGGAAGAGAGATAAGCCCAAAGGGAGCACATGATCTCTTCAGCTGCTTGCAAATGTAACCGTGATTAAAACAATCATCAGTGTTATTTATTTAGAAGACCACTGTAAGCAGAATAAAACATTAGCAGGATTCTAATCACACTTGTAACAAATGTGATGGATAATATGGACAGATATAAAATATAGATTATGATATAATATGCAGTTATAACACTGACATTAGGGGGGGAGTCGCAAAATTCAGAGAAATCTCTGTATATGGAAATGTATTTGGTTTTGTTATAAACTTATACTTGACAAATCAAATAAAAATGATTGCAAAAATTAAAACAATAAAAGAATCACCAGTATCATATCTGCCTTGGCCTCTACAACTGGCAACATCAGATGCACTCAATTAAAACATTATATCCAATATTGGAGGAAGCAGTATTTCTAGCGGTTCTGGTGCAAAACAAGTAGTTCCAGGCGTTCCTGCAGTACGCATCACCCTCCACTTCAGAAATCTGTGTGTTATTATTTACACACCCACTTCACACCCATCTTTGTGTTATCTAATAGTAACTGCCTCTTGGCCAAGGTTGCTAGAATGCTAGGTGTATACAGCTAATGGGTGTTTCCAATGGTGTGTGTGGTGTGGTGTGGTGTGGTGTGGTGTGGTGTGGTGTGGTGTGGTGTGGTGTGTGCTGTTCGATGATGCTTAGGAAAGAGGTTTCAAGAAATAGAGCTTCTTCTCCAAGCAAGCAATAGCCAATGTCTCCAGGGAGTGGTTTTTGCAGGCTTCAGGGCCTGAATCCTATCCACTAAACTCAATCTATGTTATCAGGGGGAAACTCAGTATGTACGTAAAGCAAACTACACTCCAAAAGCAGTATTCACGAGCCTGTTCTTCATGCTTCATTGCAGATTGCCCTAGTGAGCATTCCACTATCAAATTTCCTCACATAAAAACACCTTATTTAAAGATGTCCTAATTGAGCTTAGTCAGCTGTGGTCTGTAGCTATTAAACATCTGAGGCAACAAAAAATACTACTTATGGGCTTCTCATTGGCATCTGATTGGCCACAGTGAAACTAGAATGTTGGGCCAGATGGGCTTTGGTCTGATCCTGCACGGCTCCTCTTAGGGTTTTATGTCAGGCAGAGTGAGAAGCCACTTCTATGTTTCCTCCACAGAGCTGACTTTCCACTTATTCTATGCTCAACATTGCACGCGAGCGAATGGTGTTGCTGGTATTCTAATGCATGGCTGTTGCCACTTGCTTATATTAGTGGCACCCGCCCTGTGGAACGCCCTCCCATCAGATGTCAAAGAGAAAAACAACTACCAGAATTTTAGAAGACATCTGAAGGCAGCCCTGTTTAGGGAAGCTTTTAATGTTCAATAGATTATTGTATTTTAATATTCTGTTGGAAGCCGTCCAGAGTGGCTGGGGAAGCCCAGCCAGATGGGTGTGGTATAAATAATTATTATTACTGTATTATTATTATTATTATTACTATTATTATTATTATTACTACTACTACTGCTCCTGACCCATTTTAACAGTCACATGATACACCCAGATACCATTTTAACAGGATGACCTGTTTACTCAGAAGCAAGGCCCACTCTGTTCAATAAACCTAACTCCCAGGTATAGTAAATGCACATAGAATTTCATATATTTCAAGCCTTTCTCCCACCTGTTATTTTTGGGTTTGTTCATTTGTTACTGTGTGTGTGTACACCACCGATATTTTGTGAGATGGTGGTATAGAAATATTTTTATAAACATAGTTCAAAAAGTAAAAACAAAAAACCTAGCTATTTAGGTGTGTGTTTTAGTTAAAAAAAACACCAAAAACATTTCAGTCGGCAATTTGAAAAATAAAATTCATAACATTCAATTAATGTTCATTAAGGCTTTTAATGCATGTGGGATCATAATGTAATTGTCTTCCCCTCTGATTTTAATTTCATCACCTATTAGAAGACAAAATCTCTTGGCAGCTTTGGAAGCGGTGAGGAAAATTACATAGTTTGTGCTTAATTACAACTCGCCTTTTCTTGTAGAGTTAAAACAGGTTTTAATTGAAAGAACTTAATTAAAGGGCACAGAGGGCTGGCAATTTGCCCCTCTCCTAGTTTTTCCCTCCTGGAGACCTGTCCTTTCAGTGCAAAGGAAGAACCCACCTAGCATTGTGGCTACAGCAAATCCCACTGAATCTGACAAAAGGCTCTGCAGAAGAAGTCCTGAGCAGCAGCCAGCCCTCCTGTGCACTACCTTGAGCTCCTGGGAGGAAGGGTGGGGTAAGACTGTGCTTACGTTTTTACAATTAAAACAAGCTGTCACCAGATTCTACCTACAGGGCAAATCTGGAGATTTCTCCTCAGATGAAACATCTGAAGAAAACAAAAAAAAAAATCAGCACGATTAGTGAAATGTCTCAGGAGGGGTTTACACATCCCTTTTGTCCGCATGCCAACACAGAAATATGCAGCTGTAGATTCAGGTCAACCTTTGGTCTATTGCAGGGAGATCAAGCAAGGAAGCTTGCTCACAACTAAAAATGTATGTGCAAGAAAACAAATGTGTAAATTCAACTGCATTGTTAAGGTCTAAGTTCCCCGGAGAAATATTGTAAACTGGTTTCTAAGTCTCTGAAAGCCAAAGCACACAACAGACCTTGGACCCACTTACAGTACGAAGGAGAAGACTGGATGAAGAAACCTAAGGACAGAGAGCCTCAGAACAATGCTCGGAAGAGTTGGGGGTTCATGCTTGTAAAATGAGAACCACAAGCTAACACAGAACGATCATTAATTCTTCAAACCAGGATTTATTGGCCTGGCACCACCCACAGGCTCTTCCCACTGACAGGATTTGGGAAATATATTTGATGTGGTTTTCGAATCCTGTAAGGAAAGGGCTAGTAAATGTTCTTTGTGTTGTTCCTGGCGGGCCTCATCACAGAAGGCGACCCAGCCAGGTGCCTCGCAATTTCAAAGCAAGGAGCACAACTTATTGTACACACGAGGTCATGTTTTCCATCTTTCCAGATGTAGGGCACAAAGCAACTGTGCAAATGGGTCTTGATTTAGCAGCAACTGCACAAAGAACATGGATCCAAGTACCGTGTTTCTCCGAAAATAAGACACCGTCTTATATTTATTTTTCCTTTAAAAAAACCCCCACTATGGCTTATTTTCAGGGGATGTCTTGTTTTTTTCCTCCTCCTCCTGCCGCGGCCAGCATTGCTGCTACGCCTATCACTATGTCTTATTTTCGGGGTATGGCTTATATTCCTTGAATGCTTAAAAATCCTGCTACGGCTTATTTTATGGCTACGGCTTATTTTTGGAGAAACAGGGTCGCTTACAATTGGAAACTGAATCTAGCCATGGTAGAGCAGTGGGCCGTGTGTGAAGCAGGGTTGAGTTTAAGCAATTCCAAATAAACTTTAAGTGATTTTTTCCCGGTATAGGGAACAAGAAAGGGGGGCACTTAGGTGAGGGATACTGTATCCCCTTCCCTCCCATGCAGTCCCACATCCAAACTCCTTGGGTGAGGGGAAAAGAACCCTCTCCCATTCCATGGAATGCCTCCTTGCAGACTGACACTCAAACTCAATTTTCTTCCCACCACAACTCTGGATGGGGAGGGAACTTCCTTGGATGGGAAAGAAACATATTACTGGGTCTGCCAAGTAGGTTCCTTCATATGTATGTTTCCAGGATGGTACAGGAAGACAATACAGTGAAATAGTTCCTCCACAGCAGTCCGTAAGTATGCCCAAAGTTGTCAGACATTCCTATTTTGGCCTCAGAGGACTATTTTGTCAATAAATAAGCCGAGGAAAGAAAGAGAGTTCAGCTCCCCTTTCTTTAGAACAGATATGTACATTTTTTGAATGAATAATAAAAATGTGTAACTTTAAATGGAAATGGGGGGGGGGAGGCGACTGAAAAATAGGCAATACTTTCTTCAGCACCCTTTACAGAGCTAAGGTCATTTTATTATTTTAGGAATATAAAATGCATTTAACTATAATTCTGTTATAGAATAAAATACAATTTATTCAGACACTGATTGCAAATTTACTAATTGGCGTTCCTTTTAAATGCTTTAATTTTGGTTACAAATGGAGCTACCTTAGCATCACTTAGTTTTTGCCTGTTTAAGAGAAGCAGGCAAAAGAAGAAGCAGCTGAAAACAGAAGAAACCATCAACATTATAGTAAAAAAAATAAAGTTATTGTATATTGCTGCCATCACATCTTATCTGACCAAGGGGACAAAAATGAAGGTACAGTTTAAAGGAGCATTAAAAAACCCACACATTCCTTCCTTCCTTCCTTCCTTCCTTCCTTCCTTCCTTCCTTCCTGCCTGCCTGCCTGCCTGCCTGCCTGCCTGCCTGCCTTTCTTCCTCTGATCTTCCTGCAAATTGCTCAGGATTGCACATGATTACCTTTTATCCTCACAACAACACTGTGAGGCAGGTTAGGTGAGAGTGTGTGATCGGCCAGTGACAGGATTTGAACCCAGATGGGACAATCCTGTGTTTGGGCTCCCCTTCCTTGGTGGATGAGCCTGGCTATTCGTAAGGGGAACTGCCCTCAGAGCAGATCCCAGAAACCCCTTGCCTACTGGAAATGCTTTCGCAAGAAGAGTCATGCAGCCAGTAATCCTCCGGCCTGAGAACATTGCACTGGTCTCCTCGGATTCAGAAGCCCCAGTGCAACTGAAGTCTCATCTTCTCTGTCAGATGTAAGTCTGCTGAAGAAGGCTGGGACCCTTTAAATTAAGAGGAACCTCTCAGGAAGGCACAGGTAGCTATTGAGACACAGTCCCTATATAAGGCTCCTTCTGAGTGTAAACTGCTGCTGAAGAGAGATGTCTCCACCAAGCAGTCAGCTTGAGCCTTGCCTGGAGCTGTCCAGGGTATAGGGACCTCTTGCTGAGATCTCCCTGGCTGCAATCTTCTAGCTATTGATGCCACACACTGGGAGATATGGAAAATGGGAAGACAGTTAGAATCAGAGCAACGGTGAGGCTACAATAATCCACAGCAGTTTTGATTAAGCAAGGAGGAGGAGAAACATTCACATTTTGCAGCCTACTCAAGGAAGTAATGATCAACTGACAGCAAAGGCTAGACAACTTCAAGGGTTTTGCTCTGCCTCATCTTAAGCTGGCACATATGTGACACTGCTAAATGATTATGCCACGTGACTGAAAGGCTCTGGAACATATCTAGCACAGTTGAGATTAAATAAGAGAGTCAGTGGCCCAATGGACAGAGAAGGGATTTTGCACGCAGACGATCAGATTTCAAGACTTATGATGGCGTCAGGCAAAGATTTTGCATCTATAAAACCTTTGCTCTTGCAATTCCCAGCAACTGGTACTCAAGAGTTATGTGAGCTCTGCCTGTGGAGGCAGAACAGAGCCATTGTGGCTGATAGCCATTGATAACCTTAGCCTTCATGGATTTGTCCAATCCTCTTTTAAAGTCTTTAAGGCTGATGGCCATCGTGGCATCAAATCCCATATTCCAGCTACTGTATTTTTCGCTCCACAAGACGCACTTTTTTCCTCCTAAAAAGTAAGAGGAAATGTCTGTGTGTCTTATGAAGCGAATGTGTGGTCCCTGGAGCTGAATTGCCCAGGGACGAAAGGCAGATCGTGCTTTTTTTGGCTTGCTTTTTTTTTTAGAAAGAGCTAAAGGCTAACAAGAGGGAAAGAGAGTGTTGAAAGGACCCACTCAGCAGCTGATTGCAAGAGATCGGGGAGGAAGATAAGGGAGCTAGCTCCCTTCCCGGCCCTGCCCAGGCCCCTTTCCCAGGCCTCAATTGTTGTCTGCAGAGAGAGGCTGCTTGTTTCCCCGGCACATGTGACTGGCTGATTAGATTTTCTGTCTGGAAACTGTAGAAAAGGGTCCCTTTCCTTTTCTAGAGAAGCTGCAGAACTGTGAGTTGAACACCATAAAAACAGGATTTTTTTTCCCTTTGCAAGGTAAGCTCAACAACTTTGAGCTGATCCTCAAAAATGGAGCTTTCCCCCTTTGCAAAAAAGATGCACAACTGTGAGCTGATCCTCAAAAAAATGGAGCTTTCCCCCTTTGCAAAAGAAGCTTCCTCAAATATTTAGGGGGGGGGCAAAGGCACCTAGGTCTCTAGGAGTTGGCTGCTATGCCTAGGACAATTCAAGAAAGCAAAATATTTTTTTTCCTTGTTTTCCTGCTTTAAAAAACTAGGTGCGTCCTATGGTCAGGTGCATCCTATGGAGTGAAAAATATAGTATGTGTTTTGTGAACACGTTCAGCTTCATTGGATGGGATGTGAGTTTTCCCAGATGGGCGGGGTATAACTATATTATTATTATTATTATTATTATTATTATTATTATTATTATTATTATTATTCCGTGCGTATTCTTACATGCCTTTATCAGCCCTCAGTCCTTTACTCACCTTTTTTTTTCTGTAACAAAAAAGCCCCAAATAGTGTAAGCTTAGCTCCTGAGAGCCCCTTGATCGTTTTGGCTGCCCTTTTCTGAACCTTGTCCAGCTCTGCAATAGCCTGTTTGATCTTTAAGCAATAATGGCTTATTTTTAGGTGGGTGACCCTCGCCCTCAGCTATCAACATTGCTCGATAGTCCGGCACGCGCCAGCAAGACGCATATGCAGGATTAATTCTTCTTCTTTTTTTTAAAGCGCTCACTTTGCATCAGCCACAAATGTGTGCCAGTCACTCACAGAGCCCTTTGTGCATCCATCAGCTTTTATTAATGCTCCTGTCTGTTGTTGACAGTTGTCCAAGATTCTTTGCTTGAAGCTATAATGATTTACAATCAGCCGCACACAAACGTGGAAAAGTTCCAGACTTCAACATCCACGGGATGCCTGCACGACTACAACCCCCACCTGTGTATTATATGAATCAATCACCGGGGCAGAGTGTAACAGTATCCCTTCGCACAGCCAAGTTATAATCTAGGCTAAGCCCTCTTTAAATAGATTCCCTTACTGTATACAGTGGTACCTCGGGTTACAAACACCTCGGGTTACAAACACTTCTGGTTACAAACTCCGCTAACCCGGAAGTAGTAACCTCGGGTTACAAACTTTGCCCCAGGATGAGAACAGAAATCGTGTGCCGGCGGGGCAGCGGCAGCGGGAGGCCCCATTAGTGAAAGTGCACCTCAGGTTAAGAACGGTTTCGGGTTAAGAACGGACCTTCAGAACGAATTAAGTTTGTAACCAGAGGTACCACTGTATAGCAATGGCTACAACTCTCCCCCCATTCCCCATCCCCAAACCCCCCAATCATAGGTGCCTTGCTGCATACAACACTCAATCTCTTTACAAGGAAAAAAATGTACTTTACTGCCCCAAGGGAAAATCAACGATTGTGATATGCCATGCTGATCATGTTCACGCCTCAGGATGGGCTTCTTTTTCTTCTTTGGCGATCACTTGTACCTGAGTAAGATTGTCTTCCATGAACGCGGTCTCAACAGTGAGTCGTTAAGTGACTGTGGAGGCCAATTCTGGATCCACACGTCCTTCCACAGTGGGGACATTGGTTTCCGGGCAGGAGTTGATCACTGCGAGGGTTTGCATGCCTTCCTATTAGCCCGTTTCTCCCTTTCGTCCTGAGTTCGAGCGTCTTCAAAGCCCATGACACCTTTGATAAGGCAGTTCTCCAATTGGAGCTCTCGCAGGCCAGTGTTCCCCAGCTGTCAGTGTTTATACTACATGTTTTCAGATTTGCCTTGAGAGAGTCTTTAAACCTCTTTTGTTGACCACCAGCATTACGCTTTCCATTTTTAAGTTCAGAATAGAGTAGTTGCTTTGGAAGACGATCATCAGGCATCCGCACAACATGACCAGTCCAACGAAGTTGATGTTGAAGAATCATTGCTTCGACACTGGTGATCTTTGCTTCTTCCAGTACACTGGCATTAGTTCGCCTGTCTTCCCAAGTGATGTGTAAAAATTTTCGGAGACACCGTTGATGGAATCTTTCGAGGAGTTGGAGATGGCGTTTACAAGTAGTCCATGTTTCACAAGCATATAGTAAGGTAGGAATGGACACCTATAATGGGGCATGTGGTTTTACAATATGCCCTAAGCATGTGCACTACCAGAAGCGGCGTCGGGGCAATCCTAAAGAGGCAATAGCACTGCAAATCCAGGTAGGGATGCTTCCCAAACTTGGGGTGCCAGCTGCTGTTGGGACTACAACTCCCATCATCCCTAGCTAGCAGGACCAGTGGTTCAGGACCTTCTGCACACGAATAGATGCTTTGCCAGTGAGATATGGTCCTTCCCCAATGAGTTATGGTTCAGCCTAGTGGACGGCACGGTGGCTTTGCATACTCACCAGGGTGACAATGGCACATTCAGCAGTCAGCTGAGCGGCGCTGAACAGCGTCCGCACAAAGCGGTAAATCTGCTTCTGCTCTGGGTCATGTGTGTCATAATCTGGCGGCACTTCGGATTTCTGCAGGAACAGCATTATTTAAAAGGTGAGCAAACTACAATCCATGGCTTGGGGTGGGGGAGAAGCAATTAACAGGGGTGGGTAGAATGCACCTCAAGAAGAAATGAAAGAATGAGGCAGGTGATCTTTACCGTAAGGGGGTGGAGGTTTTCATCAAAAATATCTAGGAGCATCCTTCCATCTGTGTCCCTGGAAAGAGCAAACGAAAAGAAGAAAAATACCAACTTGTTATGCCATGGTGGGCGAAAGAGGAGGAAGTGGGAAACTATTATTATGGCAAAATGAAAGAACTCTATACACTGGGAATCACTTCCCAGTGGACTTATTCTCACACTGCTCCAGTAATGTATATGAAAGAGCCACATGGCTGCAGACAATAATAAAGTTTCATCTCATGCAAATATTTCCTTTCACGTTAATCAACTGCTTAATATCCAGAATAGCCAATGTGTTGCCCTCCAGATGTTATTGGACTACAACTTCCACCAGCCCCATGCAGCAGGGCCAATGGTCAAAGATGATGGGAGCTGGAGTTCAACAACAATGGGAGGGCACCAAGTTGGGGGAGGCTGCTCTGCAGAAACAACTACAAGCATTACAGAAACTTGCGCTTATAGTTTTGGTTGTGGAAGCACAAATTTAAATATTGTTGACAGAGGGTTGTTTTACTATTCCCAACTGGTGGCCCATGGACCCCAGGAGGGGTCTGCGCAACCCACCCAGGGGGGGGTCTGTGGCACTCTCCACAAAACAAAAGCTACCATAAAGATATCAAAATTTTCAAATGCAGGGGGTCGATGGTTTAGGTTTTGAAAAACAGGGGGTCCACCGTACTTAGCTAACTAGGAGCCACTGCTTTGGACAATTAAAAAACACAAAACACTTCAAACTGTTAACATAATGTGAAAGTCTTTCCCATTTATTTTATGTTTTAAGTTCTTGTGAAACTTCACACAATGCATAATAGATGTGTAGAATTCACTGTCATTACATGCAGGGGTGACCAATACTTTAGATGGATTTTAAAAAGAATCAGGCAAATTCACAGAGGATCAGGCTACAAATCATGATGGCTAATGGCTATATTTACTGTGATGTACTCTGTACAAGCTTTAACTGTTCACAGACATCTGACAGACCACCCGAACGAAGCTGATGGTCCACCAGCAGCCCATGGACTACAGTTTGGGAAATCCTTTTCTACAGGTTGTGGAGGGAGAATCTGTGCTGAAATGCAGAGAAGAAGTGGAATTGTTCCAGTCTTAAGTCACTGATTGTTCCGCAATAGAACTGTTGCAAAAGGCCTCTCTTAGTGGATGGGATTTGTTATATCCATGTTTTTAGCTTTTATTTTGATTTAGCTTTATGTTAGTTTCAATTTTTTGTATTATATTGTAAGTCACTTTGAGATTCCATTTCAATAAAAAGTGACTGAGTAATAACAATAACAACAACAATAATAAATATACTATTTCCAGGATCAGAGGCAGTTTGTTATGGAAAACCTGTTGCTATGGAACAATGGGAGAGGGCTACTGTCTTCCTGCCCTGTTTGAGGGCTTCCCATGGGCAATAGCTAGCTACCTGTAGGGTCAAAGAGGATGCTGGACTAGATAGGACCTTTGCTCTGAGCCAGCTCAGAGCAAAGCACAATATCCCCGAGGTCCAGCAGAGGGCGCATAGAGAACGTGCTGTGTACTGACAATCACAATAAGATTCCCACAGCAATTTCCACTTGAAAAAAAATACTGTATTTACCAGTACGTTTTCGAGCACAATTCAAAGTCTTTGTGCTGACCTTTAAAGCCCCAAACAGCCTTGGTCCTGTATACCCGAAGGAGCGTCTCCACCACCCTGAGGGCCTTCTGACAGTTTCCTCACTGTGAGATGTGAGGTTACAGGTTACAGGGAACCAGGCAAGGGCCTTCTTGGTAGTGGCGCCCTCCTGTCAAGATGTCAAGGAAACAAACAACTATCTGACTTTTATAAGACATCTGAAGGCAGCCCTCTTTAGGGAAGTTTTTAATGTTTGAAGTTGTATTCTGTTTTTAGTGTTCTGTTGGGAGCCGCCCAGAGTGGCTGGGGAAGCCGAGCCAGATGGGCGGGGTATAAATAATAAATTATTATAAATTATTATTACTGGTTAGGTTGTAAAAGAACAAAACCACCACCAGCAGCAGCAGCTCTCATCTACCCCGAAGCTCATGCCCAGCTCATCTCCGGAGTTCTGAAAACTATTTTTAGAGCACATCTAAGTTTGTGATAATCAGTATAGGAAGAGGGGGAAATTAGAGCAAGGGGAGAGAGAAATGGCTAAGGGAGCATAATCCCCAAACCCGACTTTGATCCATCAACCCTAGTTAAGGGCCAGCTAATATTATGTCTGCAGAAACACCAAGAAATTAGAAGGGAATCTTTGGCAAGACTTCCAGTTTCTAGGAGATGGGATTTTAGTGAGTTTGCTGCCCTGCTACTTCAGGATGGTGAGTATATATATATATATATATATATATATATATATATATATATATATATATATATATTCTCCTTCCTACACCTGCCCTGCAATCCTGCTCTCTGTCTAAGGAACTTGCTAAGCTGGTCTAAATTCTAAGGAAACTTAAAAGCCGCCATATGAATTATGCAAACTCAGCAGACAATGAACATTTGATGGAAGAAAGTTGAGACCTGGCCTTATTTTAAGAGCCCCATCCGATAGTGTTGTTACAGTGTTTGGAATCCCAGAGCCATATGGGCATGGCCAATTTACACATGTTTCATATTCGGTCATTGCTCTTCCAGGTGACCATCAAGAAGGGAAGGATTCATATCACAGTTGCAGAGCAAAAACTTCCAATAGTGTTGTTTTTGTTTTTGAAATCTTAAAAACATAAGACGAGCTTGTTGGATCAGGACAATGGCCCATCTAGTACAGGACCTGCCTGGGTTTTGAGATCTTTGAGGGAAGCCCTTCTCTCAGTTCCACCGCCCTTACATGATGGGGACGTGAGAGAGGGCCTTTTCGGTGGCTGCTCCCAGGCTTTGGAACTCCTTCCCTAGAGAAGCTAGACTAGCTCCCTCCTTGCTGTCATTCCACTGGCAGGTGAAGACGGTTTTATTCAGACAGGCTTTTGGGAACTCACTGCTTTTAATGAAAGGGCTGATGCCATGCCATTCTTGCGATTTTTGGTATGGTTTTAATAGATGTTATAAATGCGTGTAAGTTTTAATCCTATTAATGTTTAATTTTTTAAAAATGATTTTCTCTTATGTTTTTAGCAGTTCTTATTTGTGTATGGGCAATCTATCCAGAAGATAAAATTGCATTTCGATGAGTTAGTGATCTGACTCGGTTGCCCTCTTCCTGCCCTCTGTTCCATTTTCCTCTCCTTGTCTCTGAAGTTTTTTGATGGCACGAGAGCAGCCTTTAATGTCCTAATCTGTTGAAGGAAGTGATAGGGCTAGGTACCTTCTTTGATGCTGGACATTGTTTGGAGAAGGTGAGGCATTGGGAGAGGGTGGCTAATGAATAATCTTCACGTAGCCAGTCAGGCAAACCACACAGGTTAGCTATCTATAAATCTGATGGTTGTGGGCAGAGTTTTAGACCTGAGCCTACGTGGGGAGTCACATCGCCGCTTCTTGAGGGCTTCCAAGTGGCAAATTGAGGTGCTTGCTTGTATATACTGCTTGCTGTTTAGAATAAAATCTTTAATCTTCTCACTCACTTGTGTTTTGTATTACTTCTGAATCTCGTTTTAAAAGAACCACCTTGCATTTGGCAAGACAATTTGTAAGCTGCCTAGAGTCCCATGGGGGGGGGGGAGGCAGGGTATAAATAAAGATAATTCTGCTCTCACATTGCCTGACCAGATATCTGTGGGACAAGCTAGACATGAGTGGACTCTGCCCACCTGCGATTACCATCAAGTGGAATTCAGAGGCATAATGCCTCTGACAGTGGGGATAGAGCATAGCCATTGGCAGCCTCTGATTACCTTGCCTTCTGTAAATTTGCCTAATCCTCTTTATTATTTTTTAAGATTTCTTGCCTGCCCTTTACCACAAGGTGCCAAGGCGAACTACAGCCATTTCAAAATACAATATTTAAAACAAATTACAGTCCCAACAATTTGATGGGCCCTAGAAATATATATCTCTCAAGTGTCAAAGGCCAGGGGGAGAGAGAGAGAGAGATGCAGGTACAATCCCTGGTGTCTGCTGACAGGGCTAAGAAAGACCCCCGTCTGAAGCCCTGGAGAACTGTTGGTGCCGCTGAGGTAACATATGAAGTGGTCCTAAACCAAGTATTACAGTGGTGCCTCGCAAGACCAATTTAATTCGTTCCGTGAGTCAATTTGTTTTGCGAAAAATTCGTCTTGCGAATCGCAGTTTCCCATAGGAATGCATTGAAATTTCTTTTTTTGCCCATAGGAACACATTAATTAAATTTCAATGCATTCCTATGGGAAACCGCGATTCACAAGACGAATTTTTCGCAAAACAAATTCGTCTTGCGAGTCACCATCAGATCACAAGACGCATTCGCCTTGCGAAAAATTCGTCTTGCAGGGCATTCGTCTTGCGAGGTACCACTGTGTTGCTTGCACATGATAACTATAGGCAATTAAACAGAAGGTGAGAGGAAACTAATGAATGGGGGGGCGGGGGGAATAATTGGGTCTCCCAACATAAACGTACCTGTTTCTGATGTGGTAATATATTGCAAGAGCTACACTGTAAAAGAAAACATAGAGTGAAAATACGGAGTTAGTGTTCTGGGCTACAAATTTAATGTTCTCTACAAAGTCACATTACTAAGCTTTGACAACCATTTCTAACCTTCTGAGAAGGCTCAGACAACCTGTAGGAACCATTTCTTGCCAAGGGAGAGAGCAGGGATCAATAAACAAAGTGGTGGGTGTTAACCTGTAGCACGTAGGGCTAACTCCTATCAATCTGCACAGCACTAAATAAAGTGCTTCTTCAGATCTTTGAGAGAAGCGCATTTTAAAAGAAATTGATTCAAAAGAGGAGAGGGAATTGAAACCGCCAAAGGTGGCAGAGGTCTTCCGTGTGCCGAGAGCAGCAGCATCAGGCCGGGGGGGGGGGTTCAACCTGCCTCGCAAGTAGTTCAAGTGGAAGCTTGGGAATGCAATGCTTTTAGGGGCATCAATGAAACAAGCATACCAGCAAATCTAGTGCAATTGGAGTGGTGCATCCCAATATCCTTTGCAGCACCACAAGCAAAGTGTAGATACTTCAACTTGAGAAATATTTTGGATAGACCCTGGAGTTGTAATGGGGAGGAACAAAAGTGGAGTGGGAAAAGGGGAGGAATTGCAGAAACTGATAGGGATCCAGCACATAAATTTACAGAGAGGGCAGATGCAATTGCAGCAAGGACGACAATGTCTGAACTGAGTGAAGGGATGGAGACAGAGAACAGAAAGACAGGCCAGCAATAGGGGTATACTTGGTATAAGGATATCTGTTTGGGGGAAAGAGTTTTATGAATTGACTAAGGAAAAGAAATAATAGCAGGTCTAACTGTTCAGAGGAGATTAACAGAAAACCTAAAAGGAAGCAGAAAAATAGAGAAGAGATTTTATAGTATCTACTTCTTGAACAACAATCTACTTCTATTATCAACAATTTACTGTTTGCTAGCCTTATCTGGGCTTACAACTTCCCATTGTGTCCCTTATAGACAGAGGCAGAGAGACAGAGACAGAGAAAGGGAGCTAGATTTTCTCCTCAAAAGGACTTTTACAAGAAAACCACTATTTTCCCAACGCATCATGAGTTAACACAGACAGCGTGGTCCAATTATACTATGATTTCCCTTTTATGGGGTTTCAAAGGCTTTTGGGAGCAAATTGTGGAGGGGAAGGAAAGGAAGGACACAAGGGGATTATTTGTGCCTCTTCTAGAAGTTTGCACTATTTTTTTACAAACAAATATGCTAACATTTCGGTGCCATGGTAATTGCAAAGCTCAACCACAACTTTTGAATATAAACATCAATGATGTTAATGGGTCAAAGGTTTATGGTGTGTTTGCATCCACATGTACATATTGAAAGTCTGAGCAGATGACTAAAAACCTGACTGCAGTAGCAAAATCAAAGGTTTCCTTGTGGAAAAACAAATGTTTGTGTTCATTGATGGCACAGTTCTTTCACTATAGCGGTTTCACAAGCGTACAATTTGTGTACAGCATACTTGAGCTGTACACTCATAGTTATTCACATAGAAAGTTCAGTGTGTATTCAATCTTGTGTTGCTGCATACACAATAGCTGAACTGTACAAAAACACTCTTTCACACAAACACCTGTGTACATGTGCTGAGATAGCTTGTACCTGTGTTCAGTTTAATGTGTAAAAACAAAACAAAACCTTAGAAGACTTCTGAAGCCAAATGTTGAAGCATTCAGACCAGATCTGAACAAGCAAGCATGTGGTTTATTACTGGAGCATTTAATTCAAAGCAAACCCAGCTGTTTTGGACTGCAACTCCCATCAGTTCCAGCCTGCATGGCCAAATGGGCAAGGATGATGGGAGATGTACTCCAAAAACATTTGGAGAGCACCCACCAGGTTGGGGAAGGCTAGATTAGGTCCTCCCTCCTCTTTTGGAGTGCCTTTGTTATAGAAGCAATTATGCAGAAATAAGTAAAACAAAAACAAAACGCCACCATACCCACCTTTTAATTGTATACTTGAGGTTGGGCTGAGTGACTGTGCTGTCATCCAGGAAAATAGTGGAACAGGAACTGTATTTCCTTCTCAGTTGACCAGGAGGATGCTAGAAGGCAAACATACAAGAATAGTGGCAGTGACGTTGTACCAAAGGCATTCCTTAGACAGCACAACATTGAGTAAACAGTTCCTCTCTGTCTCTTGCACACACACGTAGGCACACTCAAGTCAACAGGGGTCTGGGAATTCTTTTTTTCAGGGCTTGGGTACCTCCTCATGAATCACACAGAAATGACACTTTGCTAGTGGCTCAATAAAGTGAATGGGGATAATTTGATTCTCTCTCTCTCTCTCTCTCTCTCTCTCTCTCTCTCTCTCTCTCTCTCTCTCTCTCTCTCTCACACACACACACACACACACACACACACACACTCTGTTTGCATGGGTTCGTAAGTAGAAAGCAACCAGCACACTTTCATTTCAAAATACAATGACTAAAGGACTGAGGAAATTGGTTTACTTATTATTTATTTCTTTAAAGGCATCTCTAAGTATTTTTAATTTTCTAAGCGGTGTACAACAACAACAGCAACAGCAACAACAACAACAAAGCAACAAACAATATTATTAAAACAAAAACAGTAGTATAAAAGCATATAAACACAAATAAAAGGAGGAATGCAGGGAATTCATGATAATTATTTTTAAGGGTCTGGTTTTACGGATCAGGAAAAGCCTGAGCAAAAAGAGAGGTCTTTACAAGATGACTGAAGCAACTGATAGTTGACATTTCATGTATATGTGAGATAAAAAGCCATTCTATATTGCAGGGGAAACAGCAGACTGTACCTGCTTTTTGTTCACCGCCCAATGATATTCTGCAGGCTGCAGTATCAGGAGTAGAACTTTCAAAATGATCTAAATGGTCTATACAGGATCAGATCATCTTTCAAGTAACTTAGTCCAGAGTTGTTCAGGGATTTATATGTTAACAACAAAACTGTGAACCTGACCCAGTAGCTGATCACGCAGATGCTCCACACAGCAAACCCAGCTGCTGCCCCTCTCCTGAAGAAGGTCCTCCATCAGAGCAATCAAGACCAATTTTATCCCCAAACCAGGCCTGAACCCATGCTGAAGTGAATCGACATAATCAGTTTCCTTCAAGAGTTTCTGCAGCTGGACTGCTACTACCTGCCAAAGCAGCTTATCCAGAAAAGGAGCATTTGTTACTGTGGCAACACACACACACACAAATACACAAACACACAGCACTCCTGGACCCACCTATCCAACTCAGCTAGCTTAAATAAAGTCATGATGCACAGGGGTCAAGAGAGCATGTTGTACAAGAGCATTTGGTCTACCATTTAACTGATCCCACAAGACCAGGGACGCGGGTGGCGCTATGGGTTAAACCACAGAGCCTAGGGCTTGCCGATCAGAAGGTTGGCGGTTTGAAAGAAGGAAATGACTTAGGTGCCTCGCAACTTCTGTCCCATCACCTGCTACTTTACATATCTAAGCCTCTGAACACATATTAGAACCAACAGACTGACCCTTAAGAGAAGAAAAACAGATCAAACTGGCAAGCAGCTGAACTCAAATCTCATCAAAAGCTCTACATTTTTTAAATAAAAAAATCCAACACATTTATACAGAACAGGTGAAGCTGAATCATATCGTGTTGGACTACCAGTCCACCTCAAGCCCAATATTGTCCATACTGCCTGGTAGCAGCTCTCTTAAGGCTACTGCTGCAGATAATTGAACAAGGGACACTGGGATTTGAACCTGGGAACCTTGCAAATGCAAACCATGCACTCTATTACTGAGGTATAGCTACTCCACCATTTGGATCATCATTAGTAAAAAGCAGCATTTTTATATTGAGTTACCATCTTGCATAGCCAATGCTACAAATTTCATAGAATCATAGAATTGGAAGAGACCACAAGGGCCATCCAGTCCAACCCCCTGCCAAGCAGGAAACACCATCAAAGCATTCTTGACATTTAATGGATCAATGAGGAACCCTATACTGGGAAAGGTGTTCCACTTCCATCTACCTTGGTCATGGATAGTGGTGGGAGAAAGGCTTCACTTGCTTCTGGGTCCCAACCCTCCCTGGAATTTTGTGCCCTCCCTATACAGTTTGAGGCCCACTGGTTTTAAGATAAACAGCACTGGGGCCTGCAGAAACTATTTCAATTGAGCAGGAACTCTATGGCACTGCTATCTTCAACGCTACCACAATAGTATTTATTTCTGACACTTTTTTATGATGCCAACAAACATCAGCACCTCTCAGTTGTCCTTTCCACATTTCCCTTTTATAAAGCACACTGTATTAGGAAGAATGAGAGAAAGCACTGCTCTGGAATAACAGTACAGGGGAGCCAACTTGCACTGCTCAAAGATGCACCATGCACGTATGGAGGAAAAACATAAAATACAAAAGCACAAACCAACAACTCTAAAAAAAAGTTTGTCATGAAATGTGGACACAAAGTCCACTGCTACTTTATCCAAAACTATTAAGGGGCTTTACAGATAATTGCTTTCCTAGATCTCCTGGGCTTCTACTCTCCTCTTCCACTATTTCCTTCTTTATTTCCATCTTCCCATAGAAGTAAGAAGTGTAGAGTTGGAAGGGATCCTGAGGGTCATCTAGTCCAACCCCACATCAAGACTACAATCTTTATCCAGGAAACTGGTGAGGATTTCTTGGAGTGCTGTTCATTATGAACCAAGGGAACTCCAAATGCTTGGAAACTTTGATAAACTGTTAACAATCTGATAAGCTTACAGGCTTAAAGACTCTGGTAAGCTGAAGAAAAGATGTTGGCTACTTAAATACAATCACCGTCACCACCTCCCCTGTGCTCCTTCACGATACCTTTTTGTACAAATAAATAAAAACTAAAATGAAGCCAGGACTACTAGCACAAGAGGAAGTGGCAGCCCTGGCTCTGGTTCAGCTCATGTCTGCTGGATGGGTTCCTATTGCAAATGATTGCAGTCTAAAAACATGTGTAATGAACCTGCAATAACCGGACTCAGGCCAAATGTCATTAGGTGGCACCCTTGTGGGCAAATATAATGACAGTTGACTGGTACGAGTTGGTAGAGTGCCACTACCACATACCCCTCCTCCTCCTCCTCCTTTGCAGCTGTGGCTAGTCCTACCCTTACTGTGCCTCCAGAGGAAATATAGAGGAGAGGCTCTGCGCCTTCATGCAGAGGGCCCACAGCATGAAAAGAAGTTCACCAGAGGATTCCCATGTCAAGGCCTCCCCCTCCCCCCGCAAACACCCCCCCACCCCGTGCAGCTGGCCCTAATCTGACTGCAAGAAAATACTGGTAGAAGTTGTTTCTACATTATTTCAGAAGGAAAGAGAAGCCCCACTGGATCTGACCCAAGGTCCATCCAATCTGGACCTCATGTCTCAGAAGTCTGGCAATTGCCTTCTTTCCATCTCGTTACCAGCAGGAGAATGTGACAAATGGACTGCTGGGCATTGCGTCCCAGATGTGAAAAGGATGCAGTACAGATCCCAGGGCATGGGAGAGTCCATGGCTGTGGGTAGTGTTATAGCAATTCTAAGGTCTCAGATATAGAATAAATGTTGGTATGATGCTCTGCATTGAGGGATGTCTGACCAGCATTCTGATTGTCTTATCAAACGCTAATGTTTTGTGTAAACTGTGTCTGGAACTATGTGAAACTTGCTAAACCCTCAGGAATATCACACTTTGGCCTGCCTGAGCCACAGAAACCCCACCTTATGTGTGATGTCATTTCTGACTGTTTGTAGAGCGAATGTCCTTCTTCTCCACGCCAAAATGCAAACCCTTAAGAGAGATGTTTCTTCTTGGTTCTAGGTCTCTCTTGCCTCCTTGCTAGGAGGGGAGGGAACTCTGTTGCAACAGAAAAATAAAGATCTGCATTGCTTTCACTGCATCCTGCCTCCATTCATTCATCTCTGACCGATCATGGCCTTAGGGGACTCAGTCCCTTGGGGGGTTGGGCAGCAAAAGCCAACCACCCCTATTTTTCTATATCAGCTGAAATGCAGTTCCTGTGCTGCTAAGGTAGGGGTGAAGCTGGAACTTGTGTCAGCAGTCAAGCAAACTTACAAGCCAGGAAGGAAACTTCCCCTTTCCTATCAGCAATGACAGAGCCATCTAAAGCCACAAAAGGAATTGTGGGTCTCAAATCAGCAGCCTTACCAGCCAGACTCAAGCACCTTCCCTTCTGGGGGCGGCAAGGCAGCATGCCTGCTGAAGGATTTGAGGGCGGTACTGGGACCCAGGGTCACTGCTAAGCAGTATCAGATGCCCCACCAGATGATCTAGTGGACCAATGCAGCTTTTCCTGGTCCCAAGAAGTGTTAGCTTTGAGGACCGATTGCCCTTCAGTTTCATCAACTTATCTCCGGGTAAAAACATCCTGCCAACCTAAAGTTCCCACTTTCCAGCCTTCCAAATACTCTGCCTCTGGAACCTGCCTCGAACTACACTGATTGCTACCGGCCTACCCTGGGCCCAGTAAGTATTATCTGAACAGGGCCTCAAGATCACAAGCTGTGGTTGCGAAAAGAATTGTAAGGCAGCAGGTAGAGAACATGGAGCCAGTGGTTTGTGCGTTGAGGATCAAGTTGCATTTGCCAGAAACTGACAAAAAAGGCACAGTTTGGAAAACAAGAGTCACCTTCCCCAACACCTGCTCTCAAGTGGCCTTTAAATTACAAAAGAAAATCACAAAGGAAATGACCAGGAACCAAAGTTCTGACATTATTGCTAGGGGCATTTTATTGTTTTGTCTTTGCCACAACGCATTTGGAACTCTGGAGATATATTGCTGCTGCTATTTGGCACACAGGTTCACCACTGTGCATCATTTTTGAACTTTCAAAGCTCTGCTGTAGCAGCTATTCTACTTTATTTTATTTTTTGGTGGGGGAAATGTCTGAACAGCTCCAATCTTCAACAGAATGCCACTTATCAAAATCAAAACAGTGTGCAGCCTGAGAGTCACTGATAAAAAGATTTTAAAAATGGACAGGCTCAGAAGCACTTGTAGTTCACTTTGCTGTTTTATCAATTCCTTTATGGCTCACAATTTTTATTCTAATGTTAATAGAATCTGGGGTATTTTGAGTTGTGTGCAGGGGTGGGAGGGAGAAGCCTTGCTATCATCTCTACCCAAAGTACTGAAAGCCGAATAACAACAGATGACACAGTATAAAAAACCAGGTGGGTTGAAAAACAGGGGTATGGAAAGCTTTTGAGAGACAAAACAAACAGCAGTTGAGATCAGAGTACTTCAGACTTGAAGCATCATATAAAAAGCACCCCAGGTCAGGGAGTCATTTTCAAGTATGATATGCTTTATTCAGTGAGGCAACAATCCAAAACGGTCTCTGATCCATACAAATCTTGGCCTTTCCCCCACTATGGTTTGGAATGATGTCCAAACCCAGCAGCCTTTGCTTAACCATGTATTACTTGGCCATCCAACCCGGATGCTTGCCAAGCTGCAAAGGCACAAGGTAAGAGCAGCTGGAAAATAAAACCGTGAGTAGACTAGAAGTAGATGGGGGACAGATGGGGAAAAAAAACAAACTTTGGAAGAACAAGCCATTGTTTGCTCTGCTTGCAAATGAGCGAACAAACAATGGCTTGTTCTTCCAAAGTTTGTTTTTTTCCATCTGTCCCCCATCCACTTCTAGTCAAGATATTTTTGCCAGTTGGTGCAAAGGATAAGATGGTGCCCTTCCTCATTCCATCTAAAGATGCTGACTGGACTGGCAGCTGAATCTTCTTTCAACACTGGTGGCGGAATAGCATCCTTCATAGCACCTAAAGGTAGTAAGCCAGTTTGGGAGGAGCTAGGACAGGCAATTTAGCATACACTGCTCTTTCATCCCATAGAGGGGAATGGCTGCGGGCTTAGGGGGAACAGCCAGAGGATTGCTGTCACTGCCCCCCAGAACCTGCCAACTAAGGTGATTACTTTGCCTGATGGCAAGGTCAACCCTATCTGTGACAACTTGCAGTTTGCTGACCAAGCCATGGTTAAACAAACCATGGCTTCTTCACATTATGTGAAGGTACAGCTATTAATTTATATAGTTATCAGAAAATAGTCCATGTTAACCCTAGACAATGCAATGTCAAACTCATTTTAGTAGAGGGCTAATATCCACCTCAAATTTTTAAAGTGAGAAGCCACTGACATATACTGTTTGCTAAAAAGATCTTGTAGCATCTTGGCTCCAGCTAGAAATCCTTAGTTACACTAGCTCAGGAGCATGGGGAAGCCAAACCTTGATTACATTTAAGTTGCTTCCTTCCTTCAGCAGGTCTGATATTATTTATTCATTCATTCATTCATTCATTCATTCATTCATCCTTTAATGAGCACCACTGCTGGAAGGAAGGAAGGAAGGAAGGAAGGAAGGAAGGAAGGAAGGAAGGAAGGAAGGAAGGAAGGAAGGAAGGAAGAGCCTTTATGAATTTTGGCTGAAGTAATATGGAAGTTCAGCAAACAACAACATCAGGGGGTGATTTTCAACAAGAAGGCAGCACTAGGAGCAAATGGTTAACCTCTCTGCATGCCACAACTCCTAAGCACGCGCACGCGCACACACACACACACACACACACACACACACACACAGAGCGAGAGAGAGAGCAGAAAAAATGAAACTGCAAACATATTAAACAAAACTACTTATATCAATATGGAGGTAAGGAACAGAAAACAGGAGAAGCTGCTCTCAAGTTTTAAAAGTATTTTATTTCATATTTCTTCCTGGTTCTGCAAAACAGTATATATGAGGAAAGCATATGGACTGTTGTCAAAAGATGAATTTTCGCTTGCTGGAGTTTCACCTACATTTATATATTTTGTAAAAGGCCAGATAATATGTTTAATATTATGCAAGTTTCTAGGAGCTGGGTGGGAGGCACTGGGGAAGGGAGGGAGGAAGAGAAAGAAAGAAAAATGCAACACTTACATTCCTATTAAACCTTGATAACAAAGGAGTCTCACCTAATCCTAGGACCACCAGTGAGTTTAATAAGTTTAGTACGTAGGTACACACCCTCCAGTAAAAATACAAGCACTTCAGTTCCTATTATTATTATTATTAATTATGTTATTATATCCCAACCATCTTCCCAAATGAAAGCACAGGGCAGTTAACCTCATAAAACAATTCATTAATCTTAAGACACCTGAAACATCAATCAGATCCTTGTCTGTAGAAATAGCAGCAGCAGAAAATACTCCCCTACCACCAATCGTACCCAAAGGCATGGATAAAAGGTGAGCTTTCAAATTGTGCCTGAATGTAGCCAGAATGGGAACAACCAGATTTCTCATGGGAGGGAGTTCCACAGGTGGAGTACTGCCACCAAAAATGCTCTGCCTTGTGTGGCTGTCCTCCTTGCCACCTTCACTAATGGAACCATGATCAGAGGACTTCCCATGGATCACAAAGTCAGGTTGGAAGATACTGAGAAAGGTGCTCCTTCAAATCCTTGGGCCCCAAGTCATTCAGGGCTTTGTACACTAGTATGAACACCTTGAATCAGGTCAAGTAGATACACTGGCAGCCAGTATTGTGTTTTGAGAATTAGGATGGAGATAATTCCCTCTCGCTGACCCCACATTCAGCCAGGCAGCAGCATTCAGCAGAGTCACAGCTTCTGAAACTTTTTCAAGGGTAGCCCACTGACAGCACATTGCAACAGTCTTTTTACCGGTTATTGGGTCATGATAGATGACACGTGCATATTTAAATTACTGCTTTGCTTGACTACACAGCAAGATGGCAACAGATCAAGTCTCAAGTTGCATGCATTTTGCTGAGAAAAATATGTATACTATTCACAACTGAGCCCAAAATTCATCTGTAAAACCATTCAGCTCATTTGGCCTCATCAACCTACTTTTCTGTTCTAATATGTGGCAAAAAGAAGAGATAAGAAAAGGGCATCTCCAGTCTAAAACTGCACCCCCAGTCTAAAACGTAATTTTTGCACACTTCCTTGCCATAGGCTTCTGCAGCAGATTCCCATAATACAGGAGGTCTCTTTCTACAGACTCTAAATACCTTTTGGCACTCCACTGGTTGTACATTTAGACAGCTGATTTGCTTGAAAACCAGACTTTTAGATTTAATAGTGTAAACTCAAAACATGCTAATCAGCCAGAAAAAGTTTCATTTTTTTCACTTACGTGGTTTATAAAGAGACTCTTCCGCTTTTCTCTCACTGTGAAAACACAAAACACATTGTAGGCATGTTATATGAATTTGTTTGATTTTAGTTAACTCTCCCAACCACAGAATCTATCATTGGAAAATGAAAAAACTAAATTCAATGCTAACAAAAAAGGAGTTAGTGAATAATCAAATGCTTGGCATGTGTAAATTAAAACAAGGTGTATTAAAATTCTGCTTTCTAAATTAAATGGTGCTAATGTTATGTTGTACATTGCTTTGAGATGTTTAAACATTAGATGGTTTATAAATGCTCATAAACAAACAAAAACCATGCATAGCCCATTTAGTTTGATTGGAACTTTGTTATGAAGGCTAAGTACTTGAATGGCACCTGCCAATTAAATGTGTTTTTAACAATGTGAAAATGTTAATAGACATTGAGATTTACCCATTAATAAACATCCTTGCGGATCAGTTTCAAATATTTCAATATGCTAAAAAGACAAACCAAAAGTTTTTGATACCAAATTAGACACAAGCTGCCTCCAGAACCTCAAACAACTTCCTTCATTCTGGACTACTTCACTCCACCATCCCCTTTTCTTCCATCTGTATCCTTGCTGCTGTAGATCCAAGAAGTGCACTGATGCCAATCCAATGAATGGCTGATGCAGGACATATAACCAACATTCTAGAGTCCCCGCAGAGTTCCACCCCTGCTCCCCACAAGAATTCTTGAACATATCTCTTATCATCTCATGCTGACCACATTGTGACCTTAGAAAAAAATGCAATAATTATCTGTTTTATTTAGGAGACAGGGACGCCTAGCTGAAAAGATGGTGCAGGATGAAAAAAACCAGGAATTAACAGTGCAACACTCAGTATATTCAATTCAGAAGTAAGCCAGAATTCAAAGGGTGTAAGGCTGCAAGCCTCAATGAAACTGAATACAATCGAGTCAAGGTTGAAAAGTTCAGCTGACAAGCTCCTGCAACGACCAACAAAAATTGCATTCTATGGTTTCTTAATTTGCTTTATTTTTAAAGCCAAGTGCCCGATTCTAATTTCTGAAAGTGTAGTTTAACTGTTAAGCTTTTTAGTGCCGTAGGGTGAAATTAAGCAGCATTAAAATTAAGGGAGAAAAGGCACTTTTTCCATATTATTGTGCTTTCCTGAGGTCTTTTGTGCAGTGTGTAAGAGACAATTTTTAGTGGGAGACTTCAAAAGGACAAAAGGCAATATCCCTGAGTTAATAATTACACATCAATTACAACCTCTCGCATTTTGATAGCTTTTAAATAATTTAGTACAGAAATAAAAGCCATGTTTCTTCTAGTTAGGGGAATTGTCTGGTACTGATCTAAGCAAAGGACTACATGAGTTCAAAGAAAAGCTGACTCGGTTTCTCCTCAACTCTTGAAATGAAAAGCGGAATTTTCTTTGGTCTTTTCAAGCTGACAAGTGCATACTGGCAACAAACAAGCTCACCATCTCACTCAACTGAGGCAAGCAAGCAGGGAGGGGGCTAAATCTAAAACGGTGCATCTACAGAATGTAGGCTACTCTAAGGCGAAGAACAACATTGCTCTAGGGCAGGGGTTGGGAAGCTCAGGCCTGGGAACAAAATGCAGGCTTCTCTATGTGGCCCCCAGGACTGTACACAGGCCACACCTCCTGAACTGGTGACAGCCTTAACTGGCCTTGCTCCACCCTGCTTGAATGGTTTTGTTTTGTTTTTAAGGGCACTTAAGGACTCCATGGTGCCCCCTTCCACAGTGAGTCCACCTCCTCACCATAATTATCACTATCTCCTGCAGTGGCTCTTCTTCATCATCACTGATATGGGCCACTCTAGGCATGCCATTTTGTGGTAGAGGAGGACTGCTTTGTTCTACCACTAAGTGGCATAGCTGAAGTGGCCTGCATGTCAAGGAAACAGTCGTTCTAGCCACACCACTCTGTGGTAGACCCACTTTTGTAGGCTGCACCAAAATGCCTCCAGGAGGTGAGAAGCAGTGGCAGCGGCAGAGGAGGTAGGCAAGGAGGAAGGGGTGAAAGAGGGGTGCATGTACCGTCACCTACTTCTTCTTTTTTTCAAATAAAGCACTGACGATGACGAGGAGCAGGTCAAGGGGGTTACTGCCTGTGAGTCCCATGCTGGGTTATGGGACCTGGGCTGTTGCCCTGTTATCACCCCATTCCTGTTCAGGGTTCCATTTCGCTTTTTTCCTTTTCCACTACAACTTTAAAACTTATTCCTGGACCTGCATCATGCTCTTCTTCTGACTCTGCTTATCCTTCGGCTTTAAATGAGAGCGCCACACACATCTCAAACTTGTTTTGTGCGCAACTAGCAAATTCAAATGCAACCTGAATTTGTTCCTAACACCAGAGCCTCCTTGGCAACTGCTCTTCTCTGGCTTCCACAATGCCACCGGTTTTATTTTGGGAATGGAATTTCACATATTTTTTTCAGGCATGGCCTAAATTTAGAAATTCTGAACAGTGTTTCGGGAGCGAGAGGCTGCACGTCAATAAAAGATGTTCCAGTTTATTATACAAAGATGTGGGCTGCAATCCAGAGGATCAGAAATGGGCACATATATAGCCATGGTCTCCTCAGAGCAACAGCACAGAACCCAAATGCCTCTGGCAAATGTCAGAAAGCACAATCTAGCAATATATACGGTATTTATTTTATTCATTTGTGTTCCACCTTTTTAAATAAATAAAAAAATCCACAATTAAAAGCACAACAGCTAAGAAATCTAAACACAGCACAACATGATTATAAAAGTGTCCAAAGTTACAAAACAATGTCAACATAGCAGCAGGAAGCATCATGCAACAACAAAACAACATAATTAGTAAAATTCCAGCGGCAACAATAAAAATCATAACCACTGTTTATTCAAACCCCAGGCTAATCTGTTTTGACCCAGTGCCTATAATCTGAGTGGGCTGCAGGAAAAGTTGCTTCTTTTTTGTTTTGCCTTAGGCCATCTTCCAACAGGTTTCAGGTGCTTGGTATATTTTAGCACTCCCAACTCCTGCATTACTGGCACTTGGCCAGCCTACATTGGCTTGCAGAGGTCCACAAAGAAGACCAGAACCAGCATGCAACTAGACGTCTGGCTGGCTTTTCACAGCAATTACAGAGTGTTGGAAAGCACAGGCTGCCTCCCTGCCCCAAGGAAAGCTCTTCTAAGTGAAAGTTGTTCTTAAAGCTACAACAAAATTGGACAAGGACAGTACCGTAGTAGGGCTGGGCGATATACAGTCGTAGCTCCATTATCATAACCCTCTGGTTACGTAAACTTCGGGGTGCGCATGCAGCAAACCCGGAAGTGTTTTACAGGGTTTCACTGCGTGCACATGCACAGAAGCGGTCCTCAGGTTGTGGAAGCCTCGGGATCCGACCAGACCTCCGGAACAGATCCCATCCGCAACTGGAGGTACCACCATATTGATATTATCATCCCAAACCAGTTTGAAATCCATACCGTGCTAGCGATTTCATAATTTTTTATCCGGCAAGATATCATGTGTGTGCTTTGCAAAAATCACTATGTGGGGGAAAACCATGAAGTCAGCGAATGCCTCTACATAGCTCCACCCTTATTTCAGACATCACGATCGGTATATCGTGATGTTTAGCTGGTGATATATCATGATGTCGAAAACCAGATATTGCCCAGGCCTAGACAGTAGTATCCTGATCAACTGACATCCAAAAACAAACCTAGGAAGGAATCCACCACCTAGCAATGCTTTCCATTTGACTTAACCCTGCAAGTACAGGAAAACTACACTTGATTATAAAGGTAAAAAAATTCAGAAGCTGTTCCAAGTGGCTTCCCACACTCTAGGCATTAAAGTAAGACTGTGGTATATTGTAAAGAAAACCAGAATTGGAACAATGGTCTGCAAAATAATCCAGTTTTACAATCACTGAAATGCAATATTCCCTGCTCACAGTGGAACAACAAATGGCAAAACTGCAAGACTGCACCAAATGTCCATTTACAAACATTTCTGATGTGAAAACTTAGAACATAAGAAAAGCCTGCTAGAGCCCATCTAGTCCATCATCCTGTTCTCACAGTGGCCAACCAGATGCTTGTGAGAAACCTACAAGCAGGACGCACAAGAGCAGTCTACCCTTCTGAGGTTTCCAGAAGCTGGTATTCAGAATGATATTGCCTGTGAATTTTTTCAGCTTAGCCCAATATTTTTCTGACCATTCACACTTTTCATGTCTATTTGTATTGGCTATCTCCCAAGTCAGACCACCTGATGATATAGAAGGGAGGCCAACATAAGCAAGTGTAATACTAGAAAGTGGAAGTAAGTTTGTTCCTGTTGCCCCAACTGATCAATATGACATTCTGTGCTTAACCAAACTGTGTAATTGGTACCAAGCAATTGGTACCTCTTTCACACTCCATTAAGAGTGGAGGAAATGTAATGTCTTAATCTGTCTTTAGTGAAACTATCGTGCAGCCAAATCTGATGTTATGCTGTGCTTCTTCTGATCTGCACCACCCTAGATAAACCACTGAAAGATGTTGTCATGGTGCAGAAGGGTTTACTGAAATCATTCCCCCATTGGGATTCATGTCCGTTTCAGCAACCACTGAGGGTTCCAGAAGTGTTAAAAAGGATTTTAAAGATCACACATGGCACACTGAGGCACACTGTATTTCATGCTGGTTCAATTCAGGGTAGACCCACTAAATGGCCTTGATTCCAATGGGTCTACACTGTGAGAAAACAGGTGGATACTATCCTGATTTCCGAGTGCTCCTCTTGCATTAAGCCATAAGAAAACACTGCACAGAAACAAAGCTTCTCTTTTTGAAAACATATCTATATACCTCTGTACCAGCCTTCCCCAACCAGGTGCCCTCCATAAGTTTTGAACTCCAACCCCCATTAGCCTCTGTCAGCATATGGTCCAAAACATATTGGGGACGGCTTTCTTTACCCTCTTGTAGAGCTTACTCCCTGTCTTGATGCAATTGTTTTGTGAATATCTGCAGCAGACCAACCAATTATAGATACATTCTGGGAAAACAAAGATGGTGCTTTCTGGGAACTTTCTGCTGAGCACTGGGCTGAATGCAGAGAAGGGTGGCAATGATCAGCTTGATCCTTAGTGTTCAGCAACATATATGCAGCAGGCACTTCTATCTTCCTTTCCCTTGGGGGTCCACTGGGCTGGGGGGGGACACAGCTTATTTCCCAAAGCCCCCACGCCCCAGCACTGGCTTGTGATATCAGGACATGATATCATGGCAGGGGGAAGAGAAAACTTAATAGAGGGTTGACTTCTAGCAAACATTGCAGAGACACAATGATTGCCATTTATTATCCCTGACAGCTTCAGAACAAGGGGGAACTATCATCACTGAGGCCCAGCACTACAGATTGAATAAGCCAACAGTAAATGAATCTCCCTCCACTGATTGCATCAAGGTTCACTCTAAGGCAAATACTGTTAATTTCCAGGTGCTGTAGAAACCCAGACTAATAAATGATGATGTTCGACTCCACTGATCAAGGAGTGCAAGGAGAAAGACTGTTTTATTTTTAAAATGTGCAGCCTGCAAGCAAAATTCTATAAATCAACCACCTCAGCTCCGAGGCCTCTCTAACCGAACTGTTGAAAAATTATTCCTAAAGTTTCCGATAAGTAACTATTGCCTCTTTTGTAAAACAAGTCATCATTCACAACATGAGCCTGTGTGGTCCAGTGGAAAATTTGTTGCAAGTAGCTTCAGGTCCTTGCAAAGCAACAGAGCCTTGAGCAAAAGAACTGTCTCTCAGCCTATTTGGTACAAGAGAGGACCAATCTTTGTAGATGTACTTGGTCCTCACCGACCTAAATAGATGGGTTCAAATAAAGCACAACAACTTAAAGAACCAAGTGAGACCTTACCACATAGTCTTTTCAAAAGCAAGGTTTGTATCGAGTTAATATGTGAGGATTCTATGCAACAATACGTAAATTTCAAAACACTTAACTAGACAATTGTGTCTGTATAATGGGAAAAGATGAATTGTTGATAAACACAAAGGATTTTTTTGGGGTGTGTGTGTGTGGAATCTAAATAAATAATCCAGTAGTCGAAACGCAACAATTCACTATGAAATACAGCCCTTATTGAGAATCAATAGCACATAGGCACATAAGTGGTCTTGGAAAAAGGATTATGTGTGTATGGGGTCCTCATTTATCAGATTGCATCAAGCCTACTAGCTGATGGAACTCTTCAAAAACAGAGAGTTCAGATTGTTTTTTTTATGCCTCAAGAGAACGCAATATTATTTCTCTCTCACAGATTATTTTGTTGAAGTCCTAAAAAAATGATAACAAGTCAATAAGACTCTCATGCTAAACATGTTTAGATCCTGAACACGTTTAGCATGAAAGACTTGCATGGTTGATTTCCATTTCTGATGCTGCTGTTAAAACAATCCAAGCCAGCGGCCCAGTCTGAATAGCAGGTCAGCCACAAACCATGGCTTTTGAAATAAAATAAATATAATAGCTAATTATCTATCCCAATTGTTATCAGGTATGGTCTTGCAATAGGGCCATATGCATATTATAAACTATGCATGAAGCATATGTTATAAAGTGCACATTAATCTTTTGTTGTTTGTATAATAACACTGGTGACCTACCGTCTGTTTGAGATTTGCTGAGGAAGATTGTGCTGGCCCGTGGGTGATCTGATGGGTTGAACTCCATGTTCAGATCTTGAAAGAAAAGAGAGATAACATTAAAATAATGCCCCATGTGAGTCCATTTTTAAGTAACTTTGGCCTTGAGACCCTACTCCCACAGCCAATTCTTTTTAAAGAGCTGAGTCTATTCAGATATATTTGCAAGCAGGATTTGTAGATGCAAAAATCAGTTGTACTGCAGCATAAACATGCATTGTGCAAATCGTTCATACAAGGACACTAACTACTTTCAGATCATTTTCAGATATGGAACTGACAGCTGGCAAGATCTAGTATACTGCCCTCACACTGTTCTGACACAAAGCATGTAATACACCCACTTCACTAATAGGGAGGAATAATATTATTAATCTTTGTTTGACCAAATCCCACAATGAGTTGCTGTTGTTTTTTCTTGGTTAGCCTGAGTTAAGAGAAACAGGAACCTAGGAAGACCACCAGGTCCACGTGGCTCCGTATTGTCAACACTGCCTTGAGATGTGGAGGATTGAACATGGGAGCTTCTACATAGAACACAGACACTGTGCCCCTGAGCTACAGCCCGTTCCCAAAAATTCTCTTATTTGCATTACCAACTCAAGAGTAATGACCAAAGCAGGATGGGGTGCATTGGAATTGATTATTGCACATTTTTATGAGTGAACCTCTACCCACCCACTGCAGAAGACTTAAACCGCTGTAAGTAATTATGTGGGCACTGAGTGACTATTAGCTGGGTGATTGCTAAATGCAATGCAATTGCTAAAGAAAGGTAACTCCTTCCAAGTTTAAAATAAGGTCAACAAAATTAACCTAGTTACAGGTAGGTAGCCGTGTTGGTCTGGCGTAGTCGAAACCAAATAAAAAATTCCTTCCAGTAGCATGAAATGGAAGTCCATCAACCTCGCAGGTATCTGAAGAAGTGTGCATGCACACGAAAGCTCATACCAATGACAAACTTAGTTGGTCTCTAAGGTGTTACTGGAAGGATTTCGTAAATTTTGTTTTGACATTTACTGTAACCTAGCATATGTGGGCAAAAAAAGGTGTGTTTCCACTTACGTCCACTTCCTATGTATGAGGAACACACACAGGAGAGGAGAAAGAATAAGGGTGGTTTTTAATAGCTCATTTCCAACCTAGTCACACAGCAGCCAAGTCAATGAAGGTTTCCCAGCCACCTCCCAGCAGCTTAATGGCTGACTTGTAGCTAAGTACTAAAGGCGGACCCATTCTGAATACCCCCACTATTACGGTAAGAGTCAAAGCTGTTGAGAATCTGAGTTTACTTCCTCTACAGTAGCAAGCTGTTGAGTTCCGTGTAATCTATGCTGCTTAACAGGCCTGAACTAGAAATAACGAGGGACACATGGCTACTGACCCACATCTCCCCAGTGGAAGAAGGCTTGTGACCCAACATCATCCCACTTAGCATTTCCCTGACCCTTTCCACTTCACTGGTTGCCATTTGCAAGAGGTAAGCAAATGCTGAGATCGTCAACACCACATCACATAATTAATTTTGCCAGTCATGACTTACGGGGTGGATTCACACAAGCATGCAGAAATAATACCTGCTACTAGACTGCTCTGGACTGTACCACTTTATACGGGGGGGGGGTTGGTTTACAAGTCTGAATGCTTCTCTAAGTAAAAGGCTCACTGCATGGGGAGAATGGTATATTATCCCAATTTTCTCCTTGACAGGTCCACAAGGAAGAATTGGGAAATGAATTGGAAGTGATGGGGATTCTCCAACTTGGGCAGAAATGAACACCCAATTTACTTTCTGGATGATTCTCTAAATGAGACAGGACATCTTCATACATTATGATTTCATGAGTGCACTTTAAAAGAGAAGCGTGTGACTTTGGCAAATGAGTGTTTTCAAACACAGGTGTCCCTGTGGTGCCCTGGAAGCCTGGACTAGCTGCAGTTCCCTGTTGAATGTACACTTAGCGGCAAATGCAGGGCAATGTGAGGAAATGGTCCTCTCATTTCTGCCATCCATTAGGGTGATCTGCAAACTAACTGGGGAGGAAGGGACCAGTCTGATCTGTTCTTTTGCCTTTCACAGCAGAAGTCAGCCTGAGAATTTTATTTCAAAGCACGGGCATGCACACTATCACCTCATGTTAAAGGTCCAGAAAAAAAGGATAGATGGGGAAAGGCTGGCAATGCAAGGAGGGCAATCATGATGTAAACAGCTGTAAATATATGGTCTAGGCAACAGCTTATTATATGGTCTAGGCTCTAGGCACACAAATCAAACTGCCAGGCGTTTCCTTAAGTTCATGCCAAAGGTCAAAACAGGAGCCACTTATCTTGTTTGGAAAAAGCTGGCCTATTAAAAATGCACTATAGTGGTAGCCAGCTCCCAAGAGACCAAGTGATCTACCCCCTTTTGGGGGGGTTCAGGTCAAAGTTGTTGAGCTTTTTTTGAGGAAGGCCCATTTGGGGGGGGGGGTTCGGGTAAAAGTTGTTGAGTTTTTTCAGGGAGGAGGTAAAATGTCGAGCTTTTTTTTAGGGGAGCCACAGTTGTTCAGCTTCTTTGGGGGGAGCTGAATGATCTACCAGTGATCTACCGCAGAAGTCCAGTGATTTACCAGTGGTTCATGATCCACCTGTTGGACATGCCTGCACTATACTTTGGGAAATTTTGCCAGGCAAACTTTCCAATCAGAAATCTGTGACCAAAGAAGAAGACTTCCAGGCCATCCAGCATATTTGGTACTCATTCAGTTCAGTCCTAGATATACTCTGATCCCCAAAGGCACTCAGGACAGAATTGCCTCTTGGTGGTGCATTAGTAAATGTGACATATTAGTAAATAAGCTTGTTATGTATTGTTCCAAATTTTCCAAATCCCTCACTTAAGGGACCCAAGGTTTTAAAAACAGTGACCAGGAAAATAATTATGCAAGTGAGGTGGAATGCAAAAGTGAAAGCCTACTGGCATCATTTTAAAGAGAGAGAGAGAAATTCCTTAAACTCATTAGTGCACAGGAAGGAGACAGCCACAAAAAGAATGAAGGCCAGGTATCCTAGCAACTAGCTGCTTCTGAAGAATTCTCATCACAGCTTCCCTGGGTGTGCAATAGGAAACACTAGTGATTGTTGCCTGGTTTTATCAGAAATGTTACAGAAACAAGCTTAAATAACAAGAATGCACACAGACACTTTGGAGGGAAAGTTCAGACTTATTTTCTGATACTTTCACATGGGCCAGGCTTGCACTCAACTCCTGTTAACAAATGAATCACTTTCAAACAGAAGTCAGGAATGCCACTTCAAGTTTCCAGGACCAGGAAAGGGGTGGAGGTTCATTTTCTGGCTCAAAAGCCTGCCCTTTGATATAGTCATGACTCAAGGTACAAAGAGCACAATGCATTTTTAAAGTGCTTGCTGAGTTTATATTTTTATATATTATAACCAGATATTCAAAGCTACTCCTAAGGAATAATCTAATGTGATCTGACTCATGATGTGCTTTTCCTAAATAACTGGAAGAAGAGCAGAAATTGTAACTTGCATTAAATCCTGATGCAAACTATTATATTATTGTTTATCGCTTTCTACACACATCTCAAGGAGAAGTACCAAATGCAATAAAACAGCTAAAAAACCCTCAGCAGACAAAGTAACAGCAGCAGATAAATTAAAAAACAAACACCAAGTAGTCACCCACGGCAAATAATAATATAATAAAAAATTATTATTTATACCCCGCCCATCTGGCTGGGTTTCCCCAGCCACTCTGGGCGGCTTCCAACAGAAATATTAAAATACAATAATTTATTAAACATTAAAAGCTTCCCTAAACAGGGCTGCCTTATTCATCCAACTTGGAAGGGTTATTGGGACCAAGAAAGATCTTCAATTGTTTAGGGAAAGTGCAGATAATGGGTGCCTGCTGTGTATCTCAACAGGAATACTCTTCCACAGAACAAGGGCGGCCACGCTAGAAGCCATGCTCTGAGTTACTGTAGAGAGAGCTCCTGAGATCTTTGGAACCTGCGACTACAACTCCCATCATCTCTAGCCAGCAGGATGATGGGAGTTGTAGTCCATCAACAGCTGGAGGCTCCAGTTTGAGAAACAGTGCCCTAGAAGATCTATAGGAATGGAGGCAATTTTTTCCGATATTTGGGGACTAAGTATTTGGGGCTTTAAAGATTCCACAACTCCCTGGCTCAACTCAGCTACCTACAGCTCACCCTGACATCATGAGCAAACTCTGACCTGCACCTATTGCCCTACTTTGGTTATCAAGCAGGGATTCAGTCAGTTCATCGCTACCTGTCTGTGGTCATGCATAGGCAGTGGCAGGAGGGTGAAAGACTTCCTTGCTGGTGTGGTTGACCACCAACAGCCCAGAACAGGTAAGGTATTATCCCCCAGCTCCAAATCAGAGATGGGGAACCGGTTTTCTTCCAGATGTTTTGGACCATAATTCCCATCATCCCTAACCATTGGCCACAATGGCTGAGGCTGATGAGACTTGGAGTCTAACAACATCTGTAGGGCCAAAGATTACTCATCAATGCTAAAAAGTACTTCTATAAAGTATTGCTCACCAGTCCCAGCAACTAGTAGACTCTTTACTACAGACTTTGCCCTTTCCTCAACTTATGTGCACATAACAGCATTCTGTACCCAAGAACGAATCCATGCTGCTTTTCTGGAAGTGATTTTTAAATTCTATTTTTGTACAGTTCTTGTTCCAGCACATATTCTCAAATTGTCTCCCTAGATTTCTACAGCCTAAACAAATACCAGCTGGAGTTATATAATCCTTTGCTCACTCCTCTCAGCAGCAATCAAAATTCTATTCTTGCAGACAGCCTATGCATGCCTCTCAGCAGGAATAAAAAATTGTGCACAAACATTCTGCACTGATAATGCCTTCAGTGAGTTTCTTGCTATGGGTACTGCTTGAGATGAAGTTCCTGGACTAAATGGACCAACCGGTCACACCCAGATAGTGTTGGCTCCAAATTTTGGAGAGTCCTTGGGCAAGACACCCTTACTTGGCCCTTGTAATGTAATATTTATTTATTTATTTATTTATTTATTTATTTATTTATTTATTTATACATACATACATACCTCACCCATCTGGCTGGGTTTCCCTAGCCACTCTGGGTGACTCCCAACAGAATATTAAAAACACAATAAAACTGGAAGGATTTTTTTATTTTAATAAAACTTCAAACATTAAAAACTTCCCTAAACAGGACTGTTTTCAGATGTCTTCTAAAAGTCAGATAGTTGTTTATTTCCTTGACATCTGATGGGAGGACGTTCCACAGGGCAGGCACCACTGCAGAGAAGGCCCTCTGCCTGGTTTCCTATAACCTCACTTCTCGCAGGGAGGGAACTGCCAGAAGGCCCTTGGAGCTGGACCTCAGTGTCTGGGCTGAGCGATGGGGGTGGAGACGTCTTCTGTCAGAGTTGCTTCCTTCCCCCCGCCCCCCAATAGTCACTCACAGCTCTTTTGTTTGCTCCAGCTCAATCTGTACCATTGTCCAGAACAAGAGGACAAGGGAACAGAGGCTCCTTCTCCTTGTTTTTGTTCTCACGATTTGAAGATGGCAGATGCACAGGCACCAATAGCAATGGCAAAGAGATGGCCCAAGGAGTCAGCAGTGTGACCCCTGCTAGTGTGTGCACATCACAGCAGACATCTGACAATGCCAGTCCCTGGTGCAATCAGTGCAATGAAATTGAAGTTTTGCACTCCTGCTCTAAATGTGGACTGCCTTTGAAAACTGGTCAAAAGTTCAGCATAGATGGTGGTGGTGGTGGTGGTGGTGATTAGAGTTTCTATACAGTCGTACCTTGGATCTCAAACGCCTTGGCTCCCGAACAAATCGGCTCCCGAACGATCGAAACCTGGGAGTGTGCATTCCGGTTTGTGAACGATTTTTGGAAGCCAAGCATCTGGCGCGGTTTCCACGGCTTCCAATTGGCTGCAGGACATTCCTGCAGCCAATCAGAAGCCACGCCTTGGTTTTCAAATGGTTCAGGAGTCGAACGGACTCCTGGAACACATTCTGTTCGAGAACCAAGGTATGACTGTACCACCCTTCATCTGAGGATTACAGGTATAAAAACACAAAAACCCATAAAATAGTTACAAACAAAAACAATAACCCCCCACTGTTTAAAAGGCCATTTGTTGTTGTTTAGTCGTTTAGCCATGTCCGATTCTTCGTGACCCCATGGACCAGAGCACGCCAGGCACTCCTGTCTTGCACTGCCTCCCGCAGCTTGGTCAAACTCATGTTGGTAGCTTCGAGAACACTGTCCAACCATCTCATCCTCTGTCACCCCCCTTCTCCTTGTGCCCTCAATCTTTCCCAACATCAGGGTCTTTTCCAGGGAGTCTTCTCTTCTCATGAGGTGGCCAAAGTATTGGAGTCTCAGCTTCAGGATCTATCCTTCCAGTGAGCCATAGCTTGTTTAATTAGCCAAAGGCTACAGAGTTGCCTGCCTTTTAAGGAGAGTGATAAAAACTTAAAATAAGCCATCTGTTGTTGCGTTCTTACACACGCAACCACACTCACACTGACCCCTGCATTTGATTTTGAACTCTAAGTCCCCTCTGGTCTAACCATATAAGCATTGGCATCACTTATAAAGTTCTCTTAGAAAACCCTGAAAGAGGCGAGCAAGACTGACTAATAGCACCTCTTCATTTCTAATACAGCTGCTGGAATACAGCTGCTGCTGAATACCAGCTTTTCACTCAAGTACAAATCATTTTAAAAATTTAAAAAATTCATTGCATAAGGCGATACTCGAAAAGAGGAGAGCACAATGAAAGACAGGTGCTTGCCGGTTGCTTTTCTGTTCTAGTGAAAGGAGGAAGACCAAGTCTCCCAGGGAAGAATGTCAGGTCAACTATTCTGAGAAAAGGGAAGAACCTATCATTGTGATTGCTTTATGTCAAGGCAGATATGCTCTGCTCCTGAAAATGTTCACATGTCAAAAGGAAAACTGAGCAGCAATTTGGTAACCAAAAACTCCCCTGCATATATATTAGGCGAGCTGACAAGAGAGGGAGGGAAGCATTTTTATGACTGCTGAATACATGACAGTCCAATGACGACAAAATTACCAGGGAGGTTAATTCCACCCTCTAATGGAATAAGATGAAACTTATCATTTCATGCTGCTCCTGAAGAATCTTAACACTGCCTTGATTCTGTGACCTCATTAAGTGAATGAACGTAAATCTTGCTGAGCCCGGTGTTATCCTCTGTTATTAAAACCGAGATCTTTCTTTACCATTATTTCATTCATAATTCTTTCTGTTTCTTACAGAGGTTGACAGTGCAACTTAAAGATTATGCTCAGGTACAGGCGTATGCAAAGAACAACCAAGGGAAAATAAAGGCATTTCTTGCTTGAAAAAGCAATCAGCATTGCATTATGGTTGCTTTCAGTATGTAATTAAAGAACTGGAACCGCACAAACAAATACAAATACTCTTCTAAAATAAGACACACTATCAGAGTTGTGTGTGTGCTGCCCTAGATAGATGATATGATAGATAGATAGATAGATAGATAGATAGATAGATAGATAGATAGATAGATAGATAGATAGATAGATAGACACAGAGGGGGAGAGAGAGAGAGAGAGAGAGAGAGAGAGAGAGAGAGAGAGATTTTCTTCCCACAGAACTGCTTAGGCAGTCCCTTTCTTCCCTTCTCATGACCTGCAGCAGCAGAACAAACAGCATTTGCCAAAAGTTCTTAGAAGAAGCAGCAAAGAGCCAGAGAATTAAGGTTCATATTAAGGGTAATCACACATTACTGAACAGCAAATCTGGATTTGCCACGAAGTATACAATCAGTGGTAGCTGAAGCCAATCACAACTCTCTAACAAGGGTACTTGTTCACTGTTCTGTATTCATTCTTTTTAATAATGTTTTAATTGATTTTTCAACCACATTTGCATCAATTCTAAGAAAAACCCAGCAACATTAGTAACCAATGTAATACAGAGCAGGGTGACACTCATAAGTCCAAAAGATCTCTCTCCACATGTTGTTTAGGAACATTGCAATGTGTGAAGCAGCCTCACGAGCTCAAGAGTCAATTTATATCATGTTTTCCCCAAACCATTTCATGTTCTGAAGTCCACCATAACTTTAAAGCACATTTACACCACTTGAACAGGGACCCAGGTGGCGCTGTGGTTAAACCACTGAGCCTAGGGCTTGCTGATCAGAAGGTCGGCGGTTCGAATCCCTGTGACGGGGTGAGCTCCCGTTGCTTGGTCCCAGCTCCTGCCAACCTAGCAGTTCGAAAGCACGTCAAAATGCAAGTAGATAAATAGGTACCGCTACAGCGGGAAGGTAAACGGCGTTTCCATGTGCTGCTCTGGTTTGCCAGAAGCGGCTTTGTCATGCTGGCCACATGACCTGGAAGCTATACGCCGGCTCCCTCGGCCAATAATGCGAGATGAGCCCAGAGTCGGTCACGACTAGACCTAATGGTCAGGGGTCCCTTTACCCTTTACCTTACACCACTTGAACAGTTATGAGTTTCCCTCCAAGAGTGCTGGGAACTAGTTTATGACTCAAAGACCTACAATTCCCAGCATGCGTAACAAACTACAGATTCCAGGATCCATTGGAGGGAATCATGTGCTTTAAAATGTATGGTGTGAATGTGACCAAAGTGTTGAAAGAGGGGTGTTTTTCTTTTGTTAATACACAGAAATGCTTCCGTCTTATATCCCTCCTTTTTTTGCTTTTAAAAATGTTTATCGGCTTTACACCATCTTCATTTTCCAGCATATTGAGAAGACTCAAGCATTCCTTTTATGAGCTATAAGTACTCATTAAGCCCTTTGTTTTTGAAAAATTCTATCGAATCCCTGAAAGTCTTAAATCGACTTCCTTTGTGTATAGAAATGAAGGGGTGTGTGCAATTCATAATGATCCTGACCCATTTATTATGCCTAGTTAGAGTGTACAAACCGAAATACAAACCTTGTTCAGATTACTTTGAACCTTTTCACTCAGAAAATAATTAGAAGCTACTTGCATGTGAAATCTGAGATTTCAAGGATAACACAGCTGCTTCTTTAATATGCAGAATTATAATTTGCAATCTTTTCTGCAGAAGACAAAGGAGGGTGCTTGGTAAAGGACTAATGCCATCCCTTCCATCCCGTTTCCCCACCCCTTCCAAAAAATACATGCACATGGCAACAAGACGAAAATTACCAGGCTAGCAATTGACAGTATTAAAGCAGCTTTCCAAAAACATCACCATCTAAAGCGACAAAATGAGACAGAGGAGAATGTGTGGGAAAGGAAGCTCCTCTCTTGACAAACAGTATCTAAATAATTTATTGCACATATTTTTATGTCAAGGAGAAAGTACAACAACCTCCAGATAAAAAAGGGAATATGAGAACTGAAGCTGTACACATTTATTTGACACGCTGCTATGCACAGTCCCCCCCTCCCAAACCCTTTGAAGGCCTCTTCCCACATTGCTTTTAAGTGTACACCTAGAAATGTAACATGTGAATGCAACGAATGTGTTTTTAAGAAGCATATGCATCATACAGGTTTGCCAGATGTATCTCCAGAGGTACATTTGATGGCAGGCCTGACTTTATCGCCATATAGTAATGTAACGTTGCTCCAAGCACATTGTCATACATGACACTAAGGCCGCTTCCTGATAGTTGCAATTTTGCAGGTGGGGTTTAATTACACCCCAGCAAATTCAGTTTGCACAATTAATGTGGATTTGGGGCTCTCCCACCCCCACTCCACTGTACTGGGAAAGTGTGGGCTAACAATTGATTGATGATAAAGGACTCATCTGACCTCTGGACACCCTTACCTAGGAGGCCAAATTATCGGTCGCAGCAATGGACTACACCTGAGTATGCCATGATTCTACTGACAGGCCTGTCGCAGAGCAGCAGCAGCCATCAGCAAAGATGTCAACATATCCCAGTGAGATAAATGTTGATTTGATGCATCTATTATTCCTAGCACAGCAAAAAAAAAAAAGGAGTTGGGCCTACTGTTGTATTACAAATTGATCCAATTTCTTTGAAGGCCGGTGATCAAAGGAAGACCTCGTTACTAGAATACGCCAATAGGAAGCTCACAAGCAGAACCTGAACACAACAGCATTTCCCGCCTCCCACTTGCAATGCTCATCTGGTATTCAAAGGCAGCCTGCCTCAAGCAGTGGCTAGTGGTCATTGATAGCTTCATCCTCTATGAAATTGCCTCATTACATTTACTGCATGTAATGTGTTAAAAGAGAACATGATGAAGATGATGTATAGATGGTATCTTACACCAGTAAAACTGGCTAAGATTTATCATAAACAAGATAATAAATGTTGGAAATGTAAGAAAGTGGAAGGAACCTTTTACCATATGTGGTGGACATGCCCCCAAGTAAAGAGCTTCTGGGATAAGATTTATAATGAGTTGAAGAAAGTGTTTAAAAACATGTTTATTAAGAATCCAGAAGCTTTTTTACTTGGTATTACAAGAAAGGAATTACCTAAGAAAGATATTACCTTTTTTCTGTATGCCACAACAGCAGCTAGAATTGTATTAGCAAGGAATTGGAAATCTGAAGATATACCTACGGTAGACAACTGGCAGATGAAGCTGATAGAATTCATGGAACTGTCTGAGTTGACTGGGAGACTCCGAGACCAGGGAGAAGAATCAGTGGAAGAAGATTGGAAGAAATTCAAAGTTTATTTAGAGAAGAATTATAAGATTGGAAGTATTCAATAAAGGATTTGGGAGAAAAAGGAGGTTGCAGAAGTAAGATAGATTAATGTATTATGCATGAAGATTTAGATATATTATAGGTTGTTATTATGCTCTTAAGACTAAAATTATATTATGAGGTTTTGGAAATTTTTGATTGAAAAGGGATTAAGAGTAATATTTAGATTGGATAATTATGAAGTAGAATGTTATTAAGATTTAGAAAGTGCTAAGTAAGTGATATATAGAAACGTAGACGGGAGGGAAAGGAGGAAGTCGATAAAGATACGGAATATAAGATTGAGTGAATTGTTTTTGTATTTTTTGTTGTTTTTCTATTGTTTGTACTGTATATGATATGTTTGTAGTTTTAAATGTTTTGTTATTATAAAAAAATTAATAAATATATATTAAAAAAAGAAATTGCCTCATCCTCATTCAAAGGTATCCAAATTGCTTGTCATTACTACCTACATCTTCTGGGAGTGAATTCCATCATTAATTATGTGTAGGCTGAAGAAGTATTATCTTTTTTTCCCCTGTCCTGAATCTTCCACCATTCAGCTTCACTGGCCTGAGTGCAAACCATGCAGAATGGCAGCCTCAAGAAAGCAAATTTATGAACTTCATGGTCAACAGAGGAGCACTCTGAACCACACTCTTCATTACACTGGGCACACTTACTTCCTTTGCACACACACAAAACGGGCTATTACGAGATGTTATACAGGCAACGTCCTGTAGTGTATAACGTTTAAGTGAAATCATATATATGAAACACCATTGAAAAATCCTACAAAAATATTAACTGCATAACACAGCACCTAGACTGGCTGGTACTGGCTGCCAGGGCATTGCTACATCAGTGTTGAAAATTTCACAGTCATCTTATTTGTTTCTGGTTATAACTCAGAGTGCTTGCTCTGGCCTCCAAAACTCTATATAGCTTGGGTCTGGAGAAGGAATGTCTTCTCTTTTATGAACTTGTTTGAGAACCAAGGTGAAGCAGGTGGCAACTGGAGAGAGGTCTTCTTCCCTAAAGGCACCTCGTATGTGGAATGCACTCCACAGAGAGACTGGCCTGGCACCTTCATCATTTATGTTACATGTATCTGGTTTAGATTTGGCTTCCCTTTTTTGAATGATTTTAATCCACCAATTTATAATGAATCCGCTGTGTTATCTGTCATTTGTATTTCGGTGTTTTATGTTTCCCCCCTAATTTACCTTGCTTAAGATTTTGTCGTTCAACTGTCTTTGTTTAAAATGCTTTATTATCACCCTCTGGGTATCTTATACAAATTGATAAAACAAGCTATAAAATTATTATATATGACCTTAGGGGCAAGGAGGAAGAGGCAAAATCAACAATGAACTGCTGTTTTCACTTAATTCAGCCTTAAGTAACAGAAATAAATCAGAAGAAATTTGACCACAGTGATTCCCTTTAGCCCAATTATTTTTTCCTCTCGTGCACGGAGATTATCTCTTGCCATGCTGCCTATAATACTGGCATAATACCTGTATTTATTTAATAAAGAATGTAAAAGTGTTGGTGCTTCTCTCCTTTGAATTACATCTAGGTGATATGTTAGTATTATGCTAACCATTCTTATACTTGGTTATATAATCCATATCAGATTCTGTAAAGGACCCCCTTCATCCTTAATAAAACGATATTATCTGAGTTTTTAAAGATCTGTCAGCCCAAATCTGAATTATTCCTTCAAGAAATAAATCCATAAATTAGCTATAGCCTGGAAAAAGACTGATCCAAGAATCAGCGTGTATTTTTAACTGCCAGATGAATTATTCATGGTCCACAGAACTGGTGAAACTAAATCCTGAGATCTGAAATTTGCAAGAGATACCTTGCTGCTAGGAAGTTGCTTATTGCTCTATTGTAGAATACTTCCATATCCATCTGCCATTGTTTTAAAACAATCTCTCTCACTACTGTGTTTAGAGAGAACTTGTGACTGGGTGACCATACGTTTCCCCAGGCTTGAATGGGAATATTATTTCCTGTATCTTCTTAAGTCATCATATTCACTCTTTACAAGAGATTGCTGACACAACAGCAGCTCCACTAATGACAATGGCTATATGAGGAGAAATAAAGAGAGGAAAGATAGCAGCCTCATTGTTAACCTTTCAAATTCATTAGGGTCTGAACAAATATATATATATATATCTTTACCTAACACAACTGCAGTATAAGGACAACTCCGGAGAAAACTTGCCATTCTCTTCCTCTAATTCAGGGGTCGGCAAGGTTTACCTTGCCTGGGCCAGTTCACTCCAGCGGAGATCCCTCTGTGGGCCGGATCACGCACGCATGAGATTTCCAGCATCTGCGCAGATGCGATTTAACAGCTTCTGCATCTGCGCAGATGCAATTTTCAGCGCCGCAAAAAGCGAGTCCCTGCACTGTGCTGCGCCGGTTTAGTGCACCAGGCAGGGACTCACCGGGCGGGTGGCTCAGTTCGGGGGCGGCTCATGGGCCAGTTAAACGACCCCCATGGGCCGCTTGTGGCCCAAGGGCCTTAGGTTGCCGACCCCTATTAGAATATGAACTATGATCTCAGTCAGTAACTGGCAACACAAAAACCGATTTTGCAGGCGCAATATTCTGCAGCTGACTATCAGGGACTGGCTGGACGAAGAGGAGTGGTGGGAGGAACCAGCCAGGGAACCCTCAATGGAAACCCCAGAGGAGAAACATTTAGAGCTAGGGGATGGTGGTGGGGCATAGAGGAGAGGTCAGAGGGAGAAGATTGAGAGGAGGAGCTAGATGCTGAAGGGGCAATTTAGTGAGCAGGAAGAGCTTTTGACAGGGAGCGGTTCAGACTCTGAGGCTGAAGCAGAGAAGGGGGGTTCAAGAGGCCACTGCAGAATTCAAGGACTCTCCCTCTCCTGCTGTGACAAGCACTCCTCCCCCCTGGCCTCCAAGAACATGCAGTATAATGAGGTGAGCAGAACAGAGGTGTGAGGTGCACAGGCACAGTTTGGGAGGAGCCTTCGAAAGGGTGGAAGGCAGGGACCTCCAGTCCTGGCATCTGCTCCACAGGGGCAAGACCTCCTGGGAAGTGTTGCTGAGCTCTATGCCGTTTCCTGAATAATGAATAAAGAGTTAACTTCACTGACAATGGAGCCCTGTGACTTTCGTGCTGACCAGCGTCTGACTCCAGCCCTGACACTGACCACCAGTGTCTCTGCAACAAGCAAGACTCCATTCTTAACACTGTAATGTGGCAGAGAGTCATTAAAGATCTTTAGCAAAACTTTACAGGCAGCACTTGAAATTAGCCAGAGACAGGGTGTGATTGAAAATCTGGACAGTAAATTTAAAATTTGCTGCAGTTTTGCAATTTTGTAGCGTATTTTCAAATATTCATTTAAGATCTTTATATGCCACAACTAACAAAGTTTCTCAGCAGCATAAATAAACATCATGATTACAATGATGATGATGACGCCGATGATGATGTGACCCTTGGAATATTGTCCAGGAGGGAATGCAGCCCTCAGGCTAAAAATGCTTCCCTGGCCCTACTCTAGGGTAAAAGACATTTGGAAGAAATAAAAGCTTTTAAGCAAGTGCCTATCGATTATTTTAATCTATGCCAGGGGTCAGCAACCTTTTTCAGCCCACTGTCCCTCAGACCATGTGGTGGGCTGGACTGTATTTTTTTGGGGGGGGGGAATGAACGAATTCCTATGCTCCACAAATAACCCAGAGATACCTTTTAAATAAAAGCACACATTCTACTCATGTAAAAACACGTGGATTCCCAGACCGTCCACAGGCCAGATTGAGAAGCGATTGGGCCATATCCGGCCCCCAGGCCTTAGGTTGCCTACCCCTGATCTATGCTATAGGCAGGCCCACTAATACTGCTTCTGGGAAAGTTTCATGTCAGCAAGACCCTAAGGCAGGGGTAGTCAGAAGGGTATTCCCAGAAGGTAGGGCAGGAGATACCTCAAAGTTTTGAGCAACCCCTGAGAAACAAACTCCCACAGTTTAATGCACACATTCGAGAAGAAGGAAATGAAAGATTCTGTGAGGGACAAGGGATACAGGGAAGTCCCTCCCATCTTAAGTTCCAGCCCATCCCCAAGCGCTGGAGAGAGTAGGGAGAGCTCTGCCTCCAGCGGAGAGTCAGGAAGTGGTGTCCGAGGCTCAGGCAAGGTTGCGGAGCCCATGCCCCAGGTGGGACAGGAAGTTGGGCGCACGGGGGGAAGGCCAATCCCCCCAACTCCCGAATTGCGACGCAAACGTAGGGGGAAGAGGTTGGGTCTCCCAAAGCTTCTATGCTGGAAGAAAACGCGCCAATCGCCATTCGGAGGTTCTGACACCTCACCTTAAGCATGTATATAGATCGTTCTGACCACTGTAAATAATCAGCACTTAATAAAAGCCTAAAAAGACCATGCTGGAGTCGTTACTCTAGAGTAGCCACATCAGGCCCTCTGACAGATTCTGTTTTATATTTTCTTTAGGAGATAGAAAGCCATTTGCAGCAGCAGTTCCTGCCTGCTACAGAATTTGGAAACTGCTATCCGCTGCCATCCTGCAGCTTCTCTCATTCAAACATCAGAATGCCTGGCATAAAATGTGATGAGACTGAACTGCTGCTCGCCAACAGTCTAGTACTGCTGGGATTTTATTGTTTTTCTCTATCAGTGTCTAATTCTGGTAAGAATAGCTCCATGTCAGCAGGGGAGAGAATAGCAGGGTTGTTGATTGCTGGCTTATATTCAATGGGGGTTGTGGTGGGTTGTTGTGTTTTTTTGTGTGTGTTTTTCTTTAGATTTCAGCTGCAACTCAAAACAAGGTGGGTATTATCCCACACCAAGGAGGGGAGTATCTTTCATCAGAACACTCACACACACGAGCAAAAAATGTTACCCCCAATGCTTACTTGAAGGGGATATTACCTATTATCCACTTGCATTTACTAAACTATTCTAAGATGCTGAATCAATTTAGGGATCAGCTTCTATCTACACATAGCCGACCTGACTCAGGGTCAAATATTACAGAATTCAAGTTCAAGCCACTAAAATCTCAACTGCACGGAGGCACTCCACAATGGGATTTATTCGTGTTTTAAATGCACGTGGCAGGCGAATGGCTCAGACTGTGTGGAGAATAAAACAACATACCTAGGTTTCAAGAAACTGTATTTTGAAGATAACATTTCAAAACTTCACAGTTGAGGATGTACTGTCAGATACCTCTGGGAAAACTTCACAGTTGAGGATGTACTGTCAGATACCTCTGGGAAAACTTCACATGATTCGCCCACTCAGTAGTAATCTGTTTGCAAAGCTGTCTAATGTTGAAAAAAGCAACATGTGGTTTTACTCTGCATATGCAAGAGACTCTCAACAGAAGAGAGTCTGATGACACAAGCCACCAGAAAATAAAATGAGATATTAGAACATAGAACATGTGTTGTTGTTTTTCTGGATGGGGTGGAGATGGTGGTGGTAGAAATCATGAATATTTTGACCGCCAAAAATCTTTCTAGTGATCTATACAAACTATCATTTCCCCAGGGAAATCTGGGAATTGTAGCTCTCTGAGGGGAAGAGGGGTTGCCTAACAACTCTCAGCACCCATAACAGACTACAGATCCCACGGTTGTTTGGGGAAAGCCATGAACGTTTAAAGTGGAATGGTACTGCTTTAAATGTACAATGCGGGCAGGGCCACAGATTCAAACCGTCCAAACTCCAACTAGTTACTACACCCCGTTTTCTCTTATTCTACTGTCTGGTCCCATATTCGTATCCCTACTGGAACGCCTCATCAAACTACAACTATTTGCTTAATAAATTATCTATAGTCTAAGAGACGGTTTACAATTCAGAAGGCTGTAACATTTAGGAATTTGTTTTTATCAAATGCCCTGAAACGAATCTGTGGCATCAATTTGTAACAAAGATGTTTACTTAATGGTAGGAAGTGTGCATATTTTGAGTGCTGTTTCACTCCATTAGAAGACTCTAGTGGGAATTTTTTCGTCTATTTCGTCAGTAAACAAAAAACCCTGCACTTCTTGCTTCCATAGGGTTTTGGGTTTTTTGGACAAGCTTTCCCAGATCTGACAAAAAGAAACAGCTTGGACACACTGAGGCCTCCCCATTGGGCATGGGAACTGGACTCAGAGGTGTGCCCTGCCATCAAAAATTTAGGTTCTAGCTCTAGGTTGTTCCAAATGGGCAGGCTTTCCCATACACATGTCTACAAAGATACCACAAAGAAAAACTCTTACAGCGTAACTTTATATGTCTGAATTGTAAGTTTTGTAAATAGTCTAAAACTGTTGTGTGTTTTTTAAACAGCTTACAAATGTTGGAAGGAATGCATCCAAACTGGTAGAATAAGGTTGGTTGTTTATAGATTGATACAAGTGGAACTTGCAACAAAACAGTGCAGCAGGTAGCATTCCTGTTCAAGTTTTCACCAGTCATATTCCATTCCAGTCTCCCTCCTCTGTTCTCCAGTTTCTCCCCTCCAAAACTCAGCCAGCATTCTTGGCTGCTAAGCATGCTCAACCCTCATTGGGCCATTTTATTTTATTTTATTTTATTTTTGGGGGAGGGGGGAACCCTGAGTTTTCTTCTCTAGGATTTCCCCCCTTTGTACAGTGGTACCTCGGTTTAAGTACACAATTGGTTCCGGAAGTCTGTACTTAACCTGAAGCGTACTTAACCTGAAGCGAACTTTCCCATTGAAAGTAATAGAAAGTGGATTAATCCGTTCCAGACAGGTCCGCAGAGTACTTAAAGTACTCAAACCAAGGCGTACTCGGTATGACTGTACTTCAACCTATCTTTGGGTATATACCTCATTCTTGTGCATAAATGGTGTCATTCCCATGCACATAATACAGGATCCCTCCCTTTCTTCACAACACATGAGCCCTACATATAGTTCTGGTCGCCTCACCTCAAAAAGGATATTTGTAGAGTTGGAGAAGGTTCAGAAAAGGGCCACCAAAATGATCGTGGGGATGGAGAGACTCCCCTATGAAGAAAGGCTTCAGCATTTGGGACGTTTTAGTTTAGAGAAAAGGCAAACAAGAGGCAACCTGATAGTTTTTAGCATGACACATGGCACGGAGGAAGTAGTTTATCTCTTTCAAAACACTAGAACTCAAGACATCCAATGAAGGTGAATGTTGGAAGATTTGGGACAGGTAAAAGAAGGTACTTCTACATGCTATACCTACCGGTAGTTAAACTATGGAGGCAGTGTATGGCATGGCACCTAGTATGGTAGGCACCTAGTTAAACTCCAGGAGGCAGCATTGGCCATCAACTTGGATGGCTTTATAAAATAACCAGGCAAACATTAGAAATAACCCCAGAGCTGGGCTTACTAAACATCTTCCAATACAATAATGCTTACTTACACCACAAAGAACGTATAACCCACTTACTCTCAGCAACCAGAAACATCATGACCAGACACTGGAGAGACCTGTCAGGAGTAAACATGGATAGATGGTACCAAATAGTATGGGAAACAGCCCTACTAGAAAAATTAACCAATAAGCTGAAACTGACACGGGGACAAATAGAGGAAGACGGCTTCACCCTGGTATGGCTCCCCTTTATCACATACACATCCCAACAAGACAATGACAAAAATCCACCAACAGCATGCATATCAATATGGCTAACCTGATCCAAAACACCCACCCACCCCACTCACACCCGAAACAAAGACCACCACAGCCAATCACAAATGAACAGTCATACCCTAGGCCAACTCCAATATCTCTCACCACCAAAAGAACGCAAGTGAACAGCAGAGAACCAGCACAAGCGACGCTGACAAAAACACACACACCACACACATTAAGAAAAATAGAAACATCGCCACCCGACCCCACCCTCACCCATCTCTCCCCCATCTACCTCTTTTCCCCTTCTCTTTGCAATGTCTCAACAAATGAAACTGATTTGTAAAAATGTTACGAGAGACATTGCACATACTTTTGTAAACCAAGAAAATCTTTAATAAAAATTAAAACAAACAAAAAACAAAAAACTTGGGATGGCTTTAAAGGAAGATTAGATAAATTCATGGCTACTAGCTATGATGGCTATGCCCTACCTCCATAGTTGGAGGCTGCGTTGCTTCCAAATACCAGTTGCTGGAAACCATGGGAGGGGAGAGTGGTCTTGTGCTGTTTTTCTCCTTGCTGGTTTCCCACAGGCATCTAGTTAGCTGCTGTGAAATCATGATGCTGGACTAGATGGGCCATTGTCCTGATCCAGCAGGCTCCCAGCCAGTTATTGAGATTACAATGATAAACTCACCATTCTGCTTTATCACCCCCTACCATTTCCTACTGGTGGTTAAAGATTGCTAAAAGGTATGCAAATCCAAGTTCCTTAACTTCAAAACATCAATGGAGCTGACCCAGATTTGATACAAACACACAGAGGCAGCCTAATCCTGGAAAGATCAAAACAGACTTAAGAATTAAATATCAAGAAGTGATAAGTCTCTTTTCAGTTCACAAGCTCTCAGTTCTTATTCATGCCAATCATCCTCTTGGGGTGGGGGTGGATTTAATAGTAAACAGCCATTACAAATACAAACACCTTTCCAATAAGGGTTCTTGAAAGAATGTGGAAATGATGGTTTCAAAGAATACCAGCATGGACAAAAAGGAGTCCCCCAAGTTGTGGGTGCACACCAAAAGACTGCAAGACTTTAATATATGGCTCCACTGTCATCATTGTGGTTGGGGAATAACTTCCCCCATTGTCTGCTGGTTCTTACACCATCCGTTTTATTGTTTGCAAGCTCCAAGACCCCACATACAAGCAGGGATGGGAAACCTGCAGACTCCAATTCCATCAGCCCATTAGCATGGTCAAGGATAAAGGGGGTTGTAGCACAGCAACAATTGTTTCATTGGTATAACATGTCTCCAAACACAGTGTACATCCAAGACTTCACTGACTTCCTTTTTTCAGGTCCTTAAATAATTGCCAAACATAAAAGAATTTTGTCCTGAAAACCCACCTTCTATCATCTGAAGTACTTCCATTAGCCCCACACAATAATAGGCGCACACACATATTGTGAACTGTGTCAGCACAACTGGTGTATTAGGCTCTTGAAGTCCATCAGTGAGCCTCCACTCTTCAACAGACTTACTTGGGAGTTGCTGTCCTCTGAGTAAATAAGTAATGTGCAGTACCTCACACATTTGTAAACCAAAGTGGAGTTGCCCACAGCTAACCATGTTACATAAACTGGGAGAGGGGATACTGGCACTCCAATTGTTGCCCAGTCAAAGGGATTGGGTGAGCTGAAAATGTCAAACTTTCCTTAGCAGCTCTCCCCCTCACCTTTAGACCCTCATACCCTATCCCACATACTGTACACACACCACAAAAGTAGAGCTGTGCTGGATTATACCAACAAAGCTGTGGCAGATCAACATCCAGTTTCCAACACTGGCCAGATTGATTGATTGATTGATTGGAAAGTATTTCTTAACTGTTCATTATTGAAAAAAAATATCTAGGCAGTAATCAAAAACCTCTGGAACAGTAGCATAAAAATATAAACCTTATGGCCCAGTAAAATCCATGTCACAAAAAAACCAGAAGTCTTTACAACAGGCATCCCCAAACTTCGGCCCTCCAGATGTTTTGGACTAGAATTCCCATCTTCCCTGACCACTGGTCCTGTTAGCTAGGGATCATGGGAGTTGTAGGCCAAAACATCTGGAGGGCCACAGTTTGGGGGTGTCTGCTTTACAAGGTGTCTGAAGCAACTGATGGATGATGCTTCATGCATAGTAGAAGGAAGAGAATTCCAAAGTTATGGGGCAATGGGAGAAAATGCCCATTTCTGGATCCCAACCTTGTGATATTCTGTGGTGCCATAAGTAAAATTTATTCAGATGATGCAAGTCATCTTGCAGGTCTATAGACATGCAGGTGCTGCTTCTGTTAACCTGGTCCTCAGTTGTTTACTAGGTACTTGCTAGATATGTCTAGTAAATCCACAAAGAAGAAGGGATGAAAATAACAGCCATCTTCTATTGTTGGTCTCAGCCATCTGATATTCAAAGGTATGCTGCCTCTGAACAGGGTGATGTCATTTAGCAATTACCCTGCTCAAAATCATGCAAAACATGAACACATGCTCAAAGAATGAGACGTGTGGCACTAAAATGAGTGGCTGCCAACAGAAAACTGGCCAGAATGGTCTGCTTTACTGGACCAGAATTAAAGAATGCTAGTGGCTGTTCTATGATTAGGCAGCTCTATGTACAGAAAGATCACATCAACAAACAAAAAATCTTATTTTTTAAAATGATTGGATGTCAGAAAGGTAACTCACACAGAAGCACATATACCAACGCAGACATAAAACTCATAGCCTCTGATCTTTAAATGATTGTCCAAAAATGAAAGTGATTTAGTTTCAAGCTGCTGCAACTGTTCTAAAATACTTGACAGTTTTATAAACAGTCATAAATCATGCACATTTCATTCATCAAAGTCAGTGTTGATACAACAACAAAAACCAACAAAAACTGCAGCCCCACCCCAAAAGCATTTTCTTGCTCACTCACAAGACATGAAAACTCTTCTTGAAAATGAGTTTCTGTTGGGCTGGAATGGGAAAGCAAGATAATGTAATGTAAATCCTAGCAGCACACAGATTTTTATCCATCTAAAATATTTCTCCATTGCAAAGCAACTCCAGAGCAGGTTGCAATTAAAATTCAAGCATATAACATATCCCCCCCCCAAAAAAAACCCCCATAAAAAAACAGGAAAAGCAACCAATCATTTTATAGCCAGAGTTAATTAACAACCAACAAGATACAGCAGAGGTCAGGGTGAATAAGCAGGTCTTCAGCTGATGCCAAAAACTTGGGACCCACCCAACATTCACACTCAAATCTATCTGGGACTCTAGTTGCTCTACTATCCTGCTGGCCGGGCCTGAGATTTGTGCAGGCAGTCTGAGGCTACGTCAGCAAGCTGCCAGCTCACTAGGCAGGATGACCACTGCTTCACTGAAGGAGGAGCTAGAGACCAACCTGGGGTGCCAATGTGATGAGCAAAGGGGGGGAGCCGGGGTGGGGCTATCCACATATCCACAACGGCTACCCCACAAAAAAGGGCTTGCATGTCAACAGGTCCTTTGCTCCTGTAATGTCTGTGGTTTCTGCCAGCCAGTCCCAGAGTGCTGGGAATGATTTTCACTTCTGAGCCTGCTTTTGCCTGTAACAACTGCTTGGCATCCGTCTGCTTGGGAAGTAACGGAAGAGTGTGCCTTCAGGGGTGAAGTCAAACCGCTGGAGAGTTACAGCAGAGACCAATATAGGAGAGATGTGTTTGTTGCAGATGGGGGCATCCGGTTGTGCTGATGAAGGTGTAGCTCCTTCCTCAAAGGAGGTTGGATGGGCATCTGTGATGGACACTTTAGCTGAGATTCCTGCATTGCAGGGAGTTGGACTAGATGACCCTTGGGATCCCTTCCAACTCTAGAATTCTATGACGTTTCATCTTTCTGTGCTCCCCCCAGCCATCATTCCAACGAGACTCATTTTATTCCTGCAACCTGTTGCCTGGACCCTCACGCCTTGGAAACTGTTCCTTGCTATTTGTTGATTAACAAAACAGGATATGGCAGTGTTAATGTTTAAGATGGAGCTTCCTGTCTATTTGGCCCAGAGAATTGCTGCTGATCCTCAAAAGCATCTTGCCTGTCCTAGGGAAGGCCGCGAGCTTTGGAGAGACACAGACAAAAACTGGACATTCAGGCTATTTTAGCAGGGCAGAGAAAAATCTGGTACCCTGTTGTCATGCTATTCCCCTCAACCATAACTGCGGGAGGGCAGCGCAGCTCATGTACAGTAATCCATGGAGAAACATGAAAGCTCAATGGTAAATGGCCAACAGCATGTCCGCTCTGTCGTGTGATTAGCTTACACAGCCACAAGCACAGATCACAGAGAAAGAAGCAAGTTGAGATTAACTGAGCCACATTCAATCTCTATGTTGCACTTACACTGAGAAGTTCGCTATTCCTTGCCAGTTATGCATTGCAATTATTTTTCTCCACAGGTATGCTGGTGTTGGGGAAGGTGCTCCTGAACATGAGCAAGGGAAGCTGGATTGTGCACCTGCCATTCTTAAATGATAAAGCTTAGTTCAGAAAGGAGCCTGCTTTCATTTCCTAGGACAAAATGAGCCTTTTTATCTGTTAATATCAGTGCACTACTGAAGAGCACTCATTCTTCCGCAACCAACTTGCGATGCTCTCTACATGTTGGAAAAACAAGACCTTTGATTTGCATTTGGGGATTGTTTGTTTGTTTGTTTTTTGTTTGCTTGTTTCAGTTGGTTTCCAGGAAGGCACTAAAGAGCACAGGCCAAGGTGAATTAGTAATTCTTGCCCACCCTGAAAGACAAGGCATCTATACTGACAGACCACTGCAAAACACCAATTTTGCTGCTATATAAAATATGATATAGAGAGGCAGCACTATTGTAGGTGAAAGAAAAAGACATGCAATCAGACAGTACTCCTTATTTATCCTGTTTCCAATTCAGCTAAAAGCTGCTGCCTTCGTTTCTGCATGGTCTCCTTTCATATTCTGAGAAAGATTTTCAAAGCCGATTCTGTTTCCAAAATAGAAATAACAACTTACTGTAGTCAGCATGTGTGACCGGAATCAGATTAAGCTTCACAGAATTGATATGATAACATCATCTGTTACATTTGTCACATAAGGAAGGTAAAGAAAAGGACCAGGCTGTTGTTTTTAAGTTTCATTGCAGAAGAAATTTGCAAAGACTAAATACAATAGTTTGTTGCTATTACGTACTTCACTAAAGCAGGGGTGGGAAACTCCAGACTTCCTGATCTGCCTTGACTTTTACCCAAACCCTGAGATACAGCAGCAGCAGCAGCAGCCACAAGAAACAGTCTCTTAGAATTAAGGACTAGAATGCCTCTGAGCACATGCCAAGCCCAGGAATTTGTTTCGAGGACCCACACTGAGCTCGCAGTCCTGTCACTCAAAAATCCACTCCCGTCTTTTATTTACAGCATTTATTAAATGCATATCCCGCCCTTCCTCCCTAAAGAGGCAGCAAACATACAAGCAAGAAGAACACAATGCTTGCAGAGCGTCACTGCTCTTTCTTCTCACTCTTGCCACTGCTCGCAGGCTTAGAGGGGGAAGATGGACAAGCATGGAAGCCAAGAGTCTTCAGATGTTGGCAATGGGCCTCCTGGTGGGGTATGGTTCTTAGCAGCTGCCTGGCATCCAGCACCAGCCCTGTTCTTCCTATAATCATCAACAAATACAAAGTCAACAAATACAAAGTGAGCAAATACCAAGCTGAGCATTGCCTGTCATAATGCTTCCCTTTTCCTTCCATGAAAGGCTGTTGATAATAAAAGAACATGTGTGGCAGGACTGCGAATAAAAGCCTGCTTCTGATCTTCTTCATTTAATTCTGTGGCACTGCCCTAATATATCCTCCTGCGAGCCAAGCAGCATCAAATTATTGAAAATATCACATAATCACTTTCAGGGGCTCAGGAACTGGAATACAGGTGTCATGCAGTTGCTAACAATTCAGCTTACTGCTCTCATTTTACGAGCCAGAAATCAGTGTCTGTAGGGGCCTTATTTTTAGAAAGGTTTTTATTGCTGTTGTTTTGCAGACAAACATGTTCTAATGCTGTTCTAAAGAACAAACATCACAAGGGGCCTTTCAACAGCATAGTAGTATTTGGAATGCCACACACAAAGTCTGTGGGAGTACAAAAAGCATATACTCCCTTGCTGTTTGAGAAATGCCTCTGCTCTGTTAAGACAAGGTTTCTGCTAAACCTTGCAAATTGCAAGTCAACATAACATTACTTAGGAACAACAACAACAACAACAACAACAACAACAACAACAACAACAACAACAACAGACCTCTTCCATCATGAAAAGAAAAGACATTGTTTTGGTAAGTTTCCTGAATGTTCACTGTCAATATTTTTTTTCTGTGCACCGCTTCAGGTAGCTCAAGTGGGAAAATAAGCCAAATTACCTGGCCATGGTTTGGCTGTGACCAGAGCAAGCTCCTATGGGGGCCTAACATGCAGCCTATAGGCCACATGTGACCCCCTGCAACATTTGAAGCCCCCCCCCGGCCTGGCTCTAGGGGTAGTCTCGGTGGCGCAGGGCACCAGGGCACCGGGCCGGTGGAGGGCGCTGCGCGGCAAAGCTGCACGGAAGCCGTGCTGCACGCTGCGCCCGCCCACGAGGGCGGGGGCGCCGGAGCGATCTCCGTGCCACGGCGCCAGGGCACCCGACCAGCTTGAGACGGCCCTGCCCCCACAGCGAGGTGCTGAACTTTGGGAAGGAGGTGTGAGGGCTCTGACAAGATCCTAGAGCCCTCCTGCCTCCTTCCCAAAGCCTAACTAGCACTTTCCCAACTTTGGGGAGGAGGTGTGAGGGCTCTAGGACCTTGCCAAAGCCTTGTATCTCCTTCCCAAAGCCAGGCGCCTCACCTGGCAAGCTTTAAGAAGGCAGTGGAAGGGTGGAGGGATTGTCAAATTTTGGCCTCGCTCCCATCCCCACCCCTGCATTTTCGAACACTTAAGAGTTTGGGAGGTTCTCATGCACTGGAGCCATTTTTTTACCCAGTATAATTTCTATTTATGTTGATACTTAGGATTACTTAAAAGTAATTTAATCCTATGAATTGTTCCTCTTTGTGACTTCTTTAACTACAGGACCCATCATCATTTCCCCACAAGAATCAAGCTACCACTTGGATGGACTCATCAAGCGGACAAAAATATCGACCGACACCATGAAGCCATAAATTCTATTTATCCTTAGCGTCAGAGCCACCGCAAGCACCTTTGGCTATATTTAAAGAGATAAAAAGAGCCCTCTCTCAAAGGATTTTTTTTTAGAAGAAATAACCCATCACTTACATCAAATCACAAATGCCACTGATGTCCCTAAGCTGTCCCATTCAATTAGCTTTCTTACGTCAAACACCACTCACCAACTGTCACAAATTCATGAGACGTTCTTTAACGAACTAGTGAGGACCAAAAACAATAACAATCTTAAGACCACTCCACAGAATTGCGAGCTAATAATATCACACAAGCCGATCTCTCTTCCTCTGTAGACATACACCCACATATTTTCTGGCACAATGCAAAAACAGAATAAGTTGATCACAATATTTGAAAACTAAAGCAACAGCTTAAGTGCAAGGCCAAAAGAGGACATTGAAAGCTGGAATGCGGAGAAATCAAGAGATAAGAGCAGAGATTTAGCTCTCTCAAACTCTGCAGGCAATCTACAAGGTTATCAGCATAAAACAAAGAAGACTACCGAAAAAGCTCAAAGACTAGTTCCCCTAGCATTTGCACAACACTTTCATAGCACTCCACATACATTATCATGTTTGGAGGAAACCAAGAAGGTGTCATCCAGATGCTTGGACTATAGCTTCCATCATCTTTGACCACGGGCCCTGCCAGCTGTGAATGGTGGGAGTTCCTAAACATATGGAGAGCACAATGATGGCTACCTCAGAATTATGACACACACACACACACACCCCAATTACAGATAGGAGGGACTGAAGCTTACAGAAAGTGAGAGTTGATGGCAGAGAAAAAAATCTGAACCAGGGAATTTGAGTTGTAGCTCAATCTCTTAGCTATTATGTATGCTGCATCAACTGGTCATATTATGTATTTATAAACATGTTTAAAACATATATTCCTTTAGAGGCCTGGTTGGAGAAGCGGAAGGCTAGTAACATAAATGAGTTCCTTTTCTATACATATACACAAAATGACCTCAGGTTTAGAACAGCCCTATTAGATAATCAAGAACTCGTGACTTTCTTTCTTCACCCCAGGAAAGTACTGCAATAAGACACAGGCTGCAAACACACCGAACATTTAAAGCACATTATTACCCCTTAATCATCCCAAGTGCTGGGATTTGTAGCTCTGCGAGGGGTAAACTACATTTCCCAGGATTCTTGAGGGGATTAAGTGTGCTTTAGAAGTACGGTAGTGTGTGCCCCAGTTTTTCTAAGATATCATCCACAATATTCTCACTCCCTTTTCCTCTTCCTTTTCCTCTACCACACAGCACCGCTTTCAACACTGGATAGGTGCATGAAGCTATTTTATATTTGTCTTTTATAAATAGAAGCACAGGACAATATATTGAATGGGCTGTTCCCAGCACCATTTATTACACTTCCTTTTCTCACACCTGCTCATTTTGCTCCAAAGAGTTCGGGGAATGCAACCATCTCATCAAATCCTCACAATAACCACATACATTCACCACGGGCTGAAATGGGCAAAGTGTCTGATGTTTCCCATGTCCTAGTCATTTTATTTGTTTTATCAGTACTAAGTCATAAATAATAATAATAATAATAATAATAATAATAATAATAATAATAATAATTTATTTATACCCCGCCCATCTGGTTGCGTTTCCCCAGCCACTCTGGGCAGCTTCCAACGAACACTAAAAACAGAATAAAACTTCAAACATTAAAAAACTTCCCTAAACAGGTCTGGCTTCAGATGTTTCATAAAAGTCAGATAGTTGTTTATTTCTTTGACATCTGATGGGAGGGCGTTCCACAGGGCGGGCGCCACTACCGAGAAGGCCCTCTGTCTAGTTCCCTGCAACTTGGCTTCTCGCAATGAGGGAACCGCCAGAAGGCCCTCGGTGCTGGACCTCAGTGTCCGGGCTGAACGATGGAGGTGGAGACATTCCTTCAGGTATACAGGGCCAAGGCCGATTAGGGCTTTGAAAGTCAGCACCAACACTTTGAATTGTGCTCGTAAGCGTACTGGGAGCCAATGTAGGTCTTTCAAGACCAGTGTTATGTGGCCTCGGCGGCCGCTCCCAGTCACCAGTCTAGCTGCCGCATTCTGGATTAGTTGTAGTTTCCAAGTCACCTTCAAAGGCAGCCCCACGTAAAGGGCATTGCAGTAGTTCAAGCAGGAGATAACCAGAGCATGCACCACTCTGGCGAGACAGTCTGCGGGCAGGTGGGGTCTCAGCCTGCGTACCAGATGGAGCTGATAAACAGCTGCCCTGGAAACAGAATTGACCTGCGCCTCCATGGACAGCTGTGAGTCCAAAATGACTCCCAGGCTGCGCACCTGGTCCTTCAGGGGCACAGTTGCTCCATTCAGGACCACTGAGTATCTTGTTCAAAAACATGGCAGTAAATGTCAAAAAATTATCCCTCCCCCCCAAAAAAATAGTCTGATGAACTAAAATAGCCAAAAGTTCAATTGTGCCCAAGAACAAATAGGCAGCCATGAGACCATCAGCTGCCTATGATGACATGTGCAACTGTAAGAAACTCATACATCTTTACTTGCAGGCAAAAAAATAAATCTGCAATGTATCACATCTATGTCCCAGCATCCCACCGAAGCCAAACAGATTACAAAAGCAGCAGGAATTGGTTTTGGTGTACACAGACCTCCTTTCCAAAAACTGTATTACACTATATATGCCCAGCTCATTCTTCAACCTAATCCATTTGCAGATATTATTGAAAAGACACAGTGGATTATAACAGAATGGCCATCTGCAGACAGTAATTTTGCAGCCAGTAAGATTCAGGTGACAAATAGTAACCAGAATATATTTAACTCCAGTAAACAAAAGCATGACCAATTCTGCTCCCATTGGTCATGACTGTGGACCTGAGCACAGACTTAGCGGAACTTGCTGAACCCAAGTCTCCCCCCCCTAAAGCCCAAGATGTCTTAGAACTCCAGAACCAAGATGCCAGAGATCCCCTGAGTCTGGACTGGAGACTGCAGCCACCTACGTTCAAGGCCAACAAGTGCCCAGCATAATTGCCACCAAGGGTCTCACCTCCACAGTTCAAAACAAGGTTGCCTTCTCTTCCTCCTCTCTCTCTCTCTGTGCCATGGGATTGCACTGTGCTCGCTACCCATAAAGCAGTTTGTGTGTGTGTGTGTGTGTGTTTGCACATGGATTTGTGTATAGATATTCAGCGTTAGTCTAATGTCTCTACTATGCGCACAGATGTGCTTATGCCTCTACTATGGCCAAAAGTGTACACCTAAATCAGAGGTCAGCAAACTTTTTCAGCAAGGGGCTGGTCCACTGTCCCTCAGACCTTGTGGGGGGCCGGACTCTATTTTTTTGGGGGGTGGAAATGAATGAATTCCTATGCCCCACAAATAACCCAGAGATGCATTTTAAATAAAAGGACACATTCTACTAATGTAAAAACACGCTGATTCCAGGATCGTCCGCGGGCCAGATTTAGAAGGCGATTGGGCTGGATGCTGCCCCCGGGGCTTAGTTTGCCTACCTTCAAGAGTGAATGAGTTTGGGTGGTGTGGGTTTCAGGTGGTAGCAAAGAAGGTCCCTTGAAGAAAAACTGAAAAGGAGCACCCCCACCCCCATCCTGCCCAGAACATGCTGGAAGAATGTTTCGCTAAGCCTTGTGGTTTTTTACATGCACTTTCTTTTAACACACTGCTGACGCCATACTCTGTGGAACATTTTCCCACTTGCTGAAGATTTTTCAGTTGTACTTATTGCAATGGTTCTGAATTGCCTTTAAATTTCCATTTAAATAAGAAAGCCAGTGTATAAGAGTCTAGAAATAAATGAAAACGTACCCAGCAATGACTAAGGTTATTGCAATTTCAATGCAAGTCGTATCTCCCTTTATGTCTCATATTGCTTCAAATTAATTTTATCTTGTGGAAGAGCAACAATGAGATTACTATTGCTAACTTACCTATTAATGATTGCAAGGGAAATGTTCAGAAAAGATCTTTAATCAACAGGGGGGGGAATTTGGAAATAATTGTCAGGGAGACAGTAGCAACTGAACAGCTTTGAATACTATGATTCCATGAATACGAAGCTTCAGGCATTATTATTATTATTATTATTATTATTATTATTATTATTATTTATACCTCGCCCATCTGCCTGGGTTTCCCCAGCCACTCCGGGCGGCTTCCAACAAATACCAAAATACATTAAAATATCACAGATTAAAAGATTCCCTAAACAGGACTGCCTTTAGGTGTTTTCTAAATGTCAGGTAGTTGTTTATCTCCTTGACCTCCAATGGAAGGGCATTCCAAAGGGCGGGCGCCACTACCAAGAAGGCCCTCTGCCTGGTTCCCTGTAGCTTTGCTTCTTGCAGTGAGGGAACTGCCAGAAGGTCCTCGGTGCTGGATCTCATACAGAGAATGGGGAGGAAAAAGGAGAGAGAATGAGTGCAAGGCACTTCAGTCAAGGAAGGACCTTGAGAAGCCCTGCAAACAACCTCTTAGATCTTAATTAAAGCATTCAATGTTGACTACTCAGAATTTCTGTGATTTTATACACATTCGTAATAGTTATACATTATAGAACTGCTATTATATGGTCATCGTGTAGGAAGCTGCAGGGAGCTTATTCTCAGCAAAGCATCTGATCTGAGGGAAACACAGCAGCTTTTCCCCAAAAACCTTAGAAGAAATTCTTAAAACTATGGAACAAATGTGGGTTGACTCAACCATCAAGGCCCAGACATGCCCTAAGTTGCAAGTGCAAATCAGACCCTTAACATCTTCTTCCTGGGATCAAAACACAAGCATGTCATTATGAAACTAAAGTTAATGGGCTGGTTTTGTTTCTCCTACTGTGCCTGGGAGAAACAAGCCACAATCAAGGATCACGGCCTCTTTTGCTCCAGTAACAACCAAGGCAAAACTTGTAGCACCTTAAAGACAAAGAAACTTTTGTAGACTAGAGTCCACTCCATCCGCTGTCATTCTCAGCTTTTCATATAGATATCAATTAAAGGTTAAACATATTCAAAATAAGAACAGTGACCTTTCAGGAGTAATTGGTGATAAGGCAATTATTCCCAACCTGCTGTGTTAATGAACACCTGGAGTGGGACCAGAAACCCTTGTTTCTATTCATGTTCAGATTGACAGAATTTATCCAAGAGCTGGATTCTAATTTGGAAATTTCAGAATCCTTTAAAGTTTGTTTGTTGGAAAATACAGTGTCATGAGAGTGAAAAGCTGCTACAGACTAATGCACCTAGCCCTCTGGAAAACAAATCCTGCGTTACTTTTGCCTTTCAGCACCTTGAAATATGAACATGCAGGTCCCAGATGACAGCCTCCTCCTCAAAATTCCACTGGAATGGAAGTATTTGCAACTGGCCCCACAGAGACTCAGGTGGTCTCCAGGGGAAAGTGTGGCTATCTACCGGCTCTTCAAGAGATACCTGTTCTGACAAGCATTCCCCTGATCTCCTGACCTGAACCTCTTGTATTGTTTTAATTAATGATTCAACTGTTTTAATCGGTGTGCTCTTTTAATGGGTTTGTTTCATTGTACATTTTAATTGTGGGTGTTTGTTGTCTTTATTGCACATTTAATCATTTTTAAACCAGTTTTACACTTGTCAACCTTTCAGAAGCCACTTTGACAAGCAGGCGGTACATATGTTTAATATAAAAAAATAATAATATTAACAGTTATGGTTGGTGCATCGACTGTGCCCCTTTCCTGGGCAAGGATGGCTTGGCCACCGTGACTCAAGTGATGGTAACCTCACTTTTAGACTGCTGTAATGCGCTCTACATAGGGCTTCCTCTATGGTTGGTCTGGAAGCTGCAGCTGGTGCAGAATACCAGGCACATGTCAGGCCAGTGCTGAAGGATCTGCACTGGCTTGTCTATTAGCCACCAAGTCAGTTTTAAGGTCCTGTTACATAAGCAACTCTGGACCAGGCTACCTGAAAAAGAAGACTTCCCCTCCATTGTGTAACTGGTTTTCATACTTTGCAAACCCACTCTAAAAGTCTATTTTGACATTAAGACTATTTGGATGACCAAGAGTCAAAGTAGACCAAATTCTGAATGAGGATATCATTACATTCAAAATAAACACTATGCAAACATACACAAGGTCTGCTAAAGCTGTTGAATGAGTCCTGCATTACAATAATAAAAAATCTTTTTTTTAAAGGCAATCATGCTGATTTATAGCTGCCAGTGGTTTCTGCTCAAGCAGCATCTCAGTCTGAACATGGCTCTCATGAGCAGAAATCCTCACAGGCCTGCAGCTTCTAATTATGTAAAGGTCTAGAATGAAACACGCACACTGCAGAAATCAATAAATATGGTAATAAGAGAAGAATCTCCTTGCAGCCAAGTTCAGTAAGCCAAAACATAAAATGGGAAGTTGTTTTCTCTGTGAAAGTTGTATCATTGGAGGCAGCTTATTCCTCCATCAGTGTGGCACCTTTAAAAAGCCTATGCAAAAGACCTACTGATCAGCACCAATAGATAAACAAGGAGAAGGAGATGGTTTCTGCACGTGATTCTAGTTGCAGATGACAGAGTCTTATGGCATTTTGTCAAAATGACATGTTTATGGCACCGGCGTAGGGGGTAGAGAACGAGGACAGAAACGAAAGGCCACATACAAAAAGATGCCAGAGACATCTCACTTTTTCTGTAACCAAGATAAGGGCAACAAATGGGCTGAAGCTCACAAACATTCCCACTTAATCATTCTCTCGGTCCCAGCTCCTGCCAACCTAGCAGTTCGAAAGCACGTCAAAGTGCAAGTAGATAAATAGGTACCGCTCCGGCGGGAAGGTAAACTGTGTTTCTGTGCCAGAAGCGGCTTAGTCATGCTGGCCACATGACCTGGAAGCTGTACGCCGGCTCCCTCGGCCAATAACGCGAGATGAGCACCGCAATCCCAGAGTCGGTCACAACTGGACCTAATGGTCAGGGGTCCCTTTACCTTTAATTGTGAATGGGATATGGCAGGGGTCCCCAAACTTTTTCAGCCGGGGGCCGGTCCACCGCCCTCAGACCCTTCGCTGGGCCGGACTATATTTTTTGGGGGTGGGGGGGAGCCGAAATCCTATGCACATTGAACATATTGTCTCTCAGCATCCCTCCCTCTTTCCCCACCCACCATGGCCAGGGCGCAACTACGGAGCCTCCGAGTCTATCCCTCCCTCCCCCGCCCGGCCCGCCGTCGCTCACCCGCCCAGCCCCTCCAGTGCTGACCAGACCCCCTCCATCCTGGCCTTGGCCCTCCTCGGGAGCCCCACAGAGCAAGGAAGGGCTTGGCCCAAGCCCCCTCCACCTCCGCTCCTGGCCGCGGGACTATGGGTAGAGACCAGCCAGGCAGCTCCGCACACGGCCATTGGAAGACGGACGGCAGCTAGTCGCGACCCCCTCACACAGGCTGCGCTCCACCAGGGCAGGCAGCTCAAGCAGCCATCCGGCGGCCCCCGAGTCCCCCCCCCTCGAGAAGGCGCCCGCCTAAAGCGCAGGAAAAGTCCCGTCCCTCCTCCCCAGGGGGCCGAAGGGAGAGCCCCACCAGACCCCAGCACCCCTAGCCGCTTTTCCGCTCACCTCCGCCCGCCATATTTGCAGCTCTCGAGCAGAGAGCCGCAAGAAAGAGAGCGGCGGTGGAGGGGGAGGCGGCGGCTATTAGGGCGGCCGCGGCGGTGGCTGCAGCGGGCATGCGGTCCAGAAAGAGAGCGGCGGTGGAGGGGGAGGCGGCGGCGGCCATTAGGGTGGCCGCGGCGGTGGCTGCAGCAGGCATGCGGCCCAGAAAGAGAGCGGCGGTGGAGGAGGAGGAGGCGGCGGCCATTAGGGCGGCCGCGGCAGTGGCTGCAGCGGGCAGGCGGCCCTCCTCAAGTGTTGGGTCGGGCCAGCCCGGCTCCGGCGGCGGGAGCGGCAGCGCGGCTAAGCAGCTGCGCAGGGAGTCGCAAGAGGAGCGCGGCGGCAGGCAGCCTGGCTCCGCGTCCCTCAGGAAGGAATTGGCTGCAGCGATGGGGCCGGGGCCGCGGCTAACGGCAGCCCGACCGGGACTGGGGCTGGAGCCGGCCGCAGTTGGCAGCTGCCTGGGCTCATCGGACAATACAGGCAGGCAGGAGGAGGGACGCCACTGGGATGCCTGCGCCTCTGAGGCAGCGGAGGCGGAGGCGAGAGCAGCACAAGGCAAGACAACCCAAAATAAAAGTATTTAAAACACACACACACACACACACACACACGAAACACGTACCCGTGTCTTGAAGCAGGGGCTGCTTGCGGCGGAGGGTGGAGCGGCAGCAAAGAAAGGGCTGGCTCTGCTCTGGCAAGAAGCGGCTGCTGAAAATGGCAATCGGCCAGCTTTGCACAGCCCCTTTCCTCCTGTGCACGTGCAGCTGCTGCCCACCCATTGGCTGAAGCACTCCAACTTTTTGATTGGCTGCTGCTGGCCAACCACGATGAAGGAGAGGGGGGAAATGGCGACGAAGGGGGGAAATTGCTCTCGGCTTGAAAAAAATTTTTTAAAATGCGGGATGGCCATGCTGATCCCCAGACCTTTCGCGGGCCGGATTGGAAGGCCAATTGGGCCGCATCCGGCCCGCGGGCCGTAGTCTGGGGACCCCTGGGATATGGGATCAGGAGCTCCTTCCCCTCGGCTCCTCCCTTCCGCAGCTCAAACCCCAGCCCCTTTCCCTCCTTGCCTAAATCAGAGTTATGGGATTGCAAGGAGCAGCAAGGAACCAGGATTTCAAACCAATCAGGGTTTCAAGATGGTTACAAACTCTGCTAAAGAGTGTCAATAACACACTTAACTGCTGTTAAGGCTAGCAGGAGAGAATTTGCACTCAGAGGATACCATACAGTGCACCCCCAAGGATTGCTTCCAGTTGTTTAACCGTGATTAAGCATTACATGTTCCCAAGCCCATTAACAACTATGGCAGCTCTATGGTGTCAGCCCATATTATAATTATCTTAACACTGCAAGCATATAATTGTGCTTTAGATAGTTATAATTACATTGTATACCTTCCTCCTCCTACATGCCTCCCCAAAAAGTATTAATGATTTCCTAAAAAAGAAACCTTAAGATTGCCTAAAATTTTACTTAAGAACTTTGGAATACACACAACACACACACACACACATTCACTGTGTGAGTTGCCAATTATCTCTGTTATGAAGTGGCATAATTTAATGCACAATGGAACTATGATATAGTCCTTAAACTACGGTAATACAGTCCTTCCATATGAACTAATCCTACTATATAAACTAATATGATACAGTCCTGTAAACTGAGATAGTCCTATAAACTAATCACCAGCACTATCTTAAATTCAAATTACTGTTCTACATGAGCCACAGTGCAGAATGAAGGCCAGTTTGGGTGAGACAACAAGTGCCAAATTCGGAACAAATCTGTGAGATACTGATAAGCGCAGCTGGAGACATGAAGACAAAAAGGTGGCAGAATTGCACTCGCTTTTCACCTTTTCCTCCCCAGTTACCTGCAAAAGATAACCTACAACAAAGCACCTAATGAAGCAGACTCTATTCCATGAAAATTTCACCCTCATAAATTTGTCAGTCTTTCCTGTGCTGTGTCAGTCTCTTCATTGTTTCTACAGCAAGCATGAAATGTAGTCCATTTAGTGGTGACACCCAGGGATAGAGTGCTACAGCATTAGCAGAGGAATACGAACGCTCTGGTAGCAATAGAGCCCTAACAATGCAACACCATGAGTTGCAATTCTGTAAAGAGAAAACTGCAACCTGAATTAGCAAAACAGAACTCGCTGGTGGTCCTGGTCCACCAAGGGCCTTCAGACATGGACCACTTGCACAGAACCTATCAGGAGATGGAGATGGCACAGCTGGCGACAACATGGCAGTGCTGATTTTGGAATTTACCAAAGTGACTGTCCATGTTGCATTCCTCTGATTCAGGAATGGGGAATTTATGGTGCTCCAGATGTTGCTGTGCTGTAGCTCTCAAATTCCCAGACCACTGGCCATGATGGCTGGGGCTGATGTTCAACATCTGCTCCCCTTCCCGATTTAAGTAGGAAGTATGATTGATGATAACGCGAGATGAGCGCCGCAACCCCAGAGTCGGTCACGACTGGACCTAATGGTCAAGGGTCCCTTTACCTTTACCTTTATGATTGAAGAGTTATTTGGCACAGGACAGAGATGGATGGCAAGCAACTGCAGCACTGTGTGGATCAGGCTACTACCGTACTAACCACATTTATCTTTTCAAGTACATACAGTGGTACCTCAGTTTATGAACACAATTGTTCCGGAAGTCTGTTCATAAACTGAAGCGAACTTTCCCATTGAAAGTAATGGAAAGTGGATTAATCCATTCCAGACAGGTCCGTGGAGTACTCAACCTGAAGCGTACTTAACCCGAAGCATAGGTGTAATTGGTTCCGGAAGTCTGTTCATAAACTGAAGCGTTCATAAACTAAAGCGAACTTTCCCATTGAAAGTAATGGAAAGAGAATTAATCCATTCCAGATGGGTCCGCGGCGTTCGTAAACCGAAAACTTGTAAACTGAGGTGTTCATAAACCGAGGTTCCACTGTACTGCAACATACACAAGGAAATACTTTAATCAATAATTTCTCTTCCTGATATTCAAGGATCGGCATATAGCCCAATGTACTACACAAGTGTGTGCCACAACATGCAGACACCCCACAAAAAAAGAGTCACACAATAAAATGTCAGTAAGAGTTTAGCACTTCTGCATGTGGTCGATATGTATCATTTCAGGAAATGTTTATTGTTCTTCTATTTTTGTCACACAGCTTTTTAGTTCTAACCCATGAGATCTCTTGACTCGTCGCGGGTCTTCCTTTTTTAACCTTGATTTTACTGCTCACTTTCCACTACAACGTTGCGCAGTTTCTCCAAGGCAGTGAAGACTTGGAAGTGCATCTCATCGTGTGCTGCAATGATTTTTAAAATATATAAATTGCATTAATTCATGTTGCCCAATAGCTTCAAAAACCTTTCATTACTGAAGACATGCTGGATAAGGCAAAAGGTCTATTGGTTCCAGCATCCTAAATCCCAGTGGCCAAAAAGATTCTGATAAGAAGCACTAAAACAGAACATGTCTGCAACTGCCCTCTCTGGCTCTTGTTATACAGAAACTAGTATTTAGAGGCACATCATTCATTGTGACAGTTCTCCACTTATCCCTGCTTTCTGCTTCCTGTTCTTCAGCTAGTCACCAATCTATCATTTTTATTTATCCAGAATATATATTAAGCTAATTGGCCTGTAATAGCCTAGATCTCTTATCAAAATTAGTGTTCCATTGGGCTGATTATAGTCCTCTGGAGCAGAGGCTGAGCTTAGGGACATATTTTTGTCAAAAGGTCACTAACCATGATGTGTTCTCTCCTCCTTCTCTCATCCCCACTACTTGCCTCAGTTCTTCAAAACTCCCTGTGAAAGGCAGTTCAGGAGAAAAATTCATTCAGCTTCTCTGCAATCTTTCCCCCCCTCCTCAGCAAACCTTTAAGCTTTATTGATTATTGTTCAATAATCAGTTTCCTGCTTCTAATGTATTTAACACTCCTTTTTATTGTTGGCCTTTATGTCTTTAGCAATATGCTCCTCTTTTTATACTGCCTGCTTACATTTCTTTTGTTAAAGTTTGTGATCCTTTTCATTCTCCTCATTTGGGCAAAGACTTCTCAATTCTTGAAGGAGGTCTGCTTGCTTCAAACAGCTTCCTTCCCTCTGCTCATTAACTATACTGGCATCAAGCTTCTATTATTCTGGGGTTTTTCAACCCATGGGGATTCTAGAGAGATGTGACCTGCTTCAAATTCTCTTTCAACTTCATTTTAACCAATCCCCTCATTTGGGAGAAATTTTCCTCTTTTGAGGTCAACTGTGATTGCAAGGACTTTCTTGGTGATTGTCCACTTATGTATATGTTGAATGTGATTGCACTCTAGCCACTGTTTCCAACTGCATCCATAACATTCAGCCACTACTTAGCATTAAGTCTAGGGTCACCTCGAGGAGGAGGAGGAGGAGGAGGAGTGCATATGGAGGAGTGGGGACGGGAAACCGGTTCACCAGATAAGAGTCCACCACGCTTAACCACTACACCACACTGGCTCTCTAGTTGACTTCATGTCCAACTGTTCTACAACAGTCACTTAGGGTGTCTGCATTTCACCTCTTTGTCATCACTAGAACACACTTACAATCTGCATGGGGGTGGAATTGTTGTCACCCATTAACTGCAACACTTTCTCCTTTGAATGCCCATTTGATTCCATTCACCTCTTCAAGATCACCCTGAAAATGTTGGTCCTCCATACCAAATTACTATTGAGGTCAAGTTTTGCCACCTATAGCCAACCTGTGAAGTGTACCCCCTTGGGATTTCTAGCTCATTTGGCTCCATGCCCTCTTTGACATACGGAGAAACACCCATACACTCTTCCCTGATGTCCCAATGAAGTTTGTAGCCATATCCTATGGGTTCTTTCCCTTAGGGGATGTTTTGATCTTAAGCATAAGGGGACAGGTGCCATTTTTGCTCAGGTGGAGTGTCTCTCTTTTGATCCCCAGTGCTTGAGAGGTCCAAAACTTTCTCTTCCCCCCACTGACATCCTCCTTCCCTAAGACCCTCACCATCCCTGATGACAGAACAGGAGCTGCCAGTCTGGGGGTGGGGTGATACCATCACATCCCTGAAAGCCCCATCTGAAAGCCTCTAAGCTTCTCCAGGTCAGCAACCTTGACCTCAATGGGATGAACTTGCAACTGGAGAAGCCAGGAGCTCATTGCACCCAGTACATGCTGCAACTTATGTTCAAGTGGGCAGGTAGCCGAATATGTTATACACTGCAAGACAAGGATAGCTCACACACCCCTGCCGTCTATCCACCTGCATAACTGTTTATATATTTAAAAAAATCCTTCCAGTAGCACCTTAGAGACCAACTAAGTTTGTCATAGGTATGAGCTTTCAAGAAGTGTGCATGCACACGAAAGCTCATACCTATGACAAACTTAGTTGGTCTCTAAGGTGCTACTGGAAGGATTTTTTAAATTTTGTTTTGACTACGTCAGACCAACACGTAGTTGGTCTGTGTGGTGTAGTGTAGAACCAGTTGTAGTGTAGAGCCAGTGTGGTGTAGTAGTTAAAAGCGGTAGACTCGTAATCTGGGGAACCGGGTTCATTTCTCTGCTCCTCCACATGCAGCTGCTGGGTGACCTTGGGCTAGTCACACTTCTTTGAAGTCTCTCAGCCCCATTCACCTCACAGAGTGTTTGTTGTGGGGAGGAAGGGAAAAGGAGAATGTTAGCTGCTTTGAGACTCCTTTGGGTAGTGATAAAGCGGGATATCAAATCCAAACTCTTCTTCTTCTTCAACACGGCTACCTACCTGTAACTGTTTATATATTGATATGAACATAAATCAGCCATGTTATGAAGAGAAGAAAATCCTGCTTTTCCTTTTAGACCCCACTCTCTGTGGCATCCTTCACTACCATCAAGTCAGAGAGACAAGGAAATCCCTTATAAACCGTACAGCTGTTCTAACATTCTGACATTTTTTTCATCTATTTTGTGATTTGTATACTGCACATATTCTGAACACAATGCTTTTGATAATTACAAAACACCAACTGGAAAATAATTCCTTTGGCGGTGGCGGAGAGGGAAGCTTTCATCCCTATCCAACAGCATGCGCTCTGAACAAGGGACAAATTAGTACTATGCATACTGGCACATTTATGGCATTTGATAGTCCTTGGAAGCCAGCTGCTCTTCATCCATCAATAAAAGCAGACCCATGACAAATTTCATGTGACCAGTTGTAGGAAGCATCATGGGATTTCTGCCATGAAGACGGCTTTCTGCGGCTTTAACAAGCACTCTGCCTTTAGTTCCACATCACAACCACTTTGTTTCAACTGTACTTTAAGGTCCCTTCCCCACTGTAATAGATAGAAGTCTCCAAGCTTAAGAGCACAGTCCGAAAAAACTTTTCAGTGGTCAAAAATTGAACCCACACAACTCACCACTGCTCTCCCTCTTTGCTGCCATTCTTCAACTGTTGCATCTTTATTTGCTCTTCAACAAAACCTTTCATTTCCCCTCTTACTCTGCTACAGTCATACCTCCCCCAACCAATCCTATAATCCTTGCAGGCTCCCACACATGGGCACCAGGGACTACTTTTTTAAAATTCCTATAACTATTCATTTTCTGCTAGTGCCCATGAGCAGCACTTTGAATGACTCCCACGCACTGTGACAAATATAGGACTCCTTTGAGTTATTTATGACTCAATTAGGAGCCACTAAAAACCGCCCGGCACGCTTTCTCTAGCGCCTCTGCTCCGTAGACCCGGGCTGGCAGTAAAACATACAGCAGAGCCTTCTTCTTCTCACACACAGCGGAAACTTGTATAGCCATTGGATAAAAAGCCTCTTAAGAACACACAGAGTCCAAGGTGTTCTAATAACTACTGAAGTTTATTTTACAGAGAAAACGTCAAACAACCTGGTGAGCTCGCAGACATCTTGCGACCGTCTCCCAGGCAAAAACGAAACCAACTGATACACAGAAACACTTCTAGTACATTCTGTAACATGATATCTTCCTCAGTGGTCAGGTGGACAGTACACAGTTAACTCTTTGGTTACTTGTTGCTCCTCACACCCCCTCTCACCTGAACACTGGGGATAGCGGGTATCCAAACTTACCCCAAAACCAACCCTTCACAGAATTCCCCATGCCGTTGGAAACTCAAGGGTTTTGTGAACCCATCTGCTAGGTTCTCCTGGCTTGGACAATACCTCAACTTTACCAAGCCTACCTGTATGCTCTGACATACGTTTCGGAAGCGGATGTCTAAGTGTTTGGTTCTGGCCTTGAACTGTCCAGACTCCGCCAGTCTCAAAGATGGTTGATTGTCGCCCCAAACAGTGATGGGCTGGCTACAATCACCCCAGATTTCCTGGACCAAACATCTGTAGTACTCCAACTCAGTGCATGTCACAGACAACGCACAGAATTCGGCTTCCGTGGAAGACATTGCTATTAGGCTTTGCCTGCGCGACCGCCAACCAATCAGGGCATTTCCAAACTTGACTACCAAACCAGTCACTGACTTCCTGTCCTCCTGATTGGCCCAATCAGCATCTGCAAAACAAGTGAGTTGTGGCTCACCTTGCGCTGACATGTACAAACAATACTCTTTGGTCTCCTGCAAATACCTAAGCACTCTCTTAATGCCATTCCAAGCATGCACGCTAGGTTTCGATGCTTCTCTACTGAGCAAATTGACTGCAAAAGCAATATCTGGTCTGCTCCATTGTGACAAATACAACAGACTCCCTAGCGCTGACTGAAACACTTCAGGACTCTCAAACGCTACTTTGTCCTTCACTTGTGACTCTTTCACAAAGTTTGTCTCCATGGGTGTTCTGACCCCTTTACAGTCAGACATTCTGAACTTCTCAAGCAAATGTTCAATCTTGCCTTTCTGACTGAGCAAAAAACTTCCATCCTCAGTTCTGTCTATCTGCACACCTAGATAAACATTCACTGCACCTAGATTCTTGAGTTTGAACCTCTTGCCTAGCTCCTTTGCAAACTTCTGCACTTGCATCTGGCTCTTTGCTAAGCAGATCAGGTCATCTACATAGACAAGCAACAGTTCCTGCTGTTCTCCTTCACCTCTGAGATACAGACAACTGTCAGCTAGACTCTTCCTGAAACCTAGGCTCTTCAAAACAGAATCAAGACATGAATTCCAATTTTTAGCGGATTGCTTCAGACCGTAGATCGACTTGTGCAGCTTCCACACCTGACCTGGCACGTCACTCTCAAACCCTGGAGGAGGCAACATGTACAACTCCTCCTGGAGGTCAGAGTTCAAATAAGCGGTGTCCACATCAAAGTGGATGACCACTAGGCCTCTCTGCGCTGCAGTCGCTAAAAGCATCCTGAAAGATTCACACCTCGAAGTGGGACTAAAGACATCTGTGTAGTGGATTCCTTTCTTCTGAGTAAAACCTCTAGCCACTAATCTAGCCTTGTACTGAGGCTCTCCAGTCACTGTGGGTTTCAACCTGTAGACCCACCTACAACTGACTGCTTTCTTACCTTCTGGCAACTGTGTTAGACTATACACACCAAGAGATTGCATGGAGTTCAACTCTTTTTCCATTGCAACTTCCCACTTCCTAGCTTCCTCCACTGACAACTGTTGCACCTCTTCAAAGCTTTCAGGCTCACACACTGCTAGGTTCGCCCATACACTGACAGCTGAAAACCTTTCAGGTGGTTTACCTTTCGTGGTGCGTTTTGAACGCCTTGGTCCCACATCTTCCCCCTCTAAATCCGAACTGCTTGTCTCTGACTGTGGCTCTCTCGGACTAGCAGCACTGTCAAGAGACTTACTACGCTTTGCAGCCCCCTCTGGGCTTGCTTTGGGTGAAGTGGGTGACCTACCACGTTTGCTGTACTTCCCAGGCTTGACCTGGGGTGAAGTCGGTGCGCTTCTGACTACTTGCTTCACTTCCCTAGGAGCTACACCACTTGGACCAGCTGCCTGACCTGGATCTGGTCCTGCAGCACCTGGAACTCCAGCATCAGCCACCTGAGTTTCCTCTTCCTGGTCAAAACCTGAAGACCAGTCAAGAAGAACTTCGGGGTTAGCATGAATGCGTCTCCAGCCCTCTTGTTCACAGAACGTAGCACTCCTGCTAATGTGAACGCGGGTTTGGTCCCCCTCTGCTGGTACAAACCTCCAAGCCTTTGAGTTTGGTTCGTAACCACAGAAGATCATTTTCCTGGATCTTGATCCTCCCTTTCTGCCCTTCTGCTTTGGAATTAGAACCCAAGCCTCACACCCAAAAGTTCTGAAATAGTGCACCTTCGGAACTTTGCCATACAACATGTAGTAGGGTGTGTTTTCCACAACTGAATTAAAAGCGCGGTTTGAACAGTAATTCACAAATTTATAAGCCTCCCCCCAAAACTTCTGGGGTAGTCCTGCATCAAACAACGTTGCCTCTACCAGTTCAGACAGTGTTCTAAATTTTCTTTCAGCTAAACCATTTTCCTGTGGACTAAAAGGGGCGGTCTTCCTGTGCCTAATTCCCTTGCTGCGGAAGAACCCTTGTAGTTCTGCACTCAAAAACTCCCCCGCCCTGTCACTCTGAAAACACTGGACAGTGACGGAGAACTGCAGTTCTACTTCAACTACCCATTCTTGTATCACTCTGGCAGCCTCCCCCTTCTCTTTCAGTGTTATGACCCAAGAAAAATGGCTGAAATCATCCAGAAGACACAAAACATATTTTGAACCACCTAAACTTGACGTTGACATAGGCCCAGAAATATCCAAGTGCACTAACTGAAATGGTTTTGTGCTCTTCCTTTCAGACCTAGGATAAGAGCATCTCTTCGTCTTCGCTTTCGCACATGCGCGGCACTGCAGGTGTTGATTGCATGGCTTAAACCTGCAACCTTTGACAAAATCAGGGGCTTTTTTCACATAAGGAAAAGACATGTGACAATATCTTCTGTGCCAAGCATGAATACAATCCTTATGGATAGCGCCCTCTGTGCCCTTTGGGGTATTAGCGCTTTTAGCCTGAGCATCACCAGTGTTACTTCCACCTGCTTGCCCCCTCCCATCTAGGACAAACAGACCATCAGATCCAACAGTAACACTTACCAGCTCAGCCCCATCTCTGGCAATTTTGCAAACACCATTGGCAAAACTTATTTCAAAGCCCTCACGCAGTAAACAAGACACACTTAAGAGACCATTCTCCATGCCTGGTACAACATAAACATCAAGGTTAGTGTCTAAGCATTGCATATAAAAAACACCCTTGCTTTTAATTGTTCCAGAAGAACCATCAGCAAGATGCAGGCTTTTTTCATCTTCAAGTGGCCTGCAGTTCAGGATCTGTCCTGAAGGAGGTACAAGATGATGGGTGCTGCCTGAGTCGATAATAAAAGTGAAACTGTCCTGTCCTTTGTTTCTAACCGTTGCTAAGGCAGCAGAAAGATGTTGGCTGACAGGCTTATCTGTAGTCTTCCCACGCCGTCTGCCTTGGCGCTGCTGGCTGGTCCCACGACCACGTCCGCTGGGTTGCCTGGCACCTGGCTGAGTGACCTTGGCTGCTTCCGGAGCTGGGCAGAATCTCGCTACGTGCCCCGGCTCCTGGCACCGAAAACAAAGCCTTGTTGCGCACGCACTCACAGTGGATTCCTCAGTGCTTTTTACTGCACCCCCACTGGCTTCTCTGCGCCCACGGCCCCCCTTCTCAGCCGATTCTTTCTGGCGTCGCAGTTCCTCATCCGCCAAACGACCAGAAACGTAAGCAAGCGTAAGCTCATCTTCAGGCATTGCCTCAAACGTTAAGCACAAATGCTCATAGACGTTTCCCAGACTAGACAGCAAGATATAAACTTTTTCCTTCTCTTTGAACACAAGCTCATGCCGCTGCAGCTTATGGAATGCATCAATCACATTGCCAATGTGCTCCTTAATGGGTTGCCCTGGTCTCAGTCTCAACTCAAAGAGATGCCTCATAGCATGCAGCTTAGCTCCAGCTGTTTTTCTCTGATGGACCCTTTCCAGACTGTCCCAGGCTTGCTTTGCATTTTCAGCATTCTGCACATAGGGCAGCTGCGTAGCATCACAGCTCATGGCAATGGCACATAGAGCCTTATTGTCTTTCCTGGTTTCTGCCGCAAACCTCTGCGCTTCAGCTGCTGAATTATCAGCGACAGGGGTTGGAGGATTTGACACACAAGTCCACAAATCCTTTCCTAGCAACCACATTCTTGCCCTTTCTCTCCACTCTGCATAGTTGTCGCCATTCAACCTCTGGAACGGCACGACAAATGACTCCTGGAGCTGCTCCGCCATCTTGTCCACCCCCGGGCTCCGTGTCCAGCACTGTACTGTACTCACTCAGAATAGCTGACGTTGCTCCTCCGGGTAGACTGCGGATCCCAGCCTCCAGTCCAGGGTCTTTCTGCTAGCGAGTGCATCTGTTAATTGCCGACTACAAAACAACAGGTTTCTCCCAGCTAGCTCTTTACACCAGCTTTCTCCAAGGCGTTTACAGCTGCAATCACCTTTTATTGCTTTGGTGATTGATTAGGTTCAGGACCTCTTATCTCCCAGAACCTGTCATCCATAACCTGTGACGAATATAGGACTCCTTTGAGTTATTTATGACTCAATTAGGAGCCACTAAAAACCGCCCGGCACGCTTTCTCTAGCGCCTCTGCTCCGTAGACCCGGGCTGGCAGTAAAACATACAGCAGAGCCTTCTTCTTCTCACACACAGCGGAAACTTGTATAGCCATTGGATAAAAAGCCTCTTAAGAACACACAGAGTCCAAGGTGTTCTAATAACTACTGAAGTTTATTTTACAGAGAAAACGTCAAACAACCTGGTGAGCTCGCAGACATCTTGCGACCGTCTCCCAGGCAAAAACGAAACCAACTGATACACACAGAAACACTTCTAGTACATTCTGTAACATGATATCTTCCTCAGTGGTCAGGTGGACAGTACACAGTTAACTCTTTGGTTACTTGTTGCTCCTCACACGCACTCCCTTCAGATGCATAATTTTGTCAGCAACTGGAACACAGTTAAAACACAGTTGATATTCTCATTAAATCCAGAAACAAAAACAGGGTCATTTTTTCTAGTATAGGACCTGCCTTTAAAGTCAACATCTACCCAACTGAAGCAAGAACTCAAGGGGAGTTATGAATCATCAGCCAACCAGTTCTGAGGAACATGCCCCTTCAAATTTCATGCCAAAGTATTTAGAAATAATTATTGTCAGAATGCCCGTATTCTAAAGATTGCCAATGCAACTCCAAAAGATACGCCAGGGAGCCTCCCGAAAACATTAAAAATATATCCTAATTCAGTGTCAAGAGATTTCAAATAGTAATGTACCCATAATGACATGTACAAGTAGCTCTATATGTATATTATTTACTGTGCATAACTAATTCTTGCTTCTAAGACGCTCAGCTTTAAAATAAAGAACTTGGAATTATCTGACTGTAAAAGTTGTGGATGAGAGGAGGGAAGAATGGATAAAGTGAAGGGGAAAAGAACAGAAATTGAGGATTCATGAGAAGCAGGGGCTAAATTCTGACACTCTCCATAACCAGACACCCCCAAAACAGCTGTGCCCCAAGGAGAGTTCTCAAATGCAGGCAACGCGGGTGGCGCTGTGGGTTAAACCACTGAGCCTAGGGCTTGCCGATCAGAAGGTCGGCGGTTCGAATCCCTGTGACGGGGTGAGCTCCTGTTGCTCAGTCCCAGCTCCTGCCAACCTAGAAGTTCGAAAGCATGTCAAAGTGCAAGTAGATAAATAGGTACCTCTACAGCAGGAAGGTAAACGACGTTTCTGTGCGCTGCTCTGGTTCGCCAGAAGCGGCTTTGTCATGCTGGCCATATGACCCGGAAGCTGTACGCCAGCTCCCTCGGCCAATAACATGAGATGAGCGCCGCAACCCCAGAGTCGATCACGACTGGACCTACGGTAATGATCAGGGGTCCCTTTACCTTTACCTTAAGTTGATCTATTATTATACACATGCAGACATAGGTAAAGGTAAAGGTAAAGGTAAAGCTGACGTTTGTCCGCAGGCAGTTTTTCTGGGTCATGTGGCCAGCATGACTAAGCTGCTTCTGGCGAAACCAGAGCAGTGCACAGAAACGCCATTTACCTTCCTGACAGAGCGGTACCTATTTATGTACTTGCACTTTGACGTGCTTTAGAACTGCTAGGTTGGCAGGAGCTGGGACCAAGCAATGGGAGCATAGCAGCACTTTATGCATACCTGCAATCCTATACATTTCCCCTGAGAATAAGCTCCACAGAATTTAATGAAACTACTTATTTCTGATTTGCATAGGTTCAATTTGAAAACACACTGAACTTTAATGAAGCATCTTCTGACACCTGGGTACTTATTGTTTACTTACAAAAGTAAGCAGTCCTGCAAAGAAATGTTGCCCTTTAAAGTACTACCGGTAGGCCCATCAATTAACCTTGCTAAAGGAAAAGGGGGGGGGAGTAAATAGCTTGCTTAATTGTTTTCTTCTTTCTCCAACTTCTTGAATGCTAATCTATCACAAACAAACTAGAAATTCTCATTATAACATTATTCATTTGTCAGAGCCAGGGTGGTTTGTAAATTACCCCAACACAGATGAAATTGTCACTCCAATTGTGAAAAAAAAACCTGGAGCTACACTTTGCTATTTCCCCCTCCACAACACCACTAGACAGTCGTTTTGAGAGGAAACAAGGAGCAAGACAGACAGGTGAAGCGCCCAATGACTGCAAGACCCCCATCCGATACGATATTTTAAAGAAAGATAACATATTCGTGATTGCAGTTCTATTTACTGAGCATAGAATTCTCAATACTGTATACATAAGTTCCTAATGAAGAAAAGGGAATCTCTTAATGTCACAACTCTTTATCCAGCATTTCAGTACTAAACACTGAATGAATGTTCAGAATGAAGGAAATAGAATTAAGTTCATCAATTTTTTTAAAAAATTTTTTTGTTTTATGGTTTTTTTTAAGCTGGAGGCGAGGAAGGTAGACATCCATACAGAGAATGCAACAGAGGACAACCCTCCCATTAAAAAAAATGTATATCAGTCACATGTACCAATAGATCTTCGATTGCACTGACTACACTTATTTCAGTTCTGCCATGGGTCCATTTTTAGTGCAGGTTCTTCCTGTGGGACAGCTGTAGCATTTGAAGACCCACAACTATAAGCATGAGGCCGGTGATATGGGCGAGTTACAGAAGCAGCAACTTCAATTCCAGCAGGATACCAATTTCCTGTCACGTACCCGCCCCACCAGCCTGTGGTTGTGGGTCTTGGAAAAACTGCAGCTGCACCATGGGAAGAATCTGGTTCAAAGCAGTTCCTGTGACAGAGCTGTAAGGTGCAAAAGGAATCCACACCAGGAGGGTGCTAGTTCCATGAGACAGATAAAATCAGTCAATCCAACCCATGTGTTTTTGGGGCTTTAATTGGGATTGATGGGAGTTGTAGTCTCGACATCTGGAGGGCACCAGGTTGGCAAAGGCTGGGCTACAACACAACACCTTATGCTACCTTAACTGCAGTGTGTGTGTGTGTGTGTGTGTGTGTGTGTGTGTGTGTGTGTAATCCTTCAATCAAGCACATTAAGCAGTCAGCATCAATAAAGGAACCGAATTCTAATATCCAATATGCAGCACTCGCTTGCTGAAAAGAGGAAATACAGGACCAGTGGCTATCTTACTGAACCATGCCCCAGTAAACTACTTCATGTTTTGCTATCAACTCTGCAATGAGGAAGGAAAAACAGTCTTCCTGTTACTGACGAAAGCAAGTTTTCCAGGGGTAAAGAGGACAACAAATAAAAGGTGAAAGTTTTCTGAGATCAAAAGCAGCAAAACAGAGATTAACTCAACAAGCATGATAACTGGAGAGTGTGAAAAAAAGCTACTGCTTTTTCACAAACTTTTCCTGTATCACAGAATAGCATTCCATGCATACCTTGCACGCTCAATGTTTCCAGCCCAACAAGAGTTCAGTGCGCTTATGCTCACAGATTTCTGTGAGGTTTTGTTCCAAATTCTATGGTGGATGGTGGTTAATACCAACTGCTTCTACACTGGGCATAACTAGAAAGCAGCAAGTACGTGCCCAGAGGGCGGCAGCAACAGAACGGGCCTTTTCTGTGGTGGCTCCCTGTTTGTGGAATGCTCTCCTCAGGGAGGCTTGCCTGGCACCTTCATTACATATCATAAGCCCCAGTCAACAGCATTCCTCTTCATCCAGGCCTCTGCTTCATTAACCAATCAATGGTCTTAAAACTGTGGTGTGCTTATTGTTTTTGTTTGTTACTATGCTATATATTTTTGTGTTTTTATATTGCAAACTGCCCTGTGATCCTCAGATGAAGGGTGATATAGAAATGTAACAAACACCTTTTTTTAAATCAAAGTTGAATAACTCTTCCAGTGACTATCTAGACCAGGCATCCCCAAACTGCGGCCCTCCAGATGTTTTGGCCTACAACTCCCATGATCCCTAGCTAACAGGACCAGTGGTTGGGGAAGATGGGAATTGTAGTCCAAAACATCAGGAGGGCCGAAGTTTGGGGATGCCTGATCTAGACCAACGGTTCTCAAGCTTTTTTTTCTCTGTGACACACTTTCAGAATAAAAATTTGCTCACGCCACGTCCAATTTCTCATGGACAAGAAATACATTGGAAAGCACAACTAGGATTGTCCTCCATATCACCTGATGCTCTTGCTCTTGTTTTGAAAAGATGTATATCTCCATATTCTGTCAACAAATAAAACTATGTTTTGATACTATACTACACTGAAATGTTTCTGTAATTGTCCTGAAATCTTCCTGCCACTCTTGCCATCCTCTCCTACCACTTTTGAGAACCACTCGTCTAGAATCATGGTCAGTTCACACAGTCAGAATTGAGTAGTAGCACTTTTCTGGACCACAGTAGTTTGGCTTGAGAGGCTGAAGTTACATGTTCAAATGCTCCCCTGTGGTGGGGCGGGGAATGAACACAACGCCCTACATGGAGAATGTGATCCTTGAGATCACATGAAGCTACTTCCAAAGTTCTCGCCCCACTTCCGGGGGGGGGGGGGAGAGACCTTTTCTTTCTTTGGTCAACACCAATACCCTAGAGCAGAGGTAGCACCCTCTGGATATTGCTGGAGCCCCATCCAGCAGCATGCCAGATGTTTAAGGTAAATGTTCAGGGATGCTGGGAGCTGCAGTCCAAAAATATCAGAAGGGCAGAGAAAAGACAAAGTGTGAGCCACTTGAGCTTCGTACACTTACCGGGATGGAAGACTCCTCCGGCAAGGCTATCCTATATAGGAGTAATTCTGGTTGAGTTCAATAGGGCCTATTCCCAGGTACACATGCAAAGAGAACTACAGTCTGAATATCTCAGAGCCAATGGTGGATGGTGCCCATTGGGACTGGCAGGGCAGAAGGCAAGGAGCCCAAACTGTAGGTGGAACCAGAGCCAGAGTCCATGACAGGCAGTTCTTCCAGTTTGGTCCCCATCCTCTTCCTTTCTGAGTTCTGCAAGGGGCAACACTGAAACTAAGGAGGAGAGGGAAGCTTGATGGTCAGGGTTAGCCTCTAGGCCAGGCATCCCCAAACTTCAGCCCTCCAGATGTTTTGGACTACAATTCCCATCATCCCATCATGGGAGTTGTAGGCCAAAACATCTGGAGCGCCGCAGTTTGGGGATGCCTGCTCTAGGCTAAGTAAGAAAGTAGGCAGCTAGCAGCTAGGGGAGGGCAGACTGAGGGTGGTGGGGCACCCTCTAGCTAGCTAGCCCCAATTTTGCTCAAAGCAAAAGTGAGTGTATTGTTGTAATAAAGAAATAAATAATAGACTACTCTGGTGCTGTCGTTGGCTTGTTTTAATATTGTGATGAGTATACACAGCTGCTCCCTCCCCATTTTAATTCTCTCAAATGAGGAATTAAAGACAAGGGTGTTACAGGCTTCTGTTGAAAGGGAAATTAATTATTGTTGTAGGCATGGCAAGAAGCTTGCAGCACACATGGAAAATAAGAAGGAAGCACAAACTGAAATGGGGGTGTGTGTCCTCTTGTAACTAAAACATATCCAAAGAGCCAATTGGGCTTGGCCACCTTCCAGTTTGAAACCAGGAATGAAATGCCAGAACCATAGCTGCCAAGTTATCCCTTTTTTAAAGGGATTTTCCCTTATGCTGAATAGGCTTCCTCGCGAGAAAAGGGAAAACTTGGCAGCTATGGCCAGAACCAGTAAATGTGTTAGATGAGAGACCATGTACAGTAAAGCAAGAACTAACCAGCAGACATTTCTCCTGCTAGCACAGCAGCAAAAGAGTTAAAATTTATCCTGGAACAGCAACAAAAAACCCTCAACTTCTAAAGTCTAGTGGCCCCTCTTCAGAAATTCTGGCACACCCTAACAGACATTGCATATTTCTCCCTTTGAAAAGGGCATCAGACTGGCAGATGTCCTAAGTGCCTTTTACACATCAATGATCGCACATGAAATTCCCCAACGATGAAAGGGGGAAAAAACTAACATGCAGCATAAAGCAAAAAAATGTGAATTTTATGCTTCCAAACCCAAATTTCAGCTTAAGCAAACATGTTCAAATATGCATTGTAAAGAGTGCATTCTACAGTTGAGTAAGGTCATTTAGGTATTTTTCAAAACACCATGAATATCCATCAACTTTAACTCCCTCTCTCCCACCTACCCCTAGAATGGGGCTTATCCGGTTTTATCCTGTCCATCAGGTTGATAGCGGTGAAAGGTATGGCTGGCTCAAGGCTACCCAGGGAACTAGATAGCAGTTTCAGTCTCTAGACCAGGCATCCCCAAACTGCGGCCCTCCAGATGTTTTGGCCTACAACTCCCGTGATCCCTAGCTAAGAGGACCAGTGGTCAGGGATGATGGGAATTGTAGTCCAAAACATCTGGAGGGCCGAAGTTTGGGGATGCCTGCTCTAGACCAACCCTAAGAGACAATCCACTATATCATACTGTTTTTAATATGTTAGATATTATATGCTAGTAACCCCATAGTTACTAGCAGGTCGCGCTGTGGTCTAAACCACAGAGCCTAGGGCTTGCCGATCAGAAGGTCTGCAGTTTGAATCCCCGTGACGGGGTGAGCTCCCGTTGCTCGGTCCCTGCTGCTGCTCACCTAGCAGTTCGAAAGCACGTCCAAGTGCAAGTAGATAAATAGGTACTGCTCCAGCGGGAAGGTAAATGGCACTCCGTGTGCTGCTCTGGTTCGCCAGAAGCGGCTTAGTCATGCTGGCCACATGACCTGGAAGCTATACACCGGCTCCCTCGGCCAGTAAAGCGAGATGAGCGCCGCAACCCCAGTGTCATCCGCGACTGGACCTAACAGTCAGGGGTCCCTTTACCTTTAACTCCATAGTACTATATGCAGTAAACCTCAAAGCAGTATCAACAGCTTATAAAAATGCTTTCTTAAGCAACAAAATACAGTATTAGTGCTCTGATTCCATATAATCACAAATTTTTAATTCGTTGTACTCAGCATAAGGAGAGATAAATCTCTTCCACAGATTTGGGTCTCAAAACTCTGGAACGGGAAACAGCAGGCAGATCAGTTCTCAGCTCATCCCTTGCAGGAGTCATGCAGAAAGAAGCATTTTCACCTGCCACCCTTTTCTCACCAGGCTCTCTGCCAGGACACTGAGGTCCAGAACAGAGGGCATTCTGGCAGTTCCCTTGCTGCGAGAAGCCAAGTTACAGGGAACCAAGCAGAGGGTTTTCTCAGTAGTGGCACCCGCCCTGTGGAACACCCTCCCACCGGATGTCAAAGAGAAAAACAACTACCGGACTTTTAGAAGACATCTGAAGGTAGCCCTGTTTAGGGAGGCTTTTTAATGTTTGACGGACTATTGTATTTTAATATTTTGTTGGAAGCCGCCCAGAGTGGCTGGGGAAACCTAGCCAGATGGGCGGGATATAAATAATAAATTATTGTTCTTGTTATTATTATTATTACCACTGAGATACACTTGTTTAGAGAAACAGAGAGCAAGATGTGATGTGATAGGATTTTATAAGATTATGCATGGCATGGATCAAGTGGATAGAGAACTCTCCTAACACTAAAACTCAGGGGCATCCAATGAAGCTGAAAACTCAAGACAGATAAAGTACTTCTTCAAACAGTGCAAAGTTAAACTATGGAACTCACTGCCACAGGATGCAATCATGGCCACTAACTTTGGGTAGCTTTAAAATTCATAGAAGAAGACAAGGCTATCAACACCTATGAAGCACAATGGCAATGTTCTACTTCCATTAGCAGACCCATTAGCAGAGCTACTGGGGATCGCAGGTGGGCAGAGTGCTGTTGGGCTCTTGGCCAGCTTGTGAGCTTCCCATAGGCAGTGGTCAGCCACTGTGAGTAGAGGATGCTGGACCAGATGGGCCATTGGCCAGATCCAACAGGCTCACCTTATCTTCTTATATCACACAGCCTTGAATGACTGCAGCTCCCTGCTTAGTCCATACCTGGATTTGCCACTCTGTAATGTGCAAAGTAGTGCTCAGAGTTAATAGTGAATTGTTGAGCTGATAGTGATACTACTACTACTACTACTACTACTACTACTACTACTGTATTATTATTATTTTCTGGGCGGCTTCCAACATATATAAAAACATAATAAAACATTACACATTAAAAAAGCTTCCCTATACAGGGCTGCCTTCAGTTGTCTCCTGAAGGTAATCTAGTTACTCATATTCACGACATCTGGTGGGAGGGCGTTCCACGGGGTGGGTGCCACTACCAAGAAGGCCCTCTGCCTGCTTCCCTGTAGCTTCACTTCTCGCAGTGAGGGAACCGCCAGAAGGCCCTCAGAGCTGGATCTCAGCATGGGGTGGGTGGGAAGAGGAGGAGTTTAGAACAGGCTCCCTCAAACTCGACCCTCCAGATGTTTTTGGCCTACAACTCCCATGATCCCTAGCTAGCAGGACCAGTGGTCAGGGATGCTGGGAATTGTAGTCTCAAAACATCTGGAGGGCCGAGATTGAGGAAGCCTAGTTTAGAACTTCAGTCTAAAATTTACTATTCCAAACCTTAAAGAAAGAGATTGTCCATGTACTATGCTTTACTTAATACTCAAAAGTTTGCTTGTCTTTCCACAAGTTAGCATTTTTAATAGTTGTGCTGCCATCCCAATTTCAGAGCTTGTTACTTTTGACAGCTGGCCTGGAAATAGAAGCGTTCACCAACCAGCTTACGTGCTGCCATTCTGAATCAGCCACCAGAAACAAAACATGACATCATTTCCTTCCCTCCAACTTACAAAGACTTGAGTTTTATTCTTCAGTGATGAAATATGTGGCACAACATGCATGACTAAATCATTTGTTCAAAATTAACATGTGCAGCGATTAATCTGCCTGCTTCCTTGCATCTTTCTCAGACTTGATGACTGTGCATCGGATGGTGGAAAGAAATAGCTGTAAACTCCATACACTATTCAGCATGGACACCAAGAAGTCCATAAAATCAGTTCTGTTTCACACAAGACCTTTTAAAGAATTTTTGTTGTTGTTGCCATGCATGAAAATCATCTCAGTAACTATACAGACCCAATCATACACAGAGCGCGGGGGGGGGGGATGGGGGGTAGTGTGGCAAATCCACCCTCTGAAATATTAAACTCATCTGTGCTTATCTATGAAATCAGCTGCTACTGTACACAAATTGATGGATTGGAAAGAGGCATAATGCAATCATGGGGATTAAATAATGTGTTTGAGCCTTTAAGAAGGATGCAAACTTCCAGATAATTGATGGCATTAGCATTATTTATTGGGATTTCCCAGAAAATTAAGAGTGCTTGAAGTTCTAAAAACAGGGAATCAAGTAAACAAGGGATCAAGTATTTTTAGAGAGAGTCTGTCTGCAGAGCGGGTGGATTATGTAGCATAGCATACTTCCAACTCCCCAGGTTTCAATGTGAATAAAGATGGACCCAAGGATACAGGTTTACAGCATCCTCCAGTGAGGAGGCCATGACTAATTCATCCTGTACATATAACTTTGTTCCCCACACACCCAAATGTGCCAAATATCATTCCTTTGATATTCAACACACACACACAGTTTGCTCCCACAACCTCTTTTTTTTTTGCACAGAACCATTAGGTAATGGAAATTCTTCTCATAAGAATTAGGGGCTTTAAGCTCAGTGTCACACTGGTGATTTTTTTAAAGCATATGCCAAGAACGAAAAGTGTTTGTTCAGTAATATTTACTTGTTGCTCTCCTATGCAAGTTACAGCATAGTTTAAATTGAAGGTAAAAACCTGATAAATATGTTCTCCACATATAACTGCATTATCAGCAGGTTTGCTGACCAAAGAAATGAAGCGAGGTGTACTCTACCTGTGCAGCTCTTTGCCTGACTGTCCATAATTTCAATGGTAGGTTTATTGTAGCTGTGAGAGACAGAATAACAACAGGGAAAACCCCAGAAACCCAGAAGACAAAAGTCAGAGATTGATGTGCATTATAATGAGTGAAATAAGTATTTGAACCCCTATCAACCAGCCAGAAGTCAGGCTACCTGGTATCTTCACTGGATTTAAGGAGCTGAGATTAGAAGCACCTGCTGTAACGGAGAGGTCTTACCTGTAATCCCAGCTTGTTACAGTACCTGTACAAAAGACACCTGTTAACAGAAGCAATCAATCCAGCAGATTCCAAAGTAGCCACCATGACCAAGACCCATAGCTGTAAAGTTTTCCCTTTTCTCGCAAGGAAGCCTATTCAGCATAAGGGAAGTTCCCTTTAAAAAGGGGAGAACTTGACAGCTATGCCAAGACCAAAGAGCTGTCCAAGGATGTCAGGGACAAGATTGTAGACCTGCACAAGGCTGGACTGGGCTACAAGACTATTGTCAAGCAGTTTGGTGAGAAGGTGACAACAGTTGGTGCAATAATTCGCAAATGGAAGAAACACAAAATAACTGTCAACCTCCCTCGGTCTGGGGCTCCATGCAAGGTCTCATCTCGTGGAGTTGCAATGATCATGAGAACGGTAATGAAGCAGCCCAGAACTACCGGGGGGGGGGACTTGTCAACAATCTCAGGGCAGCTGGGACCATAGTCACCATGAAAAAAGTTGGTAACACACTACGCCGTGAAGGACTGAGATCTTGCAGAGCCTGCAAAGTCCCCTTGCTCAAGACAGCACATGTACTGGCCCGTCTGCAGTTTGCCAATGCACATCTGAATGACCCAGAGGAGAACTGGATGAAAGTGTTGTGGTCAGATGAGACCAAAATCAAGCTCTTTGGCATCACCTCAACTCGCCATGTTTGGAGGAGGAGGAGGAGGAATGCTGCCTACGACCCCAAGAACACCATCCCCACCGTCAAACATGGAGGAGGACATATTATACAAATGGGGGTGTTTTCTGCTAAGGGGGCAAGACACCTTCACCGCATGGACAGGACCATGTACCATCAAATATTGGGTGAGCACCTCCTTCCCTCAGCCAGGGCACTGAAAATGGGTCGAGGATGGGTAATTCCAGCACGACAAAGACCCAAAACACACAGCCAAGGCAACAAAGGAATGGCTCAGGAAGAAGCACATTAAGTTCCTGGAGTGGCCTAGCCAGTCTCCAGACCTTAATCCCAGCGAAAATCTGTGGAGGGAGCTTTTGAGTAGCTATACATTAGCCTCAAAATCTTACTGACTTGGAGAGGATCTGCAAAGAGGGTGGGACAAAATACCTCCTGAGCTGTGTGCAAACCTGGTGGCCACCTACAAGAAATGTCTGGCCTCTGTAATTGCCAACAAGGGTTTTGCCACCAAGAACTAAGTCATCTTTTGCAAAGGGATCAAATACCCAGCCAGAAGGGCAGGGTATAAATAAATTATTATTATTATTATTATTATTATTATTATTATTATTCATTATAATGCACATCAATCTCTGACTTTTGTCTTCTGGGTTTCTGGGGGCTTTCCTGTTGTTATTCTGTCTCTCACAGTTACAATAAACCTACCATTAAAATCATGGATTGGTCATTTCTTCATCGGAGGCAAATTTAGCAGGGGATCAAATAATTTTCCCCCTCACTGTATATATTTAAAAGGTGTACACTAATAGATTTCTCAGTGCCTTTCAAACTACAAATCTTGGAATTGTCAAAGGGGGGGAAAATTGCTTTTTCCAGTGCAGTTCGTAGCACTACAGTCCTACACAACTTGTGAACCATTGAGTCGAACAGAGAACACCCCCATCCACCTCCTTTATGAAGTTTCCAAGACTCCTTGTCATCCATGGCTGCTGAGCTGCATTCAGCTTGGTGAGTAACAAGCTCTATTCAGCAATAGTAGTAGAGATTTGAGAAAGTCCAGGTCAGGGCTCTCGCTTATGAGGTGACTGCGAGAATAGGATATATGCCATTCTGGGCTGCACACTCTTCCAAGCTCTTACCAGCCCTGCTCTACACCCTCCTTGCGAGTTCTGCCTTTCTGGAATGTGTCCTTGAACTGCTTGCTTGTCTGGGTGGAGGATAAAGAGAAGAGTGTGTGTGTGTAAGTAAAACTAGGTTACTGCTCCATGGACTTTTTAGAAAAACAACAACATGTAATTTCATCCAATGACAGATTTATCTGCTAAACGAGTTGATTCATAATGGCATTAGCCTAACATTTTCATCTGCAGGAAATTCCCAGCCCTAAAAAGGTCTCCTGGGTCAACTTTCCCCATGTTAAGATGAACAAAACTATTCCTTCCATCTTAACTGAAAACACCAAAGAAAAGTTCCCAACAGGCCACAGCTTTATTTGATATGCAAAACAAGGTGGCATTCTCTAACTTCTCATAAATATACTGTTGTTCTTAGCATGCCAAGTTCTAGGAGAGAGTATAGGAGCAAGGTTTTATATTTGACCTCCTAAGATAAAGGGGTAGGATAAAAATGCATCGAACTAATATTAAATTACTCACAGGTATAGGGAGGTATAGGGACCCAGGTGGCGCTGTGGTTAAACCACTGAGCCAAGGGCTTGCTGATCAGAAGGTCGGCGGTTCGAATCCCTGTGACGGGGTGAGCTCCCGTTGCTTGGTCCCAGCTCCTGCCAACCTAGCAGTTCGAAAGCATGTCAAAATGCAAGTAGATAAATAGGAACCGCTACAGCGGGAAGGTAAACGGTGTTTCCATGTGCTGCTCTGGTTTGCCAGAAGCGGCTTTGTCATGCTGGCCACATGACCTGGAAGCTATACGCCGGCTCCCTCGGCCAATAATGCGAGATGAGCGCGCAACCCCAGAGTCGGTCACGACTGGACCTAATGGTCAGGGGTCCCTTTACCTTTATAGGGAGGTTTCAGCACAAGCTCGTCTTGCCCAAATCAGAATCCTCCTGCCTTCTACACCAGGGGTTACCAAACCACGGTCCACAAATCACCAGTGGTCTGCAAGCTTCACTCAGCTGGCCCTCAGTGTGCCTGTGAATGTGCAACTGAAGATGGGAGATAGCACATCCATTGCACAAAACATTAAGTTTGATTTTTACTTGTATTCTTATTTGTTCTTATATTTCTTGTATTATATTAAGATTTTAATTGTGTGGAAATCATACAGCATCTAACACGGCCCATTACAATTGGTACAACAGGCAGAAAAACAATTAAGTGGTCCAGCAAGAACATAAGCAATTTTCAAGCAGTCTATTGGGGGGGGGGAGAGTTTGGGAACCCTTGTTCTACATGATTGTAAATGACAGACCTGCCACCTTCATATCTAATTTGGACCCAAATGAAACCCCAGCAACTCAGATGACACTGAGTTGTCACTGAGTTGTCGCTTTTGCTAAAAGGCATCGGCAACAAATAGGATCATAAACAAACAAACCTACGCATGCTGACTCAGAAGTACCCCTCTATTCAGAGTGATTATGCATAGAGCTGCATCCTGGAAGATTTTATTTCTCCCTGTGTTATTTCTTCAACAACTCCTTCAGCAATATAAAAGCATTGCAATTTCCATTTCTGGAACTGACCAAGGTGGGAGGGAGTCAAAGAAGGTTCACACTTATTTTATTTTATTTTATTTTTGCAGCCAAGGCAATCTCTGCTAGTTCATGCCAAGCAAAGGCAAAGCTGTTCAGCAGACGTTTACACCATCATATCTTTTACCAGGTATTCCAAGCTAGCACAGTGCATTCCAACCAAGGCTGGATTAGCCCAGCATGATTTACACAGGGAGAGATGCTTGTCAGAATGACTGCTAGCAACAAGAATGCTCATGACAGCAGGTGAGGCTCAGGAAGCAGCACAGGCAATTTGGGCAATTTCCCACAAAGGGCCTTGTTTCGACAATCCTATGGAAGTTACCACTCTTGACACGTGCTGGGAGAAGCACACAGTGCAAAAGGAAGGAGGGAATGAATGCTGCCATTTCCTGCAGACTTCGCAGTTTAGTACTTTTCCTTCAGTTCAACGATCTCACAGAAACCTAAAAAGGAACATGTCAGGAGTAGAAGGCAACAGAGGCCAAAAGCCTTTGGAAGCCAAGCTCAACATTCTGGGTGTTTGCCCTTCCCTGCTGAAAGTGCCCCACCCCAACACCAAAGCAGAAAAAGGGGGACAGATCACCTCCTTAGCACAGTGGCCAAATCCCTCTCAGCCTTGTTTCCAACCATGGAATGGGAAAGAGGTGGCGACGGCAGGACAGCTGCCAGAACAATTCCCACCCACTTCTCAGAAAGAAGGAAGGGGTTGTCATGCTCACCAGACAGCCAGTGGCACACAGCCCATAGCGAGTGAAAAATATGCCGCTGCTGCCACAAAAGACCAGTCATCAGGTTCCATCCACAGCTGCAATTCTGTCCATCCGATAATGTGGCATTGCCTCCCGAGGGTTGCTGGCCAGGAGGAAACAGTGGGTGTATCAAGCTGAAAACATTTGTACCACGGCCCAGAACCTCCTGGTCTGGACAATCAGATGACATCAAACAGCCAATCCTATGCCACTGAGTGATCAAAAGCTCCCAGTTCTGTCCATTATCCCTCTGTATGGAACATATCACCAAAGGAGACCACCAGCTTCTCCCTATATGAACAAGCTACTAACCTGTCTTCTTTTCTGCTTATCCAAATGCTGCTAATAATTGTTATTACATTATTTCTTGTACTCTGCCCATCTGACTTGAGTTTCTCCAGCCACCCTGGGTGGCTTCCAACAGACTATTAAAAAAAAACTCAGCAAAACATCAAACATTAAAAGCTTCCCAAAACAGGGCTGCCTTCAGATGTTGGCGAAAAGTCGTATAAAATAATAATTTATCTCCTGCAATGCTATTTGCCTGCTTGTGGTGCTGATCTGTTCCTGACAACCATGTTCAAAAGTCAGAGGATCTGTGACAACGTGGAACAATCACAATTTGTGCACATCCCATGAAATTGAGACTGAGACTGAGGAGGGAGGCGCTTGTGGTGTGCCAAGAAGGAACCAAACTACAGTAATGTATCTCCAAGAAAAAATTATGACACGAAGCTGTGCCCCAACATCTCTCCATCTGGCACAACTCTCATAAATGTCAAAAGTGTTTTGCAAAGGAGGCACCCCTGATGGATTCTGTCCCAAGCGCACTGATGCAGGGCATCAAGAATCACACCTTGATTGGGTTCCTAAAATGCAAAACAAAAGCAGCAGCAACAAGGAAGCGTTTTAACTAATCAAAACCTCATAATTGCAATCTAAAATTCAAGAGGGAAAATTCCTGGGGATTTCTCTCAAGCTCATTTAGTATAATTGGTCAGTAAAGGGGTGTATGTATATTGTTAGCTGATTTTTGTTTTAGAATTAATCACACACACAAACATTGAACATCACTATAGTTCAAATACCTCTAAGGAAAAATTACGACTAGCAGAGTAGATGGTGAGTCTCATTGTTCAACTTGCCTCATTGACTGTAGGCATTAAAGGAGGTCAGTAAGTCATCAGTAGCAGGACTTGGAGGTTGTGTCGGCACACGCTGACTGAAGAGACAATTCGCCAGCCAAGACTCATTCAAACAAATGTGCTGCAGAACTATCTGGCAGGCACAGATAGGGCTATTTCCAAAATGACCATCAAAACAGTATGTAGCCTTGTACAAGGCAGCTTGGCTTGCACAAAGCTATACAGTACTCAGCTTTCTGAATGTGAATATTGTTTGTATTTTTTAAAAAACACGGTGGTGGTGCAGGGAGGGGGAGAATAATGAGAATGAAAAGCCCCGGGTAGTGTCACCCTGGAGCAGAAGACAAAATTATTCAGCTGATATGAACTCCTGTGAAATCTAAAATGCACAATTCCTTGAATGGGCCCAGAAGTACAGAGAGCCTTTTCTGCTGGACAGGAACAATGATCCTTAGTACCAAAGACGACAAATGGAGCTATATATTTATTTCAGCCCTGGCTCCCTACATTCAACCAAGAAACACTTTCATTTCCTTCCAAAAGCAACAGGCAAAAAGCTGAAAATGACCCTTGGTGGCAGAGGTGTTAGTTCAAACACACCAAGCATTCTTGTTTCTATTCTAAATTCCTGCGTACATTGTAGAAACGTTACCTTGTCCTCTGCCTACAATTCTATATGTATTTTTTGGCTTTGAGGCCAATGCTCTTGCTGAATGCAAAGACGATATGGTTTCCACCTACAGGGTTTACAGAAGAAAATACACATGGAAGGAGAAAGGAATATTCAGTGGTAGGTCCCTTTTGTCCACAAATTCAATCCCCAGCATCTCCAGGCAGTGCAGGGAAAGATGCCCTTTCTGAAATTCTGAAGATCTGCTACCAGCCAGTGTAGATGATAATGACATCATCTGACCCTGTATAAGACAGATTTCCTTGTTCCTATGCTACCAATATGGGATGATAAGGATTAATTGCAGAATACTAACTATGCGTACTAGGAAAGCAGCAGAAGTCATAGAAAAGGTAAGCCCAGGATGGTCAGGCCAAGGGAGACTTTCTTTACAGGCTTTGCAATCATCTGATATCTTGCCTACCTGTTTGGTATTTTCAGCTCACACTTACTGCTACTACTACTAATAATAATAATAATAATTTATTATTTAAACCCCGCCCATCTGGCCGGGTTCCCCCAGCCACTCTGGGCGGCTTCCAACAAAACATTAAAATACAGAAATCCATCAAACATTAAAAGCTTCACTAAACAGGGCTGCCTTAAGATGCCTTCTAAAGGTCTGGTAATTGTTGTTCTCTTTGACCTCTGGTGGGAGGGCATTCCACAGGGTGGGTGCCACTACAGAGAAGGCCCTCTGCCTGGTTCCCTGTAACTTGGCTTCTTATAGCGAGGGAACCGCCAGAAGGCCCTCGGCACTGGACCTCAGTGTCTGGGCAGAACGATGGGGGAGGAGACGCTCCTTCAGGTATACTGGACCAAGGCCGTTTAGGGCTTTAAAGGTCAGCATCAACACTTTGAATTGTGCTCGGAAACGTACTGGGAGCCATTGTAGGTCTTTCAGGACCGGTGTATGTGGTCTCGGCAGCCGCTCCCAGTCACCAGTCTAGCTGCCGCATTCTGGGTTAGTTGTAGTTTCCAGGTCACCTTCAAAGGTAGCCCCACGTAGAGCGCATTGCAGTAGTCCAAGCGAGAGATAACTAGAGCATGCACCACTCTGGCGAGAGAGTCTGCGGGCAGGTAGGGTCTCAGCCTGCGTACCAGATGGAGCTGATAAACAGCTGCCCTGGACACAGAATTGACCTGCGCCTCCATGGACAGCTGTGAGTCCAAAATGACTCCCAGGCTGCGCACCTGGTCCTTCAGGGGCACTCCTCCCAGAAGTCATTCCTCCTCTGGACACTGCTATGAAGAGGTCCTAAAGAAGGTAATGCCAAGCTTACAGAAAATAGCACAGCAGAAAGCAAGAGTGGGAGAAGGCAACCAAAAGGAGACTAAGGAGAGAGGATGCTGTTATCCAGACCATAACCAAGGCCTGATGCTGACACTGGGCTGTAGCCAACTACTGTAACTCCTACTCAGAGTAGCCCCCCCCCCTAAATGAAAACACCGAAGTTCTCTGTGTTCATTAACTTCAATGGGTCTACTCTATGTAGGACTAGCACTCGATAAAACCCGTTGTCCTCACCTAGTGAGGATAGACCTACATCCTCATTCTTTAACCTTTAGAAGGGGCAATCGCAGACTCTCAGCTGCAGGGCTCACTCCCAGCATTCACCAGTCAGTTTCATGCCCTTTCCTCTGTGATGCCCAGAAGGTGAAACAATCACCAGGTTAAGGCAATTTCTTGGTGCCAGAACTACACATCCACCACTTAGCGCCAACAGCAGCAGCTCGTTCATCTAAGTGCCAGCTATTTTCACTAACTAAGTAAGGTGAAAATCAGTCTCACAGTTTACTTGAGCAGTAGAAGAGGAAGGAGACATGTGACGCAATTATTAGATAGCCTCCATCAATGGTGAGGGGGAAGTCACAAATCATGCCCCTGGCACAACCTGGCCCTCACAGTTGTCACATTCTCTAATGAAGAGAGAATTGGCAATTACTGTCAGGGCCAAAGGGTAAGTTGCTACTTTCAGCAAGTACACTGTCAAGGTATAATGGGCATAAAGCCTCAGTTTCACTGTACATTTCCTGCTGGACTTATCTGACAGCAATTCCTTCCTTGCTGGTACACAAAGATAGAAAATTTTCAATAAAAATACTTATTTTAAAAATGAAACGTTTGTGAACTACTACACATCACAGTATTATCAGTATAAAACAAGAGTGGTATACAATAATAAAAATAAAACAAGAACAGATAGAATACTAGTTACAGGTAGGTAGCCGTGTTGGTCTGACGCAGTCAAAACAAAATAAAAAAAATCCTTCCAGTAGCACCTTAGAGAGCAACTAAGTTTGTCATAGGTATGAGCTTTCGTGTGCATGCACACTTCTTCAGTATTCAGATAGAATACTGTAGTTCTTTTAAAAAGAAAAAAGAAAATACTGCCTGCAAGTAAATTCATTCTTCTGAGAACGCCTATGAAAATAAAAAAATAAAAAGTTTTTAGCATCTGACAAAATGCACACATTGTTGGAATCTAACTTCAACAGGCACCCTGTTCCATCGGATTGGTGAAGAACCTTGTCCAAGCTGCCATGAAATGAACCTCTGGGGCATGCAGCACCGCAAGGACAACCCCTTGCAGATGACGGTAGCAGACAGGAAGGTATATAGACATTGAGGTCATTCCTCAGATATCCTAGTCCCACGTTGTTTAGGGCTTTATACGGCAACAGTAAAACCTTAAAACCTGGTTCAGTAGCGTAATAGCAGCCAGCGTAGTTCCCTCAGCACTGACATGATGTGTTAACAGAAGGCAACCCTAGCCATAAGAGGGCCTGCCATACATCCTGCACAAGCTGCAACTTCCGGACCAAACCTAAGGGTGTACATATTCACAAGACAGTGCATAGTCACACATCAAAAGGCTTCAAAGGGAGAAAAAAGGAACATGCCCATTTAGAACTCCCAAGCACAAGAAGCCACTGGGCACAGCCATATTTGTTTACACATGGAGGCCATTTTTTTTTTAGGTTGAGCATACATAGTACTGTAAGTATAGCAGCTGGACCTGGCACTGGGAAAGCAGTCAAGGAGTTGAGCCCAGAATACCAGCAGATTAACTGAGTGATGTTACTTCATGCTCTCTCTGGTGTGAGCTCCCAAGTAGGGAGACTGTGTGTCATAGATCCCAGTTGAAAACAGAATGCTATAATAGCAGCATGTGAGTTAAGTTGGATCTGTAAAGGAGAAGAAAGCAGAGCCTTCTCATGTAATCCTTAGGACTGGAAATAAAAACGCACATTATGCATTATGCTAACTTTCTTGTAGAGATAATGAATTTAGGTAGATTTTTTTTAAAAAAAGTTATAGAATGTTAATTCTCTTAATGAGGGGTTGCTAGGTGGTGACAGCAGTCAGGAAATTAAAAGACGCCTGCTTCTTGGGAGAAAAGCAATGACAAACATAGACAGCATCTTATAAAGCAGATACATCACCTTCCTGACAAAGGTCCATATAGTTAAAGCTATGGTTTTCCCGGTAGTGATGTATGGAAGTGAGAGCTGGACCATAAAGAAGGCCGATTTCCAAAAAACTGATGTTTTTGAATTATGGTGGGAGGAGACTCTTGAGAGTCCCATGGACTGCAAGAAGATCAAACAACCTATCCATTCTGAAGGAAATCAGCCCTGAGTGCTCATTGTAAGGACAGATCCTGAAGCTGAGGCTCTAATACTTTGGCTACCTCATGAGAAGAGAAGACTCCCTGGAAAAGACCCTGATGTTGGGAAAGATTGAGGGCACTAGGAGAAGGGGACGACAGAGGACAAGATGGTTGGACAGTGTTCTCGAAGATACCAACATGAGTTTGACCAAACTGCAGGAGGCAGTGGAAGACAAGAGTGCCTGGCGTGCTCTGGTCCATGGGGTCACGAAGAGTTGGACATGACTAAATGACTAAACAACAACAAAGCGTGGCAGAGGGTAATGACTGGGATAATGGGAGATAATAAATGTGCATCAGCAAAAAGAAGAAGAAGAAGAAGAGAAGAGTTTGGATTTGATATCCCGCTTTATCACTACCCGAAGGAGTCTCAAAGCGGCTAACAATCTCCTTTCCCCTCCTCCCCCACAACAGACACCCTGTGAGGTGGGTGGGGCTGAGAGACTTCAAAGAAGTGTGACTAGCCCAAGGTCACCCAGCAGCAGCATGTGGAGGAGCGGAGACGTGAACCCGGTTCCCCAGATTACGAGTCTACCGCTCTTAACCACTACACCACACTGGCTCTCGGGGGGGGGGGAGACATGCAGTGAGGAAAATTCCTTTAAAGCCACTATCAAGACTGTAATGAAATCTACAATGTTGTGTTTGTCTCTACTAGCTCAGGTACAGGCGAGGGGGCTGAGAAAAAGGTCTGTCACTGGAGCTCCCAATGGGTTCTTATTCCTACTTTAAAAAGATTTTTTTAAAAAACCACTACTCCAACATAAAGGGGGGAGGGAAGCATCAATTTTGCTTTCTTTACATTCTCAATGACCTTGCCCAGAGCAAAATGCAAAGTATCTACAGAGAAAGTGAATACATTTTAATCTGTGCATGCAAGTTCATGTACTAACAGAAATGAAGAGGAAACTTCTTCCCTACCCATCCTTCAAAAAAACGACAGATAAGCAAAAGTCACCGTTAGGTCCTCCAACATAAGATAGATATAGCTAGAAAGGAAATTAGTAATTGATTCCAAATCTAAATTAGCTTTCAAGCTACAGAGTCCTCTCTGATTATCTTCCTCTAACCTAGTAAGAGAGCTCGATGCAACATGGCAGAATTGTGCATTCAAACATCTACATTTACCATAAACATTTCCAGAACTCATGCAAAGGGGTAGAGAAAGAAAAAAAACCACATATTCTGTTAGTGATTATTTGGAAATTGTGAAGAGGTCACAGGAATGCAAGAACAACTTGCTAACAGACACTCATACCCATAAATTGCTGAATCAGTAATGTACAAGGGAAACTTCACAGGGAAACAAACGAACTTTGATCTGGTTCCTTCACCCACTTCACTCTTCAACTTCCCTGTTCTCTCCACAATGACACTGCACCTGGAAAAATGCAACTATATGCCATCATATATAATCCTTTTTATGCAAACCACATAACGATGAACAGTGGCGGAGCACACTGAATAGCCATTTAAGTATTTGCTGCTTACTCTTTCTGGCATACACCACGTATCCTCATTAACTAACAAGACTAGCAAGGAGTTAATAATCCCTCTTTTAAAAGGAGCAGGTCTCTTCATTTAGTACAGTGGTACCTTGGTTTAAGTACACAATTGGTTCTGGAAGTCTGTACTTAACCTGAAGCGTACTTAACCTGAAGCGAACTTTCCCATTGAAAGTAATGGGAAATGGATTAATCTGTTCCAGATGGGTCCGTGGAGTACTTAACCTGAAGCATACTTAACCCGAAGTATGAGTGTAATTGGTTCTGGAAGTCAGTACTTAACCTGAAGCGTACTTAACCTGAAGCGAACTTTCCCATTGAAAGTAATGGAAAGTGGATTAATCCGTTCCAGACGGGTCCGCGGAGTACTTAAACTGAAAGTACTTAAACCGAGGTAAGACTGTACTTTGTTTTGCTGCTGCATCCTCCAGGAATGAAAGCTGAGATTTAAGTTGGTGAAGGTCTTCGCTCTCAAAGCTATTATTGTATGAGCAGCTCTACAACCACAGGGGCGAACACTGCCTTCTAAAGTGGCTTTCTAGCACCTTCCTGCACTTGACATTTAAGTGGCAATATATGCCAGAAACATTTCAATTTCTACGCATTTACTCTTTACCCAGTAGCAAGCTTCAAATATGTAATATAGCTGGTTTTTTAATGAAAAATGAATAAATTACACATGTGATTTAAATTTACAGCCATACAATGTGCTATGAATTAAGACCACTTTCACAGCTCAGTACAATCCGAGGCATAATTTTGTACTTTCTTTAATTATAAACCAATGGCAAATATGCATATACAAAGAATTTCCTTGGCTTTTCATCAAAGTGGAAAGAATGGCAAGGTCTTGGCAGCCAGCACCACTCTGCCACAGCAAGCACTGAAACCAGAAGGGTTTTAAGAGACAAGAGTTTAGAATGAGATGTGCAAACAGAAAAGCTTCTGGCTACCATTACTACTAAGCTCCCAAGGCAACATCTCATGTTTGGCAAGACCAATAGGAGAAATTGTGCCATGGCTGCGGAATGACCACACAAGCATACATATCATACAACATAGGTGGAGTACTCAGTTCAATATCAACTATATAAATTTCAGCAATCACATCTGGATGGCATGGTAAGCCATAAACCATGGTTTGTTGTGAATAACCAGCTAGTGCATGCTGCCAAATGGTGCCACCCACGATCCTCCTCTGGTGTAACCAGGAACAACAAACCATTGGTTACTGGGACGTCCAGTTGGTTTCTGGATTATAGCTGGTTTCTCTCCAAACCAATCATGATCTGAAAAGGCTACCTTTGGTTTCCCCCTGGAAGAAACAACCACAATCACTAGTCCAAATGCAATGCTAACCCAAGGCTTATGGTTTATTACCCTGCTTGCGCTAAGAAAGGAGTGCAACAGGAGCACTCAGCAGCATGAATTAGCATGGTATTCATTCCCATATAGAAGCCTTATGGCTTCCCTTGCCATCCCAATACAGCCAATGTGCGAGCCTTTTAACAAAGTATGATCACTTATACATTTTCTAGTATTCTTATGTCTAGTTATTAAAAATTACTGATATGCCAACTGCCTTACACCTTATCTGCATATGCCTTGCCCAGACCTCTAACTGAATTAATACACAAGACATACGATTTACGTATTAGAATTCATTCAATTGTCAACCGCAAGGAAATAAAAAAAAATCAGCAGCACTGAAAGCTCACATTCCATATGATGAAACCACTCCAAAGTTTGTGTGTACTGTGTGTGTGTGTGTGTGTGTGTGTGTATGATGAAGACTATATTGTATCAATACTTTGAAAAACTATAAATATACTGATTCCTTAACAATGCACTCAATCCTTAACAGCACATGCACTATTTCACAGACTCAATATGGGTACGGTGTCCTGAATATGTTGCAACCCAATCTAACTGAACGTTCCTTTTTATTAAATTTTATTTAAGCAAGCCATACAAAGACTGCAAAACAATCTGTCTGCTGCTCTGAAACCCTGAGTCTTTTGCATCCAGTTCGACAAACCTAAAAGCTCTTGTACAATTCTGCCTTTGATCAAAAGAGTTTCCCACATACTTGGTTAAAGAAAATAAACTGCCCGTCTAGCAAATAAATCATGTTGAAAAACAATCCCCGGTAAAGAGTTCTTCCACCATGCACAAATTTAACACGAGATTGACATGCCATAAAAAGGAGGCCTGAATGGATTTTATTAGTGGCCCAGTTATACGGGATGCAGATTTCTGATCCGGAATTGACAATGTGAGATGTGATCTAGCAGCATTAGTGCTTCATTACAAGCATAAGGGACGTGGGTGGCGCTGTGATCTAAACCACTGAGCCTCTTGGGCTTGCTGATCAGAAGCTCAGCGGTTTGAATCCCTGCGAAGGGGTGAGCTCCCATTGTTCGGTCCCAGCTCCTGCCCACCTAGTAGTTTGAAAGCACGTCAAAGTGCAAGTAGATAAATAGGTACCACTCCGGCGGGAAGGCAAACAGCGTTTCCATGCGCTGCTCTGGTTCGCCAGAAGCGGCTTAGTCATGCTGGCCACATGACCCGGAAGCTGTCTGTGGACAAACATCAGCACCCTCGGCCTATAGAGCGAGATGAGCATGCAACCTCAAGAGTCGTCTGCGACTGGACTTAATGGTCAGGGCTACCTCTATCTTTACAAGCATGAGGGAGGAAGACATTGCATCAGAGCTTAAATTATTATGCTATTAATATTCAAACCCACCTCACAAACAGCATCTGGCATTGTCACAATATCCTGGATCAGCATGTGACATGAGTGGCAACATCAACAGCATAGCAGTGCAGAAATCATTGCATCTAATCTTAAATGCTAATTTGCCAGTGCTTCAGCTAATAGGATCATGTTGCAAGAGCATTTTAAGGATCAAATGCTGCTTTAGCCAGTTCTTAACAGCATTAATCCCCTAATTAATGGAATTTATACAACAGTTGCTTTTAGCAAAAGGTAGAGAGGGCCTGCAGTTGTTTAGTGCAACCAGTTGTTACACATGCCACAAAAAGGTCTTAATGGTGAGAAATACACAATTGGTTCCGGAAGTCTGTACTTAACATGTAGCGTACTTAACCTGAAGTGAACTTTCCCATTGAAAGTAATGGAAAGTGGATTAATCCGTTCCAGACGGGTCCACAGAGTACTTAAACTGAAAGTACTCAAATCGAAGCGTACTTAAACCGAGGTATGACTGTATCACTTAAAGAACCGGGGGGCAGGCGGGTGCCATAAATTCATCATCATCATCATCATCATAACAACAATAATTTATTTGTACCCCGCCCGTCTGGCTGGCTTCCAAGAAAGATTTAAAATACATTAACATTAAAATACATAAACTGAACCCTGAACATTATGGTCAAGAAGTAATCTTTTTCTTCAACAGCCAATGATAAAGAGTAACTTCAGTAAAAGGGCAAGGCCAGACAAATTCCTCCACTGTGAGAATGTGCAGGATTTTTGGAGTTTCAAGTTGTAAACAATTAAAGAGATGCAAGAATTATGGTGTCGGTCTTTTCAAGAAATGGCATGAGAGAGAGGATTTGTCTTATTGCATGCTGGAATCATCCTAGCCATCTCCAACTAGGAAATCTCCAATCGTTCTGACTGCGGAATTAAAGATACACAGTGCTATATGCCTGTTTGAGAGACAAAGACTTATTTCCCTTCCATCTTTCGATCCACACCAAACCTTGAGGTACTGAACCTGAAACAAGTTTGTTGGTATCCAATTCGGAGAAGCAATGCAAATAATGAACAAAAAAGACACGTGGTTATATATATATATATATATATATATATATATATATATATATATATATATATTCTTATATACCGGTATCATAAAATATTCGTATATTGCTGAGCTATCCATGTACAACAAATATCAACATTTATTTCAATCTATTTGACACATATTACATTGTTTATCTACTGGGGTTAATAATCCCACATACGGTATAAACACACTTGAATAAATCATTAACTGAGTAGAGAGCTCAGGCTAGGCCACACCCTCACCTCTGCTTTCATGCAAAATGAACCCTTTGAACACACTGTGGCTTTCAGCAAGGGGTCAAATCAAGTCCAGTGTAGATTATTTTGCAAAATGAAATCTTACACAAAACAATTATTTTTTAGAAGTGTCATTTTACCTTGAAAAGGTACAAAATAAATACCACACAGCACTGAGCACATCTTGTCAGATGGTCAGATTATTATATTTTTCTATAAGCGTGTCATAAAATGCACTCATTGCTAACCTGGCCTCTTCCGACTTTGCAACATAAGAATTAATCACTCTGAGGGCATTAGGAATGCTCATCAGCTACTCATCTGTGGCCCCAAAAAGTCTTCGAATATTAATTATTATTATTATTATTATTAAAGTGTTTTAAATCTTTCAACTTTAGCCAACATCCACACACTATTGAGAAACAATAGTCTATGCAATATTTCAAATCAAACCAATGCACCTGGGGAAATAATGTGTTAAAATAAAATATGTTGTATGAAAAAGTTGAAGCTACCAGTTTTGTTTTGTTTTTTTAAAAGAGAAACACATGTGTGGATGGATACACTTTTAAAAGAACTGACAAGATTCCAATTAACTAATGCAAAGGACACGCACTTGACAGGCAGGTCAGGATTTCCCAGACACTTTTCAAATACCTCTCTGACTCTAGCACAAGTGTTATTAATCCATTACTGTACAGTATACCAATGTTTTGTCAACCCATGCAGCTAAAGGCATCAGTTAAGATTGCCACAGAAGAAACCTGCCCAGTATCTGTAACTGTCTACATTTCTCAGTGAAATGTAGCACAAACTAGCACAAACCAGAACAATTATCCCATGATACGAATTCAGACCCGATGGACCGCAGCTTGTTTCTGAAACTGAATATAGACAAATTTTCAAGGCTATGGTTTGCATCCAGTGCTGGTCATACTTAGAATAGACCCAGTTAATGAGTAGAAGCCAGAACAAAAGTAACGAACGTGACTAACTTAGGTCTATTACTTTCAATGGGTCTACTCTTGAGTAGTTAATTGGTCACAACCCTACAAATCTGATTGAACTTGGGAGGCCTGTATACTGCAAGAATCCATGTATGTCCACAATATGTTGTGAAGCCCAAAAGGATAGCATTCTTAAATATTACAGGTTTTCCCCACAGATACACAGACTTTAAAAGGGCAGGGTGGGGGGGGACAAGAACCCAAATTTTCCTGTTGGAATATGCCCCATAAAAGGCAACACAAAAATGAGTGAAATTTGTTGCCTAGGAACACACTGCACCTTAAATAAAAAGTAACTGTGGGATTTTTGGGGGGGGGGGTTGAGGGGAGTATGAGGAAAAATACTGATGGGCCCCAACACAGGACGGCCTCCAAAAAGCCGCCCCCCCAGAGTGGCATGATAACATCCAAAAGCTTCTTCCATCAAAAACATGAGCAACATATGCTAGCATTTCCCACAACAGAATGACAGTGATGCTCACATGTGGATGGATGAACAGCATGAGGTAAAACAAAACAAAAACAAAAACAAAAAAACCCACAGTATTTTGAGGCTGCCACTTTCAAATGAAAGCGCCGGAGGCATGAGCTACACAAGAGGGGAAAAAAAAATTCAGTCAGTAATGAGATGGAGGGAGGAAAGGCACACCCCTGTCCCTTTCCTACCCCAGTAAAACAGTCTTCCCCAACCTTCATCATGGGCGTTGTAGTCCAAAAACAAGCAAAGTGCACCAAGTTAAGGGATATGTTAGGCTACCCTAGAAACAACATACCCTGAGAACCATCTCCCCTGGCTCTTCCCCATCTCACATGGGGGACCACAACAGGATTTTCAAGGTCATCCTCTGTTTCTCTTCACAAAAATGGCGGTCAGGGGGGAAAGACCTAGAGCTGCCCCTTCTCCTCCTTTCAAATACTGGCTATTTCTCTTAGTAACTCCAGGTCACACACACCCATTCCTCTGTGAACTGGAGTTGGGGCAGAACTGTTGGATGTTCCCTTCCCTTCTTACACAAAACAATTGAGAAGATCGGGAAGTGGGCAGAAATTACCGCATTGTCCCAAGACCTCTTGGTCACAGACCGAAGGGTTAGTTCCCGTCCCCCTTGGTATGGTGGCAGGGCAAAAACTGTGGCCCTTCAGATGTTTAGACTCTCCGATTCCCATCAGCCCCTGCCAGTACGGCCAATGGTCAAGCATGGTCATAGCTGTGGTAAAGCACCATCTATGGTGCATGGGGAAAGAATGTGCTTACCATGTTCCACCTTAGAAATTGTAGGTTTTGTTTATGAAGTAAGTTTGGCCTAGCCAACGTCCCACAAAACTGCACCATCCAGTTCTGTGGTACACTGGCTAGGTCACCCTAGCTTCACCAAGAAAATTAGCAGGGCAAGGTGAGAGACATTTTCCCTGCACAACTCTGCTAAAGAGACCAAGGGAAGTGACCTGGACCCCAGGCAAATTGTGGGACCTGCTCGATGACAATTGCTTCAAGAAAGTCTTTGAGCACAGGCATGACCTCCCTGAGCACAGCTCTCAACAAGAGAACATAGCTCCAGCACTGGCCCCCCCACACACAAAAAGCACTCGCAGCATGTGGAGACTCACTAGTAGCCCATGGAGAAAATATTTTTTTAAACCAAGGCATATTTCTTAGGTTGGAAGTTTGAAAAATGGTCCACATCTGACATCAGGATTTCAGGAGCTAGAAGAGACATATTGCCCCAGATGGCCTATTCCACCATGGCTGGGCCATTCTATCTACTACCAACTTGCTCTGTGGCAGGAAGGATCCTGGTTACTTTTTATATGTTGGTGCTGTTTAATGTGATTTAAACAACAACACCACCACAAACCATCTAAGCTGCCTTGGAAGGCTTTGCATCCTGAATATAAATACATGCAATAAATAAACAGAACTAAAAGGATGGGAAGGCCTCAAACCTCTTTGGTGGCCTCTGCTAAAGGATCCTTGAGACACCCAGCAGAGTCCCAAATCAAACCCTTTCCCCAAGGCTCTGCCATTAGGCAAGAGAGGCATATTTTGCTACCTGAGGTGGGGGGGGGCAGGTGGAGAAAAAAATAATCAAAATGCAATCCTCTTATGCAACTGACAATCTGCAACCCTTAATAGAACCCCCGAAATCTGACACCTCGTCACGCTTAACGGCAGAGCCCGCCCGAAGAGCAATCAGCACATGCTCAGAGGCTACCCCTCGCTTAACACACACACACACACACAAACAAGCTCAGGGGCGCTCTTCCGCATTCCTTCTTCGGGGACAGCTTTCAATTGCAAAGAAAGAAAGACCGCTCCAAGGCTCAAGTTTTTATTAAGCCGTCTTTGGAATGTTACTTGACGCGTGCAGGGAGGCTTTCCCACGTGCATGAGGGGGGATCTCTCTCTCTTCCCACATGCACGCCGCAATAACCCGGGGTCTCGCGCGGTTGTAGACGAGGGGGGGAGCGGGGGTCTCTCTCCTTACCGTCGATGTTCTCCCTGTCGCTGATGTGCTGCAGGTTGCATCCCGTGTCCTCCCGGCTCAGCTCGGTGTCGGGGCGGTAGGACTCCAGCCGTGAATGGGCATTCCTCCGCAGCTTGGGGCTGGACGACACGCAGCATGAGGTCGTGTTCCCCATCTCCGCCGCCCGTGGAAAGAGGAGGAGGAAGGAAGGAAAAAGAAGGGAAGGAAGGGTGGTGGTGGTGGTGGAGGAGGAGGAGGAGGAGGAGGAGGAGGAGGAGGAGGAGGAGGAGGAGGAGGAGGAGGAGGAGAGGAGGAGGAGGCAGCAGTCACCAGCGACGTCGAGAAGCCATCAGCTTGCTGGGAAACGGCAAGCGCCGCTGCGGGGCAAGACGACGGTGGCGGCGGCGGCAAGCGAGGCTCCCGCCGGCCGCGCTCCCCGGCGGCTGCTCGTGTGCCCCGAGGCTCATGCAAGCCGCCTTGCCCCGCCGCGCGGCTCAGTCCTCGTGCCCAGGCAGGCGGTGCTGCAAAGCCGGGCTATGTCTCTGCTGCTGCTGCTGCTGCTGCAGAGCCGCAGCCCCATTGCCCTCCGCCGCTCCGCCGCCTCTTCTTCCTCTTCCCAGCAGCAGTGGCAGGAGGGGCGGGCTGGCGGCGGCAACACCGCAGCCTTTTCTCCCCCGCCAGAGAGCAGAAGCGGCAGCAGCGGCAGCAAACCCCGAGGCTGCCTTTTGCAAAAAGGAAAGAAAAAAAAGAAGGGGGGGGGGAGAAAAGGGGAAAAACGGTTCCGGTTCAAGTGGGTGGGAACGCCGGGCTTGCTCGCTCTCGCCGCTGCTGCTGCTGCTGCTGCTGCTGCTGTGGCTGCCAGACAAACAGGGCAGGCAGGCGGGCGGGCGTCTGTTTCTTTAAGCAGCAAGCAGCGCCTCTTCTGCTCGCTCCTCCCGTCGGGGGAAGCCCGGCCCGTCCGCAGCCGAGCGGGAGAGGGAGGGGATCCCAGCCGCGGGCGGAGGGAAAAGCCCCCTGCAGGAGTCCCTGGACGGCGAGGAGCGGGAGAGTCGTCCGCGGCCAGAGACAGCACCGCCTTCCTCCTTTCTGCCGGCTGCCCTGGAAGGAAACGGGAAGGAGGCTCCTCCGCGGCCGGGATCTTCCTCTGCGTGGCTCCGCTGTGGGAGGTCTTGGTCTTCTGCTCTGCTTTCGCTCCCCGCCCCCAGCTTAGTTTTGGAAGTGACAAGCTGAGGGGCTGGGATAACGCGAGCCCCTTCTGGTTTAGGGGTTAGGAGGGCCCGATCCGAAAGACGCTGCTAGGGAGCAAGGTCTTGTGTTCGAGTTTCGGCACCACCAGTGCCCCAAATGGATGTAAAGGCTGGCTGGCTACCATCTGGGGGGGGGGTGCTTATTGGATGTCTGAAAGTTTCGGGGCAGGGGAGCAGCAACACAAATCAGCAAACGCGCATTTATAGCATGCGGACTTGGCATGGCACAGAAGGCAAAGCCAATCATCGCGATGACTGTAGATAAATTGTTTAGTTTGAACCCTACTGGTAGATCACCCCAAATCAGCTTCTCTTCTATTCATTTTACCCCCATTAATTTCTCTCTTTTGCAAATCAATTACACTATTCCCCCCCCAATTCATTACCCTCGCAAAGTTATGTTAAGTAAATTGATTACCTAAAATTAATATCCAACCAGTAACCAAGATCGCACTCAGTTTCTCCCAAATTCATATAGTGCACACATGCATACCCTTTGACCGCACATTATCTGGTTAGCAACCCTTTCAGGAGTTAGGAGATCCTGAATCACAGCAATTGTTGGCAGTAATTTTCCTCTTCTTAGTGCACAGCCAAAGCTTTCTGTGGCTGTTGTAGGATGTGGTTGTTCTGTATTTTGTTAATGAATTCTCTGTTTGTTTGTTTGTGTGTGTGTGTGTGTGTGTGTGTTTAAAAGGTTTTATTTCATTAGCTTGGGGGGGGGAGAATTCCTTATTTTATTTGATAGAGATGAAGGCTTACCTTTCCATGTAGTCAATGTCCTTCCTAAAAATGTGTCATCCAGAGCTGGACACAGTACCCCGGCTGTGGGATTTGGATTTTTGCAGCGGCAGCACTAGAGAGTCTTACCTCATCTGGAGTACCATACCGAGTTCTGGACACCACATCTGAAGAACAGTGCTAACAAACTGCATTGCGTCGAGAAGAAAGGAAAGCAGGATTATCTGGAAACTTTTGAAGATTGTTTGGACAAGTTGAACATGTTTAGCCTGGAGAATATCAGATTAAGGGGTAGTCTCTAGGTCTCTCTGAAGGGTTGTCACACTGCAAATGGAGCAGGTTTGTTCTTTGAGGGCAGAAATAGGCCCAGTGAGTGGAAAACTGCAGGCGTTCAGTGAAACATTATGAGAAACATCTTAACAGCAAGGGCTATTTGAGGGTTAAGCACATGGCACTGGGAGGTGGAGAGCTCTCCTTCACTCTTTGATCCTGCAGCCATAGAAGCTCCAGAACCTCTGACTGGCTGCCCAGGGGACATATCCACCAGCACTGAAGAAACGTGGAACATTCTCTGTTGGTGTGCAAGCCACAGTTCCTACATGCACAATTGGGTTGGAGTGTTTAGCTTAGTGTGTTTCTTGTTATTGTAGTTTTACTGGCTACCAATTCCCTTCTGGACTCCATTAAAAGTGCTAGTTTTGGCCTCTAAAGACCTTCAGAGCCTGGTACTGAAGGACTAGTGCTGCAGTTAGTAATTTTAGAGTCTAATGGAAGAGGACTCTTTAGACTGTGATGTCAGGGCTGGCTCTACGGGAAGGCTGGGTGGCGCGGGGGCGCCGCGCTGTGCACAGCGTCCGCCCACCAGCTGCGGCAAGAAAAGGGGTGGGGCAGGGGCGCGGGAGCGATCTCCGCACCACGGCGCCAGGGCGCCCGACATGCTTAAGACGGCCCTGTGTGATGTGTTTTACTCTTGTTATTTAAAACTGTGATACGAGTTAACCCTCTTGCCTTTGGAAGCCCCTCCTGTGAATCCTGCTGAATGGGGCCCTGTACTTCTGCCCCAAAGTCCTGCCTCGACAGTGTCAAGAGGAAGGATCACCTCTCACAGCTGAAACTTGTGTCAGTAACCAGTTGGTTAAACTAACGACAAGGTTAGGTGGGGATTTTGTGGCCCTCCAGATATTGGACTCCAACTCCCATCAGCCCCAGCCAGTATGAGCAATGGAATGTGGGAACTATAGTACAATGACATCTGGAGGGCCACTGGTTCCCAATCCCTGATTTAGGGTCTGATGCTGGTTTCCGTATTTATTTGTGTTTTTTTGTTGATGTTTTGCTTTCATCTAGTCATATGATTTGTGTGCCACTTTGAGATTTCAAAAAGCAATTTATAATCTCTAAAAATCAATCTGCCAGCAGATGCATTTCTGCCAACACAAGTCAACACAAAAGAATGTTCAATAAAAAGGGGATTAGTTGTCACCTTATGTCTTTGAAAGCAAATGTCACACACCTCTGGTGCTGCTGCTTTTAACAGCTGACCCAAATAAATGTGGGAATTAAATGTCAGAAAGGCATGCTCCAGCTTTGGTGGGGATGAATTAATTCATTTCAGCCAAACCAAAAAAGTGGGAAGCTTCTGTAAAAATGGTCATCATGTGAGCCACTGTTAAACAAAGCCTCTTCACTGTGCCATGGTTGGCTTGCTTAAAGGGTTATTGAATGGCGATATTGTTTGGCGCATTTCATTCAGTTAGAGACCACTTACTATATACCGTAGATTGCTGCTTACATGCATGAGTTTCCCTATTCTCTGAGGAGTCTCTGCAGAAAAACGGGAGCATCGCAAGTCCAGAGGCTGTAGGGTGGCCCACAGGCTGTATTCCCATGAACAAAAAAAAAAGAATTGTATTCAAACTAAATGGAAAATTGTATTTAACCTACACACTGGAACAGAGCCCAAACCATTACTTTGGAAGTCTTAATTGAAAATGAACTGGGACAGGCCTTGGAAATGCAAGTTACTAGTCCAGAATAAGGGTATATCGAGGAAGACTGAAGTGGTGGTATATTCACTGCCTCAAATCATAAGCATGTCAAGCGGCTGATAAGCTGCGCTAGGATGGAAACCTGTTGTTTTTGAAGGAGCTGTGATTGACGGTAATTCCCTGCCATTCACTTGGCCTGATTCTGCAGATCAACAGAGTTCAGCAGGCTACATCTGTGAGAGGGCGGACAGCCTTGCAGAATATAGCATCCTGCCAGTACTCAAACTGCTGTAGGTAACATTTAGAAAAGTATTTGGCAGCATGAAGCTGGATAGTGTGGCATAGAATCATAGAATTGCAGAGTTGGAAGGGACCCTGTGGGTCGTGTAGCCCAACCTCAATGCCGGAATCTCAGCTAAAGCATCCCTAACAGAGGGCCACCCAGTGATATTAATACCAGTTATATTAATCATTCCCAGACGAATCAGCTTTTATTGAAAGGGTTCTGAGTAACGCATAAGCATAGGAGACTGTGGGAGGGCCACAGCTCAGTAGCAGAACATCTGCTAGAAATGCAGAAGGTTCCAGGTTTAATCCCTGGCATCTCCAGGTAGGGCTAGAAAAAAGACTCCCTGTCTGCAGCTCTGGAGAGCCTCTGCCAGGCAGTGTCGATAGATGTACAAATGGTCTGACTTGGCCCAAGGCACCGTGCGATATTCCTATGTAAGCTTGCTTCTGCCAGGTCAGACTATTTGTAATAGTAATAGTAATTTATTATTTATAGCCCGCCCATCTGGCCGCCCCCCCCCGCCACTCTGGGCGGCTTCCAACACACATTAAAATGCATTAAAATATCACAGGTTAAAAACTTCCCTAAACAAGGCTGCCTTTAGGTACTTTCTAAATGTCAGGCAGTTGTTTATCTCTCTGATCTCTGATGGGAGGGCGTTCCACAGGGTGGGTGCCACTACCGAGAAGGCCCTCTGCCCGGTTCCCTGTAGCTTTGCTTGTCGCAGTGAGGGAACCGCCAGAAGGCCCTCGGTGCTGGATCTCAGTGTCCGGGCTGAACGATGGGGTGGAGACGCTCCTTCAGGTATACAGGACCGAGGCCGTTTAGGGCTTTAAAGGTCAGCACCAACACTTTGAGTTGTGCTCGGAAACGTACTGGGAGCCAATGTAGATCTCTCAGGACCGGTGTTATGTGGTCCCGGCGGCTGCTCCCAGTCATCAGTCTGGCTGCTGCATTCTGGATTAATTGCAGTTTCCGGGTCACCTTCAAAGGTAGCCCCATGTAGAGCGCATTGCAGTAGTCCAAGCGGGAGATAACTAGAACATGCACCACTCTGGTGAGACAGTCTGCAGGCAGGTAGGGTCTCAGCCTGCGTACCAGATGGAGCTGGTAGACAGCTGCCCTGGACACAGAATTAACCTGCGCCTCCATTGTACATCACAGCTGCCTACTTTGACTGGCAGCAGTTCCTGCCTAAGCCCTTGGGCAAAGGTATTTTTATATTACTTGTGCTACCTGAATAGCCCAGGGACTGAACCTTGGACCTTACACTGCATACAGTGGATGTCAGGGATCTGCGGCCCCTCCCCATAGTCATTAAATCAATCGGGCTTTTTATTTTTTTTAGAAAAAGATTATTCTCTGTTGTTTTTTTAAGTCCTGAAAATAAAAAGGACCTTTCTGAAGGATGCATGGGAGGCAGATACAAGGAAAATGTAATTACGTGGCAATTAGAAATGTAATCTCATTCTCCTGCCTGTCTGGTTTATGAAGACACTTCATTTACTTAGGAAGCAGCATGTTTCATCGGTACTTAATCATGTCCCACTGCGAGGGGTTGCATGATGGATATGAAACAGCATGCTGAGACTTTTTAAAAGAGCTGTGTATCTCTGAGGTTTAGTGGTTTAAGAGCTTCCTGTTGACTATCACAGAGATTGGGGGGAAAGGGGGAAATACCAACTTAAGAGACTGCGGTGGAAGGAAACAGACAAAAAGTAAGAGTTGGAAAGTTAATAATAATAATAATAATAATAATAATAATAATAATAATAATAATAATTTATTATTTATACCCCACCCATCTGGCTGGGTTTCCCCAGCCACTCTGGGCGGCTTCCAACAGAAATATTAAAATACACTAATTTCTTAAAGATTAAAAGCTTCCCTAAACAGGGCTGCCCCTTGGCAACCTTCATCTAATCACAAGCTGATGAACTAAGAAAAAATACTGAAAAAATACCCCCTCTGCTGGGGAAACAGTTGCTTGTTAAGGCTTCAGAGCCACCGGTTCCCGTCATCTCCAAATGATTTCCCTAAAACACATCTATATCATAATAACATAGTGACCTTGTATTTCCTACCATTTTACTTCTGTCTCAGCTTACGCAGTCTATTTTTTTTCCTTCACCATATGGTGCTCCTTGATCTACTTTTGTTCTTTTTTTAGTGATTACTTTTTTTACGCTCCGTGGAGTGTAGTCAGTAAGATCCAGTAGGATGCGTTTTTAGGTCACGGACTAATTTTTTTCCCAGGCTCACATTATAAGCTTGGGTTATTTATCCATGCTCTATTTATAGTGAAAAGATGGCAAGTCTCATAACTTTTATAACCATGGCATTGCAGTGCTCACCTTGGCGTTCCATCTCCTGTTGATGGATTCTTCCCACCTGCTTGGGTGATGAAGTTGTGGCTTGGGTTCCTGAATCAGGGTGGTTTTGTGGGCCCCTGTATGCAGGGCCGTCTTAAGCGCCCCTGGCACCATGGAGCGGCGGATCCCTCTGGCGCCCCACCCCCACCCCGTTTCCCAGCGCGGCGGGCGGGTGGGCGCAGCACGGCTGCCACAGGCGCTGCTGCGCAGCGGGCGGGCAGGCACAGTGCAGTTGCCATGGGTGCAGCTGCGCAGCGAACCGGCCGGCCAGCGGGCGGGCACAGCTCGTGGCGCCCTCCTGGTGGGCCGGCGCCGTGGTGCCCTGCGCCACCCAGCCTGGCCATAGGGCCAGCCCTGCCTGTATGCGCTGCTGGGTTGTAATTGAGATGTATGACAGAGAAACAAGCAGCTGATCCATGTTCTCATAAGCAGTGTGTGCTACTCCCAGGACTTTGCCACTTCAGAATACAGGCAACGGGGTGCGTGTTTGGGGAAAGGCCATAGCTCAGTGGTAGAGGCCCTGTTGGGTGTACAGAGCTCCCAGGCATCTCCAGGTAAGGCTGAGAAAGGGTCAGTCATGAAATCCTACCATCCGTTTAGACAACTCTGCATCTTTTCCTCCACAATCAAACAGCCTCGGGGAGTTGTGTACCTTGTCCTTCTCATGGACATTTACATTTTTACATTTACATTTTTGTGTGTTTATGCACATAGAACATAGAGAGTGTCCTGCTGGATCAGGCCCAAGACCCATCTACTCCAACATCCTGTTTTTTCTTTTTGTGTATATTTTTAATCAAATTTTCTGTTTTACAATTTAAAATATTCATTTAAGCAACCTTAAAAAGTCAATGACTTCCCTTCTTCTCTTTCCATGGTTCATTTTTTAATCATAAATCCCTGCATATTTTACATAAACCAAACCATTCAGTATTCCATTATTACATCCATCAAAATTTGTTTATACTGTTGAATCTATCTGAATGCTGCCAACGTTTTCAAGTGTACACAGTCCCCTCCCCATATATTAAATAAACATTTTCCAGTCTTCTTTAAACGTATGTTCTTCTTGTTCTCTTATTCTATATGTTTGGTCTGAAAGCTGCACGTATTCCATCAGTTTAAGTTGCCATTCTTCTTTAGTTGGGACCTCGCTCACTTTCCATTTGGGGGCTAACAAAACATGGGCCACAGTAGTGGCATACATAAATAACCTTTTTTGACACCTGGGAATTTCCATCTGTATTATCCCCAACAAAAAGGACTCCATGGGGGGGTGTTTTGGAAAAGAATTTGAAAACATTTTTTTCAATTCATTATGAATTTTTTCCCAATACTCTTTATACTCTTTTACCCTTTTACAGGTCCACCATATATGAAAGAACGTACGTTCTAGCATCCTGTTTCCACAGAGACCAACCAGATGCCCATGGAAAAGCCACAAGCAGGGCCTGAGCACAACAGCACACCTGCAATTCCCAGCAATGGGTATTCTTGGGAGGGAGTGGATCATGCATCAACTGTGATCCAGACTGGATCTGTGGGTGAGAGGGAGAGGACCTTTCTCTCCATCCTGAACACCAGCAACACTAACTGCATGTTTGTTTTGAAGTGTGGCCAGAGACACATGGGAATATCGCAGGGCAGCACAATGACCCTGAAACTTCCAGCTTAACTTTTGTCACTGAAACAAGGCTAATGATAGCAGAAACACACAATATTTTCTGTTTACAGTAGCTATGCACTGTTTCAGCTATAGCTGCAAATGAGTGGCGATTCCAAAAGCCTTACAGATTTTCCCTTCTCCCACTTGATCTGCCTACAATTTTAACAGTCAAGCAAGCATGACTTCAAAACAAAAACCTTGAGGCGGCATAAAGCTCGCTGCTCACTCTATTGCCTTGCTTGAAGCCACATGATTTGGGCACAAGAGACGAGGAACATTGGCACACAGTAACATACTCTTTGGGTAAGGACTGTAGCTCAAGGGCAGAGCTCCTACTTTGCATGCAGAAGGTCCCAGGTTCAATACTCAGGAAGGTGAAACCTTAAAGATTTGGCTGCTGCAGAGCCGCCAAGTGTCCCTATTTTCCAGGGACAGTCTGGGATTTACAGAAGCCATCCTGGTTTCTGACTTGATCCTGGAATGTCCCGCTTTTCCTTAGGACATTTTCATCAGGGAAATGTTGGAGGGCATGCTAGGATGTCCCTATTTTCATCAGCATTATGTGATCCCCAAGCTAGGAGGATAAATATCTATACATACAACCTTTCAAAGACATCTGAAGGCAGTCCTGTGCAGTGGTACCTTGGTTCTCGAACTTAATCCGTTCCGGGGGTCCATTCAACTCCCGAAACCGTTCAAAAACGAAGGCGCAGTTTCTGATTGGTTGCAGGAACTTCCTGCACTTAATCA